>NW_027206497.1:55000-369393 GCF_024711535.1 Dipodomys merriami | reverse complement strand
GTCCTTCGGATTGCCCCCACTGCCCATGCTGGCCCTTCGAGGGCCTTAAGGTAGAAAATGCACAGAGCTGAGTAAAAGTCCTTATCTCTGAGAACTATGAGCCCCAGAACACAGTTCTAGTCCTGCCGGGGCCTCAGGATGGACCTGGCCAGCTCTCCCGCCTATCGATGCCTCAGGACCCTCCCTCTGCAAAACACTAATCACCAATCCCATCTCAAGAGCCCAGCCGGGATCCTGCCCATTGGACCATGTGACGCCAGGCACATTTGGCCCAGTGCGAGTCCTCAGTACATGGAAGTGTTTATTGTTATTCTGGGAATTGGGGTCTGAGTACACAGGTCCCAGTGGCCTCCAGCAGGCAGGGCCACTTCCCGGGGGGACGGAAGGGCTGGCAGGAGATGACCCCAAGGTTTGACCAGAGGCTGCATGAACTCACCCAACAGCCAGGAACACCTGGCTGAGCCCAGGTGAGTAGAAAGGAGGACTCTCCAGGATATTCCTTGGGCCCAAAGGAGGGGGGGGGGGGAAGGGAGAGAGGGAGGGGAACAGCAGCTGGCACCACTCACATTTGTGAAGCAGCAGCTTCTCCAAGGACTCGCTCCACTTGAGGGCTTCCTCTGAGCTGGGCCTAAGGGGCGAGGACGAGAATATGGTGAGGCTGGGGGCGGGGGGGGGGGCAGGGTGTGGGGGAAGCCGGGCCAGGAGGCTTTTGTTAGTGACACTGGGCCCAGGCTGTCACTGACCGGGGATGGGGTGGGGGGGCGTGGCGGGGGAGATCTACCTCATTTCTTGGAGCTGGAACCACTCTCGGCCCCCCTGCCCCCTGCCTGGCCTTCCTCCCTGTGACTGCTGCTGATTGCTGGGTACCAGGCTC
This sequence comes from Dipodomys merriami, assembly GCF_024711535.1. NCBI lineage: Eukaryota > Metazoa > Chordata > Mammalia > Rodentia > Heteromyidae > Dipodomys > Dipodomys merriami. Next base: position 368,519 of record NW_027206497.1, on the reverse strand, counting down.
CCCGTCTCCCCCGAATACAACCAAGTGAATACAACCCCTTCTCCTAATCCCACTGTTGAGCCTCACTTCCCCCCGCCCCCCCAGATGCAGTGAGTGGCTAAAGAGTCCCAGGTGGGAGATGGGCAGGGAGGACTTACTTGAATGACTTTATCATCTTGTCTGTCTTGGCTGCTGGCAGGGCTCCGGGGGATTCATTCCGCCGCCTGAAGATCGCCAGCTTGTTCTTCATGTCCTTGGCTCTGGGGACAAAAAGCAGAGAAGGTTGGTCAGGCCTGATGCACACAAGCGACCCTTGCTAGTCTAGGGTGGTGGGAGGGCCAGGGCCAGGCCAGGGGGCACCTACTCCTTCATGGTGTGCCGCCTCTGTAGGTTCCCATTGCGTGTGAGGTACATGCCCCGGAGCATCTCGGAGAGCCCCCGGCTCCCCACCTGCAGGGAACACCCCTTCTGCTCCTGCCTTCCACCCTAGATCCTGGGCCGTGAGGAGCAATGGTGAAGTCCTTGCTTGCTGGAATTCTGGCCAGATGACTGGACTCCCAGGCACTAGCCTGGGCTGGGATTTCAGACAGGAGGAGCCAGGAAATGGGAGGGACCAGGAGGGGGAGGGAAGAGAAAAAAAAAACACCCCCCTCCTCCCGAGCTGTGAAAGGGGCATGTGTCGGCAAGGGACGGCCTCTGGGGCCCGCCCCCCGGCAGGAAGCCAGACCCAGTTATTTGTGACTAGCCTCCCCCGTTGCTATGGCAGCGAGAAGCCCGGTGGGGAGAATCCAAGTCAGCAAATTGCTAGGAGGGACAGAGGGAGGGGGGCCAGGCTCTGCCCACCAGGGTGGCACAGAACTGCTATTTTTAGCTAAAAACCATTTTTAGTCAGGCCACTCCTCCCAGAAGGCAGATTTTGGCAAGGGTGCTGGTGAGAAAGGGGTTAAAGGCCTCCTGCTCCAGTGTGTTTCCTTTGCCCCTGGTCCCCTGGCTGGACACCACCATGACAACAGCCCTGCCAGCCTCCCTCTCTGGGGGTCAGTCTGTCTGTCCATCCACAGAAATATACCAAGACCCCCCCTACCCCCACCCCTGACACACAAGTCTGGGTTGTTCTCAATCGGAATCATTTCAGAAGTGCAAATCTTATAAACAGGCAACACGAAATAAAATGTCCCCACCATCTGCAAGGTAAGTGTTCAATTGTTATGTGTATTTGCTTTAGTGATTTTTTTCAAATAATAAAAAATTTATTATTAATAATAAAAATGTTCAGTTTCAGTCTCTATAGTTCTGAAGATATAAAATGCTGAACTGAACCCCAAGAAGAAAATGCAAAACGTATCATCCAAATCACAAAACTAAATATGTGTAGAAGAAAGCAAAATGACTCAACTTCGGAGAGAGCTTGTAACATTTATACTTCTGGAGTTATTGAAGCTCCAAATGGCACTAGGACTTCTGGGTAAGTCCCCTGTGTGATTAAGGGAACTGTTGCTATACCAGGCCCAGGTGGAGAGCCCAGAACCCGGGTTGAGTCCAGCAGGACTGACCACAGTACCTACCTGAGACTGTTGCTGGTCACAAGGAAGACTTAGCACAAAAGTATACAGGCATGGGACTCTGAGGCCATGTGTGTTCTGGAAGTCTGGGACAGGGTCCCCAATCTAGCAGTTTCCAAGCCAAAGAAGTCCCCAGTTCAACAGCCCTGTAGATGAGGGTAGGGTTCCTCAAATTGCCCAGGGAACACAGAGCAAGAAAGCCACTTGCAAGCCAGGTGCCGGTGCTTCACACCTGTAATCCTGGCTACTCAAGAGCCTGAGATCTGAGGACCCCAGTTTGAAGCCAGTCTGGGCAGCAAAGTTCTTGAAGAAGCATGGCTTCCGTGGTGTGTCAACCTTGAGCCAAATAGCTAATAGACAGAGCTCTGAGTTCAAGACCCAGAACCTGTGCAAAAGAAAAACAGGGAAGCAAGAAAGAACAAAAAGAAGAGAAAGAAGAAGAGAAAAAGCTGCTTCCTGGGGCTTGGTGCTCTGTGCTGAATGACCTAGCCCCCTGGTGGCCGCATGAGACACACGCCCAGGCCTGACCTCCACCCAGGAGGCCACTGCGGTCCCCCTGGAACTCTGTGTTTCTCTGGGGCTGGAGGAGCCTGGGGCTAACTTACTGCCAGCCAAATTGTTCCTTCTAGACCCTCAGGTGTGAAGCTGCAGGCCAGCCCCAAGCCCCTCCTACTCCCTTGTCAAGTAACTAAGCTATTTGTATATTAGCTTCCTCACTTGTAAAATAAAGAGAAGATAATTTTTTAAAAGAGATGCAAACTAAAGATGAAATTAGACCATATGTAGTGCATATGGGGCAGTGCCTGGCATAATGCTTGTTGGCTATCATTATTATTATTAGCATATATTTTGCCAGTCTTGGGGCTTGAACTCTGGGCCTGGGTACTGTCTCTGAGCTTCTTTTGCCTAAGGCTAGCACTCTACTGCTTGAGCCACAGTGCCACTTACGGCTTTTTTGAGTAGTTTAGTGGAGATAAGAGTCTCACAAAGTTTCCTGCTGGGGCTGGCTTTGAACTGGGATCCTCAGATCTCAGCCTCCTGAGTAGCTAGGATTATAGGCTGAGCCACTAGCACCTGGCCTGTTGGTTATTATTTTGATGATTATCTCATGAGTCCATAACTAAGCTTTTAAGAGTGTGAAGCTCACACCTATGATCCTAGCAAGTCAAGAGGCTGAGACCCAGATGATCATGGTTCAAAGCTAGCCAAGGCGGAGAAGTATGCCAGATGCCATCTCTAAAATAACCAACAAAAAGCCAGAGAGCTGAGCAAGCATGCCAAATACTGAGTACTGAGTTCAAACCCCAGTAATAGCAAAGAAGAAAAGAAATGAAGAAAACGGGGGGGGGGGGGAGATGGGAGGGAGGGAAGGAGAGAGAGAGGGAAAGGAAGAAAGGAAGGAAGGAAGGGAGGGAGGGAGGGAAGGAGGGAGGGAGGCTTTAAGCATTTATTGCCCCTGAAAATGCTAGCCATGGTTCCAGACAAGTTGAACACCCTGGACGCCCACCCTCCACTGCCACCTACTCCCCACTGGGGGCGCCATCACAACAGCTCTGGCCCTGAACAGCCCCTCCCTCCTGAAATCAGGAGGTTAAAGGAGATGAGTAAAGAATTGTTGCTCATGCATTTCATCTTCTCTGGAAAGCGCAGCTTTGCTGGCTGCAGTAAGAGAAGCTCACAGCTGCTGCCCAAACCAGGAGAGGGCAGGGGGCTGGCAAAGAAAGGGTGTAATCGCATAAGGTCTAGGCCAGGGAAGAGGCACATAAGAAGCATCTGGAAAGAATTTTTGACCTCTTTCCCTGTGTCTAGTTAATGGGGAGTGCTACTGAGCCTGGAGAGAAGGTGGGCTCCCCCTGAGGTGATCCCTGGGCCCTTTTCCCTGCACCACCTCAGTCTCTATGGTCTTAAGCTTGAGAGTACCAAGAGATTACAAACAAAAACAAAAAACAAGCCAGGCACCGGTGGCTCACGCCTGTAATCCTAGCTACTAGGAGGCTGAGATCTAAGGATCGCAGTTCAAAGCCAGCCTGGGCAGGAAAGTCCGTGAGACTCTTATCTCCAATAAACCATTAGAAAACCAGAAGTGGCGCTGTGGCTGAAGTGGTAGAGCACTCGCCTTGAGCTGAAGAGCACAGGGACAGCGCCCAAGCCCAGAGTTCAAGCCCCACAACCTACCAAAAACAAAAAACAAAAAACTCTCTTACCACACTCCCATACCATCACCACCCCCCCACACACACACCTCTTTAATAAGCACCTCTAATAAACCTCCACAAGTACTGGGTACAGTGGCTCAAGCCTGTAATCCTAGCTACTTAGGAGGCAAAGGACAGGGGGACTGTGTTTTGAGGCCAGCCCTAGCATGCAAGTTCTAAGAACTCAATCTCAATGAATGCCTGGGCTTAGTGGCAGGTACCTGCTATCTCAACCAAGGGGAAGCACAGTGGCCAGGCATGGTGGCATGGGCCTGTCATCCCCAGCCCAGACCCACTCAGGTATAAAGTGAGATCCTGCCTTGAAAATAACCAATGCAAAACAGGGTTGGAGGTGTAGTTCTAGCAGTAGAGTTCCTGTTTAGCAAGTGTGAGGCCCTGAGTTCAAGCAAAACAACCCAGCCATACAAACAAACAAACAACAACAAATCCTCCACAAATATAAAGGGGCCTGAGCATGGCCAAAAAGCTTCAGGAAAGTGGGATAATGTAGTCAGGTCAGCAGCGCCCCCTCCTGGCAATTCCTGAGAACTGCCTCAACCCTTTCTCCCCTCACTCAAGGGCCCAGAAGGAACAAAGGACCAGTCCATGTCATTGCTTAGCCCTGAGTCTGAGCAGGTCCAGGCCACCCTGGTTAGCTGCCTCTGGCTCACCATGGCTGCCGGGTACTCATCATCATCTTGCTTTACTCTGAGGGAATGCTCGGGACCCTGGCGACCCACCCTGAGACCCCTGCAAAGTTACGAGACACCACTGTTCCTTGGTGTCTGTGAGTAGGGGTGGAGGTGGATGCAGGCCCATTCCCAGGCTATATCCCTAGAGGAAAGATGATCCCTCAGACAGAGGAGGAAGAGGGGTACAGGGAGGTTCCCCCCACCCCTACCACACAAGAATGAGTACCATGGATACTCCCAACGTACATATTTTTGCTCTTTCTCTTCCTGGAGGTTTCATCATCATCCCCGATGTCGGCCCCGCTCATCTGCAGAGAGAAGACAGATGTACTGCAGTTTACGTGCCCAGGGACTCCTGACCAAGCCCAGAGGACCAGAGGTTCAGCCTGCCCCAGCACCCCCCCCATCATTTCCACCCTCTGCAGATCAGGTGTGTGTAGGGGTGAGACCAGTGACTGGGAACAGCTGAGTGGAAAGGGGGAAGGGCTGGGAAGAGACCCAGCCTGCTGGGGCCAGGCCAGACAGACAGAAGCATCATGGTAAATCTGCAGGCAAGAGAACTAAGTTTCAGACACGCTTCTGCCATGTGACTTGGCCAAGCTCTGTTTGTTTCTGAGCCTCCATTCCCGTCCTTCGTTTCTCGAATCAAGATTACAGTCATTTAGTCAGGATTCTGAGGGTCAAAGGAGACCAGGCATTGTTGGGCGGGGTGTAATGTGAACCCTTACAGATCTGAGAGCACCTCTCTTGATTTAAAGCTTTCTGAGACTCCCTAGTGCCTTCTGGATAATAACCATTACTGGACAGGGTCTTTTCTTGGTGTGTGTGTGTGTGTGTGTGTGTGTGTGTGTGTGTGTGTGTGTGTGTGTGTGTGTGTGTGTGTGTGTGTGTGTGTGTGTGTGTGTGTGTGTGTGTGTGTGTGTGTGTGTGTGTGTGTGTGTGTGTGTGTGTGTGTGTGTGTGATGCAGAACAATTCTTGGTTGCTAAGATATAGAATCGATCCAGGAGGCTGTCAACAAATAAAAGATTTCTTTTATGTGCTGATCTTGAACTCAGCCCTGAGTGCCATCCCAGCTTTTCTGCCCAAGGCTAGCTCTCTACTGTTTGAGATACAGCTCTACTTCCGGCTCTTTTGGGGGTAGTTTATGGGAGATAAGGGCCTGGGTTGGCTTCAAACCATGATCCTCAGAAAGTTCAGCCTCCTAAGTATCTAGGACTTCAGGTATGAGCCACCAGCACCTGGTGATAAATACATTTTTAAAAGTATATATACACATACAAAGTGGAGTATGGTTCAACCATCAAGAAGAATTCAGTTGTATCATTTGTGGAAAATGGATGAAACTATGAAAATGAAACAGAGAATCTTTCATGTTTTCTCATATTTGGAGAGAGGGGGGAAGAGAGAGAGAGAGAGAGGAGTTGCAGACTCCCACACTCTAGGTGAGGGCCATCTAATCTCATCTCCCTAGACCTGCCTATGCTGTGCGTCCTCTTGGAGACTCCAGGCCCCTCCCATGGCTGCCTCACAGCAGGAATCTAGGCTTAGCTCCGAGGTAGAAGAAGCACTGTCATTGGACGGTATGAATCTGCGTCACAAGACAAGGCCGAGGGCTACTGTGTATGGATCCAAAACAAATTCCTCATGAGATTCAGTCTGGGCCTCAGTTTCAGTATGGGAAGTGGCTAACCTCAGTGGAGTGATGGATGGATGGATGGATGGATGGATGGATGGATGGATGGATGGATGGGTAGGTGGGTGGGTGGGTGGATGGACGGGTGGGAGGATGGATGGACTTTAATGCCTTCATTCATGATGCTCATAGTATCAAGCCATTAGTCACGTGATAAATCCAGCAGGACCTCAGTCACTTGTTCAGAGTCCCAGCATTTCACTGACAGCTGGAATCAGTCTGTCTACAGTCAAGGCCTGTGTTTGTCCAGCAGAGGACGCTCACACGCCAGGGTGGTGGCATTAGCGTTTTCCAGGGAAGACTCAGGGCAAGGCCTCCTTCCTGAGTCTGCAGCTCACTGGGAGAGTAAACACGAGTGTACGTGCACCCAGAGGCCCACACCCACATGGTGCGGAGCCCAGCACGTGTCCTGTTTCCTCTGGCTTGGAGGAAGTTTCCCAGAGACAGCAGAGGCCTGGTGAGGGCTTGCCGATGGGATGGGTGGGTGGCAGATTCACCAGGCTTGCCCTGGTACACACACAGGCTGGAAGCCTGGCCCCACAGTGCTCAGGGCCCCCACCCGTGGAAAAGGGCCCACAGCACCGGGCTTCCTCCCATTCTAACCTCAGCTTCCGCACTTTATCAGCCCCACACAATGGGCCTGGGGACCACTCCCGGCCAGCCACCAACCGGGGGCCTCTGCACGGCTGGGAAATGGGCTCTTCCTTCCACGGCTGGGAGAGATCATCTTCAATAGGGCCAAGCTTAATAGAGGACTGGGCGCTCTGAGCCTGAGAAGTCTGCCCCAGGTAGCCAGGAGAGCTGGGCATCAAGGTTGCCCGGCTGGCTGTGGCCTACAGCTTTAGAAGGAGCCCTGGGGTTCCCCAAGGTCCTCATGCAGCTGCATCATGTAAAGGGCCTCCCCACAGTGTGTCTCCATCTGCCTGTTCCTCACAGTCTCCTACGGGGCTATACCCGGAGAAAAGGCCGATGGAAGTGAGCCCAGACCCTACCCCACCCCCATCCGTGCACTTTGGCAGGAATCCCCAGGGGCTGCCCAGGGACCGGGGGCTCAACACTTCTTGGAATAACAACTGTGACTCTTGGGGTCAGGGTACTATAATTATAACTGTGATTAAGAGTGGAGATTGGAAACTGCTAGGATTTGAATCGTAGCTCAATCACGCATTAAGCTCATAGTCCTTAGTTGAGTTCTGTCCCTGCTTTGTGTCTCCCTTTCTTCATAAACTGGACACACCTCACAGGGCCATTGTAAACATTAAATAAGTTAGCTAGGCACTGGTGGTTCATGCGTGTAATCCTAGCTACTCAGGAGGCTGAGATATGAGGATCATGGTTCAAAGTCAGCCTAGGCAGGGAAACCCATGAGGCTCTTATCTCCAATTTACCACTAAAAAGCCAGAAGTGGAGCTGTGGCTCAAGTGGTAGACCACTAGCCTTGAGCAAAAAAGTGAAGGGACAATTCCCAGTCACTGAGTTCAAGTTCCAGTAGTGGTGTGCACAAATTCACACACACACCTACACACACACACACACACACACACACACACACACACACACACACACACACAATGTGTATATGAGAGAGTGCTCAGCACATGAGAACAAAGAGTTGGTTACCATTAGCTAGTTACCTTTTGCTACCATTTATTGGGCATTTGCAAGTGTTGACTATTGTGCTAAGTGCTTTGATAGTATCTAATTTAATCTTTCAACAATTCTAAGAGCTATTTGCTGATCTTTCTTCCAGTTTAGGAGGGAAGGGGTCTGGGGCCCAGAGCAGTTTGGTGACCCGCCTGGGATCTCTGAGCTGGCAGGAAGCAGAAAATTTGGAGTCTGGCTTCAGAAGCCAGAGGTGACTGAGCAGGGCCGGGCTGGTTTTCTCTCTTGGTCTCACTCTGGGGCCACTGGGCTATGTGTGGTAGCCCCAGATCAGGGCTCCATGGACCCACGGATCTGCCACTAAAGGTATTTGTTTAGATGTGAGGCTTCTTTACATTTTTGGAGAATAGGAACCTTGGACATGCAATCACACGCCGCGGCTGTGCATCTAGGGGTCCTCTTGTCTCACCTCTAACCTAGGCAGCAAGCTTAGTGCAGGGAGGCTGGTGCTGTCTGTTGACAGCTGCTACAGAGCCAGATGCCTGGGAAGGGAGGAAACAAGTGTGGCCAGGGAAGAGTCGCCACCAGTGGCCGTGATGCTGAGCCAAGCCAGACCAGGCTAGGATGCAACTCAGTGACAGCATCTGGGGGCCTAGACACAGAACTCACCCACTGGGGTTTCTCAGGAAGAGGATCCGCTCTGCTGGGCCACTAGGGCCTCATAGTAGGAGACGATCTGAACCAACTCAGCTCCACACAGAAGACCAGACCCCAGTGTGTGATCCTCCCTCTCTCCCTCTCTGGACCTCAGTCGGCCCACCTGTAAGGCCACTATGCCTTTGCTAGGCCATTGCTAAGATCTGTGGTTCTAACGCCCCTATGCGCAGTAGAAATCTCTCAGGGCACACAAGGGCAGGCTGATAGGGGTGGGCCGTGGACAACCCTGGGCCAGAGCACAGCCCATGGCAGGCAGCATGGTTCCAGCTAGACACACAGCAGCCCAGGGCCACACCGGCCCTGCCTGGCCTTCCTAGGCCTTACATCATCACAAGAGCACTGTCCTGTGCTCAGGGCTTTTGGTGGCCCCAGTGCAGCACTTTCCACAGCCCAGGTCAACCCTAGGAAGATTTAGTGTCCTCATGTCATAAAAGAACACTGGAGTTCAGAGGACAAAGCAGCTTGACCAGGCAGAGCTGAGACTTGAACCTGGAGCTACCTGGTTCCACAACTGAAGGCTTTGCCTTCTCCTCTTCACCTCTAGCCTTGGTGCTGAGTCTCAGTGACTTGTCCCTGGCCCTCCTACAACAGCCAGGCTTAAGTCAGGAAGACAGACATCATGGGAGAAAGCTGTTACCTCCCTTCCACCCTCCTACCCCCTCCCCCCATCCCTTATCCACATGAGACACAGAGAATCTGGGGTAGGTGGACAGGATGAGGCCACTGTCCATGACTCATTATGTGCCTGGACACACACGGGGGGGGGGAGGGAGGGGAGCAGCCCCCCTCCCCCCTCCCCCAGTGGAGGGAACACTAACTAGGCTTAGCCAGGCAGCAGCGTTTCCAGGTCATGGAAGAGACACAGCAGAACTCTGTGAATGAGGGCATAATTGTCAGCAGGCTTGCTCCTGCTGCCTTCACTTCCTCCTTCTCTGTTTCCTCTCTCCTCCTCCTCAACGACATGCTGGCCATTTATGGAGCACCGACCAGGTGCTTGGTGCCAAGTGACTGTATGGGATTCCTTCCCCTTCCCAGCCATCCTAGGCAGGAGGTACGATGACCAAACCCATTTCTCCAGGGCAGGGATCTGCCCCAGGGCCCACTCCCAGCGAAGCACAGCGAGGCCCACGCTTGTCCACTCCAGTCTCGTGCCCTCTTACCCAGGACAGCTTCACTGAAGCTAGTGGTCTGGAGAGAACAGGATGAGGATGGTGAGGCGTGAGGACTCACTGACTGACGGTCAGGTGAGTGGGAGCTGTGTGGGAGGCTGCTACAGGGCTGGGGGCAGCCACTGAAGCCCCACTGAAGCTCCCCCGAAGAAGGAAGCAACAAGGAGAAGTAATGGAGGAGAGTAGGGGAAGGAAGAATGTCAGTGGGAACCTTGGGCACCCAAAGGAGGAAGCTGAGGCAGGAGAGAGCTGAGTGGGCCTGCCGGACGCCCACATACAAGTCTCTGTCCCTAGGTAGGAAGTGGGGCCAACAGAGCTGGGGAAGCAGATGGCCGTGCATGCATATAAGGATTTGTATCACCCGTGGCTCACGCCTGTAACCCTAGCTACTCAGGAGGCTGAGATCTGAGGATCAGGGTTCAAAGCCAGCCTGGGCAGGAAAATCCGTGAAACTCTTATCTCCAATAAACCACTATAAAGCCAGAAGTGGTGCTGTGGCTCAAGTGGTAGAGCGCTCGCCTTGAGCCGAAGAGCTGAGGGACAGCGCCCAAGCTAAGTTCAAGCACCACAACCAACAACAACAACAAAAAAGATTTGTGTTGGAGCAAGGGTGGATATAGAGAACACACAGAGGCCAGGAGACTAGAAGTCATCTCCTCTGGTGATTCTAGAGCGCACACGCACGCGTGCGCACAAGCGCGCGCGCGCACACACACACACACACACACACACACACAAATGAGGAAATTGAGAGCTAGTCCCAATCCCTTTAGTAGTTAGTACCAATTTCTGGGCCAAAAGTTTATGTCCTTTCTAGAGGGGCTCAGCCTGATCCTCCAATCTGACTGTATACCAGGTTTTCCTTATTACTAGTAGAAAGCTGACAAGGCTTGGCAACCTTGTCTCAACGTGGTGAAGTGTGTTGGAATCCATTAGTAATGTCTGCCATGGGTTCAGAGGGAGGAATGGTAGTGTGGGTCCTTTAGAAATGCCCTGTTTAGCCAAACAATGTCTGAAACATCCCCTTTTTACTCTAATCCTGGCCTATCTTCCAGAGTAAGCCAGGGGGCATCTTTCTCCAGAAGCTTTCCTGAGGGCCCAGGCCCTGGGGTCTCTCCTTAGCTTCAGGAACTGTGAGAGTCAGTTGCACTTCCTGGGACCTGACCACTGGCCCCTACCTAGCCTCATACAGTTGTCATAGCAACACTTCAAGTTGTCATAGCTGCACTTCAAGAGGAGGAATGCAACCAGCACTCCCCAGGGCCTGAACCAAAGTGTCAATGTCACCCAAGTGGCCAGGCCCCCCAATCCATGGATAGAAGTCCTATTAACCTCTGCATTTTCTAGAAGGAAACCAAGGCTTGGAGGAGCTGGGCTGATGCATGCAGGTCCACACAATAAATCTGGGACAAAGTGTGGAGTCAAACTGGCAGGTGACCTTCAAGGCCACAAGCATAGACAGTTCCCCATGGGGCCATGTTCCTGGCCCACACAGTCAGCTCTTTTCTTAATCCCCAAGCTGTAGCACTGAGCATACATAGGGTCTGGGAGCACACCAGGAAGTTCATGAACATTTATCTATTTATAAATATTTGCACAAAGCAAAATATAGCATGGTTCTAAAGGGCTCTAATCTTGGAGCCAGATCCTAATTCTATTTCAGACACTTAGAAGCTGTGCCGCATAGGGCACATTAGATAACCTCTTGGTGCCTCAGTTTCTTCATCTATAAAATGGGGACAAAGCACTGTCTGCTTTGTGGGAATCAGTGAGTGCTAATGAGCATCCTAGTAAGAATCCTTAGCACAATGCTGGCCCAGAACAAATAGGCATTGGTTTTGTTTTTGCTGCTAGACCTGTAGTGTGGCTAGGCCTTGACCAGATCCAAATATTCACTTTTTATTTTTCCAGTTACTACTCCAGGTCCTTTAAATACACATGGAAAATGCTCTGGGCTAAGTCAAACCTGTTTTGCCTTCCGTGGGGACCAGAGGACCCTAGACCTGTAGGGAAAAAACCTCCAGAGTTCTAAAGATCTGGGTTTGTCCAGGCTCTGTGTTCTTGGTTTTTCCTTGGCCTTGGTTTTTGCCTTCTGTTTGATGGGCAGAAGGTTCATGGGGGGGGGGGGGGGGAGAGGAAGGGGAGGAACAGGGAGACTTACAGAAGGGCTGAGGTGGGACAGGGTCTCTCCCTTCCCACAGGCACTGGGCCACCCCCCCCCCATTTCCTGTATCAGCCCTTCTCCTCAGCCTCGGCCTCCTTACCTTCCTGTGTCCCGTGAAGAAGAGGGAGAGGTGGTGCATGGAGCCACCATTGCGGCCCAGTTCTTTCTTGAGGGTGCGGGGCGAAGGGATGGCCCAGGCGGACGAGGTGCCCTCGCCGTCGGAGCAGTGCAGGGTCGTGTCGGAGGAGAAGCAGGGCCCGCGGGCCTCCTGCAGCAGGCTGCCTTCGCTGTGCGTCCGGCGCCGCAGCGAGTTCTGCACGCGCAGCGAGAGGCCCTCCTCGGCCCCAGGCCCCGTCTCGATCATGCTGCTGCGCTTGGCCTCGCTGCGCTCCCCATAATTGTCATCACTGGTGTCCTCCTCCTCGTCTTCCTCTCCTTCTTCCCCCTCCTCTGCTTCTTCTGCATCCTCCTCCTCTCCAGAGCTGCCCCCCTCCGCCCCTTCCTGCTGGCTGAAGGCGCTATCCAGCCGGACCTCGGGGATCACGAAGCTGGGTCTGGAGGCCACTGCTGATGGCTCCCCGGAGCTTGGGGTCTCCTTGGCCGGGGCCTCCACTGACAGGGAGACCTGGGTGGGAGGCGGATCTTGATGGGGTGGAAGGTCCTGGGAAGGGGGCTCTGGGATGGCAGGGAGGTCTTTGTTGAGCAGAGGGTCCTGGCTAGGAGCAGGCTCTTGATCAGCAGGAGGGTCCTGGCAGGATAGAGGGGCTGGAGCTGGAGGAGAGGAGTCCTTGCTTGGAGGGGCCTCTTGGAGTGGGGGCTCCTGGCAGGTAGCTGAGTCTTCACTGGACAGTGATCCTGGGCCAGGAGCAGGTTCTGGCCCGGAAGCGGAGTCCTTGCTGGGTGGGGCATCATGTCCAGGAGAGGGTTCTTTGCTGGGTGCAGGATCCTCAGTACCTGGCCCCTTTCCCTCTTCCGAGGGCATCTCCCCCTTGTCATCTGCCTCTGTCTCAAGCATCTGGGAAACACAAAGACAACAAGGTAAGCTGGGGAGGAGAGGTGGGGAGGTGCCAGACACAGCGGCTGCGCACGAGGCAGCATCATAGGTGGCAGCTGGCAGCAGGTGAACCCTGCGCCCCAGAATGCAGCAAGGCCCAGTGCCAGACAGAAACTCAGAAATCCCTTGGCTCAGCTCTGTTAGATTCCACCCTGGACGCTTCTCTCCACTTGGAGGGAGAAGAGCCACATGTCTAGATCTTTCCGTGTGCTAGGTACGAGGCCTGCTGGATCTCCCTCTCGCCCATGCCCCGCCCCGCTGCTCTGTAAGGGGTGCGTCACTGTCCTCATTTACAGAAAAGGAAACAGGGGTGATGTTGCCTTTAAAGTGAGTAAAGGAGAAGCCAGGTGCTTCTGCCTCCATGGACCAAAGTCAAAAGATGTCCCTACGCCAGAGCCATCTCCAAGTGATAGAATATTGAACCTAGCTTTTAAAGGGTCTCTCTCCTGGAACCAAGTTTTAAAAAAAACAACCAAAAACCAACTCCAAGTGAGTCACTCAAACAAGAATCTGCTCTAAATGTTAAGTATCTTTTTGAAACCAGTAAACTGGAATGAAACCAGAACTGTAAAATACTGCCCACACCTGCGTTAACCAGATGTCACAGGCACATGGCGTCTCGCCGAGGGATCATCTACCCAGGGATTTTTAAACTGTTTGGAGGAAGCTCAGGGATTCAAAAATAAACCCATTTCCTGCCTTGCATACGACCCAAAGAACCCTTAGGGGTTTGCTGGGTTCCAACAGTAGATCTCATTTGCACAGGAAGAAGTGGCTCTTGGAGTGAGAGTCTGAAAAGCAGTGATGTCACAAGGAGGTTGGGCCCAGGAAATCAGGAGTGCTCCGGGCAGGGGGCCTCAGGCACACAGGGAGAAGAGCTAGCTGGGCTCGGCCTGCGCTGGGCCGCTTGCTGGTCATACTCATGGACTTGGAAGACAGGAACAAGAGCCATTGAAAGGCCACATTGTGTTCTTCAGCCAAGCCAAGTGTCAGCGACTCACATCTGTAATCCTAACTATACTCAGGAGGCTGAGATCTGAGGATTGCAGTTTGAAACCAGTCCAAGACGGAAAGTCCATGAGGCTCATCTCCAATTAACAACCAAAAGGCTGGAAATGGAACTGTGGCTCAAGGGGTAGAGAACTAGCCTTGAGCAAAAAGACCTCGGGGACAGGTCCTGAGTTCACACACACACACACACATGCACACACACACACACACACACACACACACACACACACACACACAAACACAACCACAGGAATGTGTGTGTGCATAAGGCAATGGCAAAAAAAAAACTTCAGCAACAACTGCCCCCAGAATGTGGACTCCAAGCTCTTCCTTGTAGAGCCCATAAATGACCGTTTGACAGGTAAGAAAACTGAGCCCAAGCATGGACTGCTACTTACTGTTATTGTACAGCTGCTCAAAGACCAAGAAGCCCCATGACTGACACAGAAGTCATTGAAACTGTGCTGGCAAAGCCCCATGCCCAGCTGGGAACAAGTGACCCAGCCGTGGCCCTGTCAGCCACAGGTGGTACACACACAGGCCAGGGGTCACCTGTACCTGGGAGCAGTGAGCAGAAGTGAAAGCACAGTACAGGGAAGTGGAGGGAAGAGCCACATGTCTGGGAGCATGAAAGTGAAAGCCCTCCCTCCCACTCCCCCTGTCCTCCTTCCCCCGGCAGGGAGGAAGGGGAGCCTGGGGATTCCAAGTCACTGACCTGGCCGGTGTCAGCCAGGGTGCCCCTGGACCAAAGAAAGGTGCCTCTGAATCCAGGTCCTTTTATCCTGGGAATCCTGCCTGCAGCTGAGAAATGGCCTGTCCCCATTGCCTACGCACAGAGATGGTGGGGAAGGGGGGAGGGCGGAAGGGTTCCTTCCTAGAATGACACCACTGTGGGATGGAGTAGAGCCTGTCATTGGCCTTCTGGGCCTTCAAGTGTCCACCTGTGAAATGCAATAACCACCGTGCCCACGCAACAAACCAGGAGAACATGCTCTAGAAAGCTCCTAAAGGAGATGATGGTGATGGTAGTCATGGTGACTTTAAAGATGGATCTAGAGGGAAATTCTCGATTCAAAGACCTCATACAGAAGCACATCTTTCCTACAAATCCCCTAGAAGTAAACTCTGCTGGCTGTTCAGAAGCAAAGTTGAGCCCTGCTCTAGAATTCCAGGAGACTTCAGGCCTGTGCTTCAGCCTCCTCATCCAATTACCTGGGGGTCGGGGTGGGGACTCTCCACTCAGACAGGGAGCCTCAGGGCCCAGCTTGGTCAGTGCAAAGACACCCTGAGTAATTCAGGGGCTAGGTGGGGACCAGAGCCTAGGCCTTCGGGCTCTGTTATTTCCAAGCCAGTTTCTGAGCAGTCCCTGTCCCCAGCCCATCACTCCACTCACCATGGAGAAACTCCATCAGGAAAAAACAAACCGTCCCATGGCCAGTTCCCACATCCACAATACCTTTCCTCACAGCCACCAGCCCCACCTGCCTCTCCAAGTCCTGGAGAAAGATGGGATGCAGCAGCAGCACGCGGTGACCTCAGGGCCTGGCACAGAATGGCACTAAGACAGGAGCAGGCTAAAATCTCCCCTTTCCTGGGGAGTGGGGCAGGGCACAGGCCCATCCCAGTGGGCCTGTCAGCAGAGCCCGCCCAGTCCCCTGGGGGAAAAGTGCAGCACCAGGCCCCAAACCAGAAATGCGAGTCAGCCTGCCTCTGCCAACCCAGCCCTAGACTGAGGCCAAACCAAACAAAGCCAAGAGGGGAAGTGCCACTCTGGCAGGGGGGCCTGTCCCCAGAGGGCCCTACCCGGATGGATTGGCCAAGAACCACCCAGGACTGAAGAGCTTGCAGAGTGCTCTGCGGATACGTGCTTTGAGTCTCCAATCAGACTCTGATTTTGATCCCAATGGGGCCACTTTCTGGCTGTGCAACTCTCGCCAAGCCTCTTGACCTCTCAGAGCCTCTGTCTCCTCATCTGGAACAGAGCCCAGGGATACCACATTGGACTCACAAACTATGGTTAATCTCCCAACAGTGCCTGGCCCAGGAAAAGCATGTGACACAAAGGTGGTTATTAGTATCTTGCTTTAATGAGCGGAGATGAAGAAACTGAGGCCCCAGGCAATAGGAGAATTCCGAAGACGGCAGAGTCTAGAAAGATGAAGACTCCAGCCTCCTGCCCCAGGTCTCTGACCAGCAAGGATTTGAAGTCCTTTCTCAAGGGGAGGAGGGACCCACAGAGAGGGGATTCAGGCCTTAAGCAAGCACTGCCCATGGTCTCTGGCCTGGGCTTGTCCCACACTGAGCAAAAGCTGCACAGACAAGGCCCAGCACTCTCTGTTCTTTGCTGAGCTCCCAGGCTGGCTGGTAGGTTTGCTCAAGCCGAGATCCTGGGAGAGCTGGGGTGAGAGTAGAATTGAGGGGGATGTTACTGGGGGGAGAGGGGGAGGGAGTAGGTGGGGGCGCAGCTATAGAAGACCTGATAACTTCAGGAGCTGCTGAGGTGACTGACAGGTGCAGGACAGAATTAAGGCAGGTGAGTTAAAGGTGTGGTTGAATAATAAATGGCAGGCATGAATTGTAGTCAGCAAGTTAATGACACACGAGGTGTCTGCATCAAACAGCTCTGGGCGTGTGTGTGTGTGTGTGTGTGTGTGTGTGTGTGCGTGTGCGTGCGTGCGTGTGTGTGTGTGTGTGTGTGTGTGTGTGTGTGTGTGTGTGTGTACTCATTTGTGCACTCATTCATTCTTCAGCCACAGGAGTGGATACAGGAGGGGCAGCAGGGAACAAGTCTGCTGGTGAAGCAGGTAGGAAGTGTAATGTGCTAAGGGAGTATGCATTTAGGAAATGCAACAGCTGGTGACACCCTGCTAGGCAGCTGTTCTAATAGGCCACAGTGACTAGAATCCAGTCAGAATCAGGAGTTGGTGTCTCAGGTCTGTAATCCTAGTTATTTAGGAAGCTGAGATCTGAGGATCAAGGTTTGAAGCCATCCTAGGCAAGAAAGTCTGTGAGACTCTTATCTCCTATTAAACACACACACACACACACACACACACACACACACACACACACACACACACACACACACACACACACACACACACACACACACACACACAAAAGCTGGAAGTAGACCAAGTTGTAGAGCACCAGCCTTGAGCAAAAATGCTAAGGAACAGCACCGAGGCACTAAGTTAAAGCCCCAGTATTTTCTCTCTCTCTCTGTTTCTCTGTCTCTGTCTCTCTGTCTCTCTGTCTCTCTGTCTCTCTCTCTCTCTCTCTCTCTCTCTCTCTCACACACACACACACACACACACACACACACACACACAGTATCCTAGAGAGACCAGTCTGCTTGCCGGACTTTATGTGCAGATTGCTGGCTTGTGCTGCCCTGCTCTCCTTCCCAAGGGGTCTGTATCTCTCCATCCTCCATCGATCACCTCTTCGACCTGACTGGACCATGGTTAATTCTACCCTGGTCCTGTCTGTTAGCACACAGGAAATGGACCAGGCCCTCTAAATGGAGCTACTGTTTAGGGTCTAATCAAATCCTCTTCCAAATGCAATCCAGAGCTCAGAACAGGCTGGGGAAGGGTGGCAGCTATGACGCCCTGATCATCATCGCTCCCGCCAGCTAGGACCACCGGATCCCAGACCCCATCAACTGCTGGGTTCTAGGGGTGGTGGTGGGCTGCTCAAGTGACTTGTCCAGTACCATACAGCCGCCGATGATGGAGCCAGGGTCCCAGAAGCAACCTGTGGCTCTCACAAAGATGATTCATCACATTCACTAGATGCCCCGGGCAACATCTGCCCTCCAAAACCACTTCCTGCTTTGGGAGGGGCAGGGTCTGGGAGGTTTGCCTCCAGGAAACTCTTATCTCCAATTAACTACCAAAAAAAAAAAAAAAAAAGAAGTAGAGCAGCCTGTGTAGTCAGGATTTACCGAAAGAGGATAAAGCCCAAAGACCTGAGCTGGAATCATCTCTCCACCTTCTGCTAGCCCTGAGATCCTAGGTTGACTTCTTTCTTTTTTGGCTTGAAACTGAGTATAGACAAATTTGCCCCTTTTGCTGAGAGCCAGAGAAAAGTCCAGGAAAGTGTTGGGGGGTGGGGGTGGGGTAGACAGAAACTCATCAGAGAAAGGGAGAGTCCTTTAGAACCTCTTCTTAGACTTGGACCTCCATGCATGCTCCAAGTTGTGTCTTCAAGTTTGGCAGACCCTGAACCTCTAGCTTCAGGGCCTCTGGCTCCGTGAACCTCGGCTACTCAGCAGACATGTGACTCCCTCCACCCACCTCAGTCTAGCACCTCCACATCTGGCTTGTTGATACTCCAGAACTTCATATCCCTCCAGAATGGGTGCCCTGTCCCCTTTGTCCCCCAACTTCACAGTTGTTCAGAAGGACAGCAGCAACATCTGGCGGGGGTACCTGCTCTTGTTTTACATTTCCTGGCTGAGGGGCCTTTGGGGCATGGTTTCTCTGTGCCTCAGTTTCTTTAACCATAACATGGGGTTAAGAGCAATTCCTCAAGGTGATTTTAGAGAAATAAGCAAGCTAACATGACTAGCTTGGTCACATGAGCACTCTTTATTCATGGACACAGCTCGGTTTTGACCTCTCCCTCAATGGATTTCCTCTGAGCCTCTCTGCACTCCATTGGGTGCCAGGGCACCATCAGGATCGCTTGGTGTCGCCCCCCCCCCCCTTACTTTCTCCTGTAACCATCTAGTCTCCTGGGGACAATCATGCTGTGAAGCGTCAGGTCAGATGCTGTCCAGGCCATAGGGCTGGTCCAGACCTCTCTCCTGAGGCTATGCAGCATAGGCAGCCTTGGCCAAGCCCCATGGGGGAGAACTCCGCAGCCAGACTTGGTTCTAGGTTCTGTGGATAAGACAGGGAAGCTGTGGTTCTGTCTGCTGGGTGATTACAGTCTAGAAAGGAAGGATGGAGACTAACCAAGGTACTACCCACATAAGCATGGGATACACTGCAACCCCTCATGTCAAGGAGAGGCACGGTGGGGAGGGGGGGGACACCTGTGTCGGAGGTCAGGAACTCATCTCAGTGGAACCACCTGAGACTGAAATCTGCCCTGGCAGCGAGTACCAGAGCGGTGGAGAGGGGACCTGGCATGGAGCCCTCCTTCTAGCTACCCCAGCAGTACTAACTCCCCATGCCCCAGACTTGCATTCACAATCCTCCCCTGAGTTCATTCCTCCCAATGGAGCCCCTATATATAATGTCACCACCTGTCATCCAAACTAGGACCTGAGTGTCATGCTCTCCTCCCTCTCCTTCTTCTCTACCTCTTAAGGACCCTCATGGCTCACAAACTTGTCAGGGGCTCAGGAGGGCAACACACCCCGAAGGGAGCATACCCATTCCACTGAAAGCAATGTGGGGGCCCAGAGCAGAAGCAGCTTGACTCGGGTCAGAAGTTCAGGACAAAGGAGGAAGAGGGAGGAGGATGGAGGCGGTGTTTCTGATCAAGATGTACTGCCTCCATAAATGGACATGTTCAAAGAAAACACTCTTGTATAAACTAATTGATGTTAATAGAAAATAAAGTAATGGAGATTCAGGACAAGGAGGGGGAGAATCTCTCAAGACCGAGAAGACAGGAGCCCCAAATCTCACAGAAACCTTCCCTAATCTTGGCATTGTCCCCTGATCAGCCAGCTAGAGAGTCACTCCCTAGCCCTGCCTCAAGGTGGTCCTGGGTTCGAGGACTGTGCTCTCCCATCACCACCCTATCAGATCTCTAGGAGTCATAGAACTCACCTCAGTGATAGGGACACCCATAATCTCTGCACCCCACCCCCCACCTCACAGTCCCATTTACATCTCCAGCTCTTACATTAGAAAAGTTTAGAGCAGGGCTGCCCAGCTGCTTCCTACAGTGATGAATGCTTAGCCAAAGGAGGGCTCCAGGCCCCGCCCATCCCTGGGCACTCCCCTTGGGGACTAGTTCATTATGGGCTCTACCATCACCCCCTTCCTCTATGGTTTAAAACATCTTCTCTGCTGGCTATGTGTACACACTGTCTTGTTTCTCCAGTATCTCTGCCCTTCCCTGAGAGCCTCAGTCATTCTCTTCCCCATGCCCTGGCTGGAGGGCTCAGGGCTCCCTATCAGTGCCTGGCCTGCCTGGCTCCTATGGCTCAGGGTAGGCCCTGCTTTGGCTCACCAGGATCATGGCCCTGGCTTCCCCCTGCTTCCCAGAATTACTCAGCAAATACCCACAGAGCCCAGATAAGTGCTAAGGCTTGTGCCACACACTGGAGCCAAATGGCAGCAAGGCCCATCTCTGCTGTGAAGGTGCCAGGTCTGTGGGAAAGAGACTGGAGCAGAGGGCTGGGTCAACGCTCACCATGTAGCCCTGCCTACCAGGGCTATGGAAGCACAGAAGCAGCTAGGAAAGGCTAGAATGGCTTAGGGAGGAGGGATGGGACAGGGGCTGCAGCTGGAAACAGGAGGGTCCACTGGGGGAAGTATGGTGGTTCCATGGGGCAGGAGCTGAGGAATTCGGACCCTCCCCTGAAAACAATATTATTATGCTGGGAAGGTGGCTCTGTGGTAGAGCGCTTGTCTTGCAAGCATGAGGCCCTGGGTTCGATTCCTCAGCACCACATAAGCAAAAAGAAAAAAAAACCAACTAAAAACAATATTATTATTCATAGGATTGTGTCTCGGCTTACTCACCCCTCTCCCATCAGTCTCTTCTGTTTATTTGCCTTTTGATCTTGTGCAAGTTACTTAACCTCTCTGAGTTCTAGTTTCCTTATTTGCAAATAGGGCCAATGATGGTAACCCCACAGGCTTGTTGGAAGTGAGTCTATGCAAAGGCCTGCATAGCAGATGCTCAATTAATGGTCCCCACTGCCCTGCCATCTAGCTTGTTGTGGTGTCCACTAGCTGTGGCTCCACCTTCCCTAGCTGTAAGGATGGTGCTGAGCAGATATGCCTTTCAAAGGGGTTGAGCAGATATGCTTTTCAAAGAATTCCTTAGCTTCTGTCTGGAATGCCCTGCCATACTTCCTCCTGTGGTCTGTGCTGTGTCTGGCTGCAGCCCCCATCCCACCTCCCCATTCTCTCCTCCCTGAGCTGTCTCGGTTGCTTCTGTGCCTCTGTAATCGGGACAGGGCTGAGGAGTGAGGGTTGACCTGGCTCCTACCCCAGTCTCTCCCACTGACCCGGCACCTTCAGGGCAGAGAATGGATCTTGTAAGTACTTGGCTCTAGTGCGTGACACAGGCCTTGGCACGTGTCTGGGCTCTATAGGTATTTGCTGAGTAATTCTGGGGAACAAGGAGAAGCCAGGGCCATGTTCCTGAGCATTGGCAGGGAGCCCAAAGCCCTCCAATCAGGGTATGGAAAGGGGCAGTACTGGGGCTGATGGGACAAGCAGAAACTAGACTTGATGAAGTAGAGATTTAAGGTGTGCAAATATGCATGTGCACATGCGCAAACACACATACACACACACACACACACACACACACACACACACACACACACACACACAAATAGGAGCCTGGTCTGCTTGTTCT
Organism: Dipodomys merriami; assembly: GCF_024711535.1. Taxonomy (NCBI): domain Eukaryota; kingdom Metazoa; phylum Chordata; class Mammalia; order Rodentia; family Heteromyidae; genus Dipodomys; species Dipodomys merriami. The sequence continues at coordinate 347,123 of NW_027206497.1, read as the reverse complement.
GTCCTCCTATCCCATGATTGCCTTTCTTGTTCTCATCACTTCTTTTCCCCTCCCTTTCTTCCTCCTTTCCCCAGGACCAAGTACTTAGTCTGGAGACTAGGCTAGGTAGCAGTAAACAATGCCACATGCAGGCCCCTTGTCACTCCTGTGGCTGGAGATGGGAGAATAGAAGTCTGATTCTGCTGGTGAGGGAAGAGTCAGAATTCCACACACCTGACTTCTTTCCAAACAGAGCTTCCCTCTGTCCCCCCGGCAATGTTCTACTCAAAGGTGATGGTGGGAGGGGAGGAGGGGAGAGACTGTGCCATGCCTGGGAAGATCACAAAGCTAAAATTTGGAGCTAGGTCATCTGAGGTTGACTCCCACCTCGAACTATGCGGCCAAGTCTGTGTGATGCCTCCCTCAGCGGGCTTCTGTGGGGTGTGCAGAGGCAGAGCCTGGCACACTGAAGTGTTTAATACACAGCGCGGACCCTTCACTCGTGGATGGGCAGCAGAGGCCAGCCCTAAACTCAGGCGCCACCCTGAGCAGCAGCTCAGCACACCAGACCACTTTGGGAAGTAGAGGCAGAGGGAGGGAGACAGACCATGGTGGTGAAGAACTGGGGTAGGGCCTAGAGATTCACCATCTGGGGCTCAAATCCCGGCTCTACCACCTCCAATCTCAGTGCCTGTATGTAGCCAGCTTAACCTCTAAAGGCTGGACTTTTCGTTAAGATGGCGAGAGAGACATTAAGTGCTCCTCCCACAGCACTTCTGGCAACAATCCACATAAAGAGCAAGGGACACACACACACACACACACACACACACACACACACACACACACACACACACACACACACACACACACACACACACACACACACACACACACACACACACACACACACACACACACACACACACAGAGTAGGTGCTCAGTAAGCACCTGTAATCTTCACAACAATGACTTCTACCATCATTGGCACCCTTGACTCCCTTTCCTGCATTCAATTCTGGGACAGGGCACCTGGCACATTCTGACCTTCACAGCAGCCTACAACAGGAGTCTTATTGGTGCATGCTTTAGGGGAGAAGACTGGGGTCCAGGCCAAAGGCCTTGGAGGCTAGGAGATGGTCAGGCCTGTGCTAAGCTTTCCTAGGGGCTTAGCTTCCTGTGTGGCCTAGGCCTGTCTGCATGTGCATCAGTAGATCTGGGAATCCACAGAGTGTTCTGGAACCAATCCTCCACAGATTACCAAGTGACAATGGTATATTCATAACCTTGTCATAAGCAAAGAAACCAAACTCAGCGCTGCCCCCAGATCATCTCTGCAGCTCAGAGCCTCAGCCAGCCCAGAAGGGTCAGATCTGGGCCCAAAATATAGCCAGATCTTCCTGTCCCAGGGACACAGCAAGTATAGAAATTTCGGGGCAAGCGGCGAGCTCTCCTTTGCAGAGACCCCCTTCCTTGTCTTGTCTTACTCCTTCAAGGCCTGCCGTGCTGGGGGCTCCGTGAGCAGCGTTACAGAGGGAGGCTCTTCCACTCATGGACACAGCACTGGGCATCTGGACACTGGACTCATCCACGATGCTGTGGCTGAAGGTCACCCTCCAATGCCCCCAGGCACACTCCAGCCTTCCTGGCAGATGTGCCCTGTCTCTGCTGGGGAGTGAGGCTGGGGATGGGTTGGACTGAATCTGGTCCAAATTCACCATCCTGACAACCCCCTGTCATGAGACTTTCATGCCCCTCAGTTTCCCTCGGACCTGACTATATTCTGCTCAGTAGCCCTCATTAGCCCTCTAGGATAAAATCCCAGCCCTCACCATGGCTACTCGCCCCCATTTATCTTTTTTTGTTTGTGTGTGCCAGTACCTGGGCATTGCTCAAGGTTAGTAGCACTCTACCACTTGAGCCACTTCTAGCTTTTGGTTGGTTAATTGGAGATTAGGGTTTCATGGACATTCCTACCTGGACTGGCTTCAAAGCGCAATCCTCAGATCTCAGCCTTCGGATTAGCTAGGATGACAGGCACTTGGCTACCCCCCATGTGTCTTCTACTACCCTGTCTCTTTCTCCCCTCTGAACAACCAAATGGAATTGGACCTCAGGTGCCTCTACAGAAAGCCACAGTCATGCAAATACAGCTGCTCTCCCTGCTCCACATACTGGAGACCCTCTACTCATGCTTCAAAAATCCAGCCTACCTGTACATGTATTCTCACCATTTCTGAGAGGATAACAATGTCCCATGGTGAGAAAGGATGGCATTTTTAATAAATCGGATAGACACCCACAGAAAAGGAGTCTTGATTTCTATATCACTCTGTGCAGAAAAAAATATTTTAAATGATAAAACTTCTGGAAGACAAGAGAGTTAAGTTCACCTTCCACATCTGTGGGTTTAAATATCTGCAGATTCAGCTAACCACAGATCGAAAATCTGAAATGAACTTTCTGTAGTGAAAATGTACAGGCTTTGCTCTCTAGTCATTATCCTCTGAATAAGACAGTGTGTAAGGACTGTCCAGACACCTGAATCCGCCAGTGCCCATGTAGACAGGGCACTTGGCACATTCTGACTCTGATGACAGCCTAGAATACCCTGGCATTTGCATTGTATTGGGTATCATCAGTAATCTAGAGATGGTTTATTGTAGACAGGTGCAAGGAAGGATATGCAGTTATTACTACACACAAGGTATCCTGGAACCAACCCCCCACCCATAAAAGGGCAGATGGGATGCCCAAAACCTTTAATGTACAACAAAAACAGACTCAATAAGCACTCTCCATAAAAAAAAAAAAAATAGCAAAGTAGACTGATTAAAATCAAGAACTTCTTTTCTTCAAAGATTCCCAAACAAGAGAGAAGATAAACTCTAGTGTGGGCGAATGCATTTGTAATGTGTTTGTCCAACAAGGAACACATATTTAGAATATTTTTAAATCGCCCACAGATTAGATAAAATCAGACAAGCTGATAGGAAAATGCAGGAAAGACTGGAACAGGCACTTTGCCCTCAAGTGCCTTAATGGCCAACATATGTAAAGGTACACAATCTCATTAGTCATCGAGGAAATGTAAATTAAAACCACAATATGACAGTATCTAATACCTATAGTGTTGGTGAACACAGAAAGCAGTGGACCTATCATACAAGGCTTGATGAAGCGGCACACTTTGGAAAATTATACAATAGTATCTACCAAAGCTAATTACATACACCTCTATGAGTCAGCAACTGAGGTATTTACCCAACACACAGCAAGATAGCGCTTCCAAAGACACATCTGAGCCATCCATAGCAGCCCCAGTCATTACAGCCTGGGACTGGAAACAACTACAATGTTCATGGAAAGTGGAAACATTAGAGTCTATACACACAGTGAAGCCAGAACAGAACAAAATAAAGTACAGTAACATGGATGAATCTCACCATCGAAATGTTAATATAAGCCAGGCACCATCTGTAGTTCATGCCTGTAATTCTAGCTACTCAGGAGGCTGAGATCTAATGATCAGAGTTCAAGGCCATCCTGGGCAGAAAAATCCATGACTCTTATCTCCAATAAATTACCAAACAAACAAACAAACAAAAATCATACCAAAAAAAGTGGAGCTATGGTTCAAGGGATAGAGCACTAGCCTTGAGCAAAAGAAGCTCAGGTACAGAGGCCAGATCCTGAGTTCAAGCCTTAGGATGGACATACACACACACACACACACACACACACACACACACACACACACACACACACACACACACACACATATAATGCTAATGCAAAAAAAGTATCTATCATTGATCCCATTCATACAAAACCAGGCAATACTAATCAATGACAGAAATCAGGATTAGGAATGACCTGTAGTCCATAATGACTGAGGTAGCACACAGGAAGTTTCAGAGTTCTAGAATGTTCTATCTCTTGACCCAGATGGAGGCTACATGGATGTGTTCATTGGGTGAAAATGCATCAGCTACATACTGCTGATCTTTCTCTTACATTAGAATTTTAAAGACAACCCCCACCCACCCGTGTTTCCTCTGTTCTCTAACTGAGAGCTCTGGGTCCTTTGTACACACTCTACTAGCACATTCCAACCATTTCCCCTGCAAAAAGCTGCTGTCTTACTTCCCTGTTCTTTGAATGCCTTTGGAGTTATTGTCCCCCTCCCAACTATCTCACCCACAGGTGTAACACTTAGAGCAGCCACCCATGAGATAAGAGCTCAGCATTCCCAGTGCAAGATGACCCTGAGTCCAGGCGCATGACGAATCTCTATGAGCTGTACAAATTCATTGCATTTGACCAGTGATGCTGGGAGCTCCTCAGGCAGTGTCCCAGGCAGGAGAGGCCCCGGGAAAGTACTGTGAAGCTGAATCTATCCCTCAAGTCCCAAACCCACACAGTGGTCTTTAGGACACAGTAAAATACTACCTAAGATACTGGAAGGCAGCTTCAATACCTTGGCAGAAGCACATCTGCCGGGCAGAGGGGTGGAGTGGGACAGGGACCCATTCTTTCAATAGGCAAGTATCTACCCAGGCAGATTCAACCTCACTTCCTGCAGACTGGATTCTTTTCCAAGGTTCCCACAGGGAACCTAGCAAAGCCATGCTGCTTTTCTCCATTTCCTGCTCATCTTTGACACTAACGATTAAATCTTGCATGTCTACACCTCCTGGACTTGGCAAGTGACACAAAAGGCACTTAACATACATAGACGGGAGATAGAAGGCCAGGACAGGACAGAGCTACTATTTGGACCAGCCAGGAACTCCATTAACAGAGGTCTGAGCAGGGAAGGTTTCATGTCCTGGCTGGACACCACTGGCAACCCGACTCGAGGAGTGGCAGAGTAATGCCACCTTCTGTTTCACGTCCCTTCCCCTGGCTGCTTCCTGCCAGTCATTTGGCCCTCAGAGGCTCTGTCCAATCCTTTCTCTGCCCACTTCCTGTCACCTCACCCTCTGCCCCCTGCCCTGAGTGCCAAAGTTCTATCAACTCAAGGTTAACCCCAATGAGAGGTACCAGGACAGTTTAGGGAGCCTCAGCTCTGTGGTTTAAAAAAAATTAAAAAAAAAAAAAAAGCACCCACTCACTGGTGGCTCTCACCTATAATCCTCACTACTCAGGAGGCTAAGGATCACAGTTCGAAGCCAGCCTGAATAGAAAAGTCCCCGTAAGACTCTTCAATTAACCACTCAAAAGCCAAAAGTGGAGCTGTGGCTTAATATGGTAGAACCTAGAGCAAAAGAGCTCAGAGGCAGCACGTAGGCCCTGTGTTCAAGCCCTGTGACCAACGACAACAAACACGAAAAACAAAAAAGCACCCAATCTTACCACACGCAACTTACTGCATTCTCTGCCTTCCTAGGGTGAAGGCATAGGGAATTCTCTGGCAGCAGCCTGGGTCGTGGTGCCAGGTGCAAGCAAACTGACCCACAGAGGGCAGAGGAGGAGGGAAGCTCTGAGCTGTCCAGAGCAGGGGCACTTCTGGCAGCTCTCCATACATGGGCAGGGACAGACACTCTAGGCCACCATCAGAATGAACAGGCTAGCCTGAGACTTCTCCTTTCTCCTCAGTGCCTGGAAGTTCCCATCTCCCAAGTGGCTCAGGGCCCTGCACCCCTGTGTCCCCATCCCCACTCCTGGATGCCTGGGTGGAGCTTGTGTGCTGCTCCTGGGGCTGAGCCCAGCTGGCCTGCTGTGAGTGGCTCCAGCCTCCCCAGGCTGAGGAGGCTGAGCCATAAGCAGCCTTGTTTATCCCTAGGAGGAATGATGGTTTTCCCTGAGCAATGACATCTTGGAAACGGCCTGGCTCGACAAACAACAACAAACCTCCCAGCTGGGGCCTGGGTTGCAGCTTGCATGAGAAGGCTTCTACCCAGAGGCGCCTGAGGAAAAGGTCAGAGGCTGCTTCCCTGATGAGCCAGACCCTGGCCCTGACCCTGACTCCTGGAACCAGAGAATAGGAGAGAGTGTCCAGAGGATGGGATGACTATAAGGAGCCTAGCAATACCTGATCCAGCTCCTGGTTGGCCCAAGTGGGAAAGTGAATTGGAAAAGTTGGCGTATTCCCCTCAATTGTCTCTTGAACAAGACTTCCAGGAGCCTGGGTCTCCTGGGCTTTTTGTACCACATACGCTGCTTTTCCAAAAACCAGAAGGCTTCATCGGTCAACCCAAGGGTCTAACAAGGGGTGGGTCACTGGAGTGTGTCCAAGACAAAAGCCAGGTATCCTGAGACTGAGGGCTGAGCAATCGCATCCTGCGTTCTGCGTTGCATGTAACCTCAATAAAAAAAAAAACCCTTCCTTTGCAGCCTCAGTTCCCTCTTTGTCCGCCCAGGAGGGAAAACACACTCTGCCATCTCTAGGGTGTTCATTACAAGCCAAATGGGAAGGAGCTCTCAAGGTCCCTAGAGACCCAGCTGAGCAAGGCACTCCCTCCCCAGCACCCTGCTTACCCAGCCAGCCGAGCAGACCCCTGGCTCAGCACCATTCCCCCACAGGCAGCCAGGCTAGCACCATCCCACGGGGGTTCAGGGAGCTGACTGCAAGCACCCATAGTCTATGCAAAGGACCATGAGCTTTGCATTTGATCTAGCCAGAGATGTCAACCTCCCCTTCACCCCCCCGACAACTCTCCACCCCCACCCCTACTCTCCATAGCTCAGACTATGGTATAGACCCCTGAGTAGATTTTTCCTATTGTCTCGCCTTCCACCAAACCCCACAGAGACTTGGGACCCTTCCTATAGGAGCTCCTTGCCAGGCACCCTAATTAACAGTGCTCACTCCCCTGCTAGGCACAATGCTAGGACTGACATTCTGAGCTTCCTTTCCTACAGAAAATCCCACCCTAGCTAACTGGGGCAACTCAACTCTGCCATCCAGCCATGTCCCTTAGGTGACTAAGGTATGAATAGGCCCACAGCCTGTGATCAATGGGACACAGAGCACCTAGCAGGTCCACCAGTAGTGGGACTTCTTCACACCAGCCGTGGCAGTTTGGTCAGTTAAGACCTGGAAGGAAGAAAAGAGAGGAATTCGGGGGCAGATCAAACAGCATGCACAAAAGTTGGGAAAGAAAGACAAGGTAAGATTGGAAGTGTGATGCTCTCATTGATACCAAGTACTGATAATCAGAAGTCAAATTCCTTTGTCCTAGCTGGAAACCCTGAATATTTCCCAGCAGAGCATCTATCTTTCCCAACTGTCTGTTTCTCCATTTCTGGACTGGGCCTGAGTGAGGCTGACTGTGGAACTTGGCTTCCCGGAGGGCCCGCCCTGGACTAAGCCATGCCATGTGCGAGAGCTGGGGAGAAGGGGAGGTGCCCCTGGGCTGGGCACAGAAGACTCAAGGGGCCATGCTGGAAACTTTGACTCTCACTGCAGGGCCCTGGCTGAGATCCCATGGGCATCAGTGGGACAAGCCTCCACAGCTCCTGCCTTTCCGAGATGCACCCACTCCAGCATCCTGAGAAGGAAGCCAGGAGCCCCCACCATGAGTCTTGGGAGTGTGGAAAGTTTCTACAAGTTGATGGGGAGCCTAGTCAGCCTGCACCAAGCTGGCGTCTCAAGTAGAAGTGCCAGGTTCAAAGCCGAATTGCGTAGCATGGATATGGGTAAAGGCTTCCTCTATGTCAGATCCTCGCTGTTCCGGAGGCAGAGGCCCTCCATCCTGGTCCTGGCTCCAGCCAGACAAAGCCTCTCCCCATTCTGAGCCCAGACTCTCCCTCCCATCTCAGGCCCTGGGTTCAAGGGTTCTTCTTAGACACCTGAGACAAAAATAAGAGATGTGGACCTTCTGAGTTGAGAAAAGCATTGGCCTCTGTCTGCTGGCGTACAGTGGCTGGTTCTGTGGAGAGTGAGTGGGTCTCTAACCATCCCCCTTGCCTTCCTGGGTCTCAGTGGGAGGCAGGGCAGCAGGTGCAGGCCTTTCCCCAAGGGAGCGCTGAGCTCACCAGGTATGTATGGTGAGCCTGCTTGGGTTTCCAGGGGACATTTCTGCCAGAGCCAAGTTCCAGGATCAGAGATGAACCCCTGAAGACCAGCCCTGGACCCTACCTCTTTCCCTGCTAGTAGAACTCCACAAGAATTACCATCCCCACTGCCTGGTGTGCGGCCAGCATCCCTGACACAATAGCCCAGGCTGCGGACCTGAGCGTTCCCTCCCGGTGCAGTGTCCCAAACATTCCTTGTCTCTCCCAGAGAGAAAAGCTGGCTGGCTAGCCCAGAAGCGGGAAGCCTTGAACAGTGGACGCTTGTCCCCTGCCCTTAGTAGGGCATCCCCCCCCCCTCCAGAACACACACACACACACACACACACACACACACACACACACACACACACAGAGCTATCTCAGAATACAACAGAACACAACCCTTTTGGCAACAACGTGCCTATCAATGGCTGCCCTGGGGAAGAAACAATAGAAACCGGGGCATGGGTGGCTTGGACACGAGCCCCCCCACCCCACCCCAGCCCATCCTCACAGACCCCTGTCACCAAGGCACCTACCCAGCACACTCCAGCAGGAACCCAGGCGACTCCTGGCAGCACTCCTGCCTGCCCGCCCGCCCGCCTGCCCGGGTCTCCACCCGGCTCCTCCCGCGGGCGGGCGGCTGAGGCTGTAGCTGCTAGGGCGGGCAGCCGGCCGGCAGTGTCAGGGCTGCCTACCCCAGACAGAGCGCCTTTGTGTCAGCAGAGCTATTTATGGACTTACCCAAGTTCCCCAGGGGAGCGGTACCTGCTGGGAAAAGCAGAACCAAATGACCAGGTTCCACCTCCCACATCTAGGTAGCGTTTTCTTTTTTTCTTTTTTTTTTTTTTCTTCTCAAAACCCTTGCATCACCCCGTCCCTCCTCCCCCTCCTCCTCCTCCTCCCCTCCTCCTCCTCTGTCGCCCTCCCTCCTCCTCCTCCTCCTCCTCCAGCGAGTGCCTTCCCAAACACACACCCTGTCCAGCGAGCAGCCACCACTCTTGCAAAGAGGTTGGATTTCTGTCTTCGATCAAATAGAAAACTCTTGTGATTTTTTTTTTCCCAAACCACTTTCATCCAAGGAGGATTCAGGGATGTCTCATAGAAGAGAGTCCTCAGGCAGCCAGTCCTTCCGCAGAAGAGGCTGCGCTGGCTCCTGGCTTACACGCTCAACTCCACCATGCCGGGTCCCCTGCCACCCATCCCCAAGTCCCCAGCTGGCCCCCCAAAGTGCAGCTGTAGAGGGGGAAGCAGCCATCCTGCTCTGTGGCATGCTCCAGCTCTGGGATCCACCCCACATACCTCCCTGGGGCTCCCTGGCTGGAGCCCTGCAAAGCCCGGCTCCCTGGCAGGACCCAGCCAATCACTGAGGCTTCCCTGTCACACCCCCACCCCCATGCAGCAGCTCCGTCCCACTGGGAGGCTGCGATTGAACTCAGGGTCCTGCAGCCAACACAGCTGGCTGGAGAATGCACTGGCCCTCGGGGAGGCCAGGGAGTGGTGGCTTTAGTCACCTCCCAGTGTCCCGGCTGGATACATGGAGGCTTTTTTTTTTAATTTTTGTTTTTTGGGGGTTTTGTTGTGGTTTTGTTTTGTTTTTCTCCAGTACCAGGGTCTGAGCTCAGGGTCTCATGCTCTCACACGGCTTGCTCACTCATGGCTGATGCTCTACCACTAGAGCTGTGTCTCTAGTCTAGAATTCTGCAGGTTATTCAGAGATGGAGTATCCAGAATTTTCCTTTGAACCAAGGTCCTCCAGGTCTCAGTCTCCTGAGTAGCTAGGATTACAGGGGTGAGCCACTGGCACTGGACTAGATACATAGTTATTGGGAACCCTGTGTGCCAGTCTCTGGAGAATGCAAGCTGGACAAAGAACTTGCCCCTCCTCTGCCCAAAAGGGCAGATTGCCTCTGAAGAACGAAGGAGACATTGCTAACCATGGGAGTGTGCTAGGACAGAGGTAAGAGTACTGGACTGGGGAGGTGAGGACCCCGATTCTAGTTTAGCCCCAGCACTGGTTGGCTGGGTCCCACTGAGCAAGCCCCTGCCCTTCTCTGACCTTGCTTTCCTCATCTGTAAAATGGGTCTGATGCCCTTGACCTGCCCACATGTGGAATTAATAGGGAGTTCAGTGAGCTGGTACTTGTTCCTTCACTTAATCTTCACCAACACCTTTTAAAGGGGAGGGCAGGGGACTCTTACTACCCCCTGACAGGTGAAGAGTCTCAGGTACAGAAGAAATCCCAAGTTCAGAGCTGCCCACTGTCACTCAGCTCAGTGGCTGTGAGGACCACGATTAAAGACTACACCTAACTTCACCACTGCAAAAAGCTGCCAGCCAGAGCTGTTCTCTGATGTCATAGCTGTGAGGGGTAGGGGAGTGGGAGGGTGGGGGCTAGGGGTGGACTGGGGCCCAATCCACTGACTCTTCCCATCTTCATCCAAGGACCCTGGATGCCAGTGCATCCTCCCTGTACCCCACCTCAGTCATGCTAGACCAAAGTACTGCACCTCTCAGCCTCTCTCTCTCCTGTGGCAATCTCAGTGTCTCCAAATGTCCCTCTGTCTGTCCCTTGACACTTTCTCTTCTGTCTCTCTCTCCCGGGGCCTCGCACACTCCCGAGCCACACATGTATGCAGTTCTAAGAGAATATCCTTAACCTATCAATCCTACCTATCATTCATCACATCCCTGGGAGCAGAGCCATGGCTGTCCTTACTAGAGCCCTGGAACATTCCAGATTGGGAAATAGCCTACAGGCTCCCGAGAGAAAAAAATCACAAAATCAGGAAACTAAGTCCTAAGAGATGGCCAATTCTACTGGGACTGAGCTATTATTTCCTGATGGGGCTGGTGGGTCCCAGGATGGACTGTCTGGTGCTAGGGGGTAAGATGCTCAGGTGAGGAGCCTGAAGATGTAGGACAGTGTGGCACAAAGATGCCCTGCAGTTTTGTCTTCTTCCAGTCAACACATAACTCCAGCGCATGGACTACATACCAGTCCCTGAGTGAGGCCTGGGGGATGTGGCAGAGAACAGGTGGGCTGGCTCTCCATTCACAAAGCTGCCAGGCAGTGTGGGAGATGGAGGGCAGACACATCGTCTAATGAATGAGACCATAATTAGACATTGGCAGCTCTGCCAAACCAGGACGCTGGGCCCTGAACAGGTCCAGAATGCAATCATCAGGAGGAAGGGACTGAAGGAGCTCAGGATCTGGCCAGGCTAGGAAGCATCTAGTACCCCAGGGAGTCCGTCTCAGCCATAGTCCTCTACCTACCCGGGCCTCCAAATGCCCAGAGTAGAGCCAGCCATCTTCCCGGGCACAGCCTGTGGCAGGATCAGGGGGCTGCTGACAGCCACTAGGGAGGCCCTGGGGATCTTTCACTCTTCTCCACATTTTTAGCCAAGCCAGTGAAACAGAGGTACAGAGAGGGTGAGTGACTAGCCCACAAATACACAGCCATTGGGTAGCCAGGCTAGGAGCCTGGGTAACTAACTCCCCATCTAGTGCTCCATCCATGGCACCGAACCACAGAGTAAATGATGGTGCTGCTCAGCGTGGCTACAATGAGGGCCTGGCAAGTGGTAAGGTCCAGCTTTCTCACAGCCCACAGAGCTCAGCACCTACATATTCAGGGTTTCTCCCATTTGTTGATCCATATCTCCTCCTCCCTTCCCCCTCTCACCAGTCCTATGGCTTGAACTCTGGGCCTGGGCATTGTCCCTGAGTTTCTTTTGCTCAATACTAGCACTTTACCACTTGAGCCACAGCATCACTTCTGGCTCTTTCTTTCTTCCTTCCTTCCTTCCTTTCTTCCTTCCTTCCTTCCTTCCTTTTCATTTACTTTCCTGCCCAGGCTGTCCTCAAACTGTGATCCTCGGATCTCAGCCTCCTGAGTAACTAGGATTACAGGCATGAGCCACGAGTGCCCAGCATGATCCATATATTTTATTTAACAAACACTCATTTGGCATTCCCCGTCCTGCTGTTGTGCACCCTTCTCAGGGTGACAAGTAGCCTGGGTTCCTCAAGTCCTCAGAACTCTATCAGGTAGGATTGCCAAGATCCCCATTGCCAAGAAAGATTATGAAATCTGACAAGGTCACACGCCAGCCATTGCAAAGCTATAGATTGAACCCAGGTGACTTGTCAGTCCCGTGCTATACCTCAGTTGTTCCCCCAAACACTAGGGCCCGTGAGCCCAGTCACACAGGTTTGATGAGCTGGCATCAGTGCCCTCGGCTGGGGCCAGGGAGGCTCAGCAGGGACCCGGAGGGTAGCTAGCACTCTCAGGCAGGACTTCAGGCTTCAGAGAGGCCTTTAGGGAGATATAGCAGCAGCCCAAGGATGCTGACAGGTGCCAAGGACCTGCTCCCCTGTGGCCCACACTTAACCTGTCTCCACTGCCTTAAATTCAATGTTGCCTGATTTACATTCCCAAGACCCTACCCGGAGCCCTGCCCATCACCTTCCCCATGAACAGTGCACCCACCCCAGCCCACCCAGTCTCGCAATGTGCAATCCCACCTAGGGAACGCTGGGCTGTCACTCACGAGGGCTCACAAGCCCTGGTTTGAGGGTTCACAAACTCCATGTAGAAAGGCTTCTACCTCAGGGTCAGCCAAGAAAGTTCACATTTGCTATTTCAATAACAACTGTGTCCCTGATCTGTGCTGGAGCCTATGCCACAAAGGGACAGGTCAGCCTGCTACCAGTATGGCAGACCTGGGCACTGACTACAAGCAGGGACTGTCCGGCCATGTTTGGGCTCCTAGGGTGCTAGCACCTAGGCATGCATACACACTGCTGTTAAAATGCAGCCCTTTCTCTTCTGTGGGGGGCAGGTGACACAGGGAGGGAGTAGAGGAAGACTGAGCAGGTATCCACAGGTTCAAGGTCCCAGGGAGTTTTGGCTTGAAGTCTGAAGGCTCCAAAGTCCTTTGTGCTTCCTGGCCTGTATCCTCCATGTCTAAAATCCCAGCCCCACCTCTCGCCTGCACAGTTAATCCCGCAGCACTGTAGGCTTTCTCACTGAAGGAACTGACTCAGCAAGCGATCAGAGGAAACAGCACAAGTCATTTCAACATCCCTGAGCCTCAGCTGCCTTGTCTGTACAAATGGCGCTGGTTAGCATCTGCCTCCCAGGGGTACGAGTTGAGGTGATGCACGTGGAATGCTTGACACACTTCCTGCTCGCGGTGCTGTGATGTCACTGTGGCCATCAGGTGTAAATGGACAGATTTTTGCCTTGGGAAGGCTGATGTAACTGCTAAGTTCTATGTAGGCTGATGTAACTGCTAAGTTCTATGTAGACCTGTGCATTTGGGGGGGGAGGGGCAAAGGAGGGTCCAACAGGTGCCTGGAATAGACTAATCACCCATAGCCCCCAGCCCGTCACACGAAACAGGAAATGAAGATGCAGAAAGGTGACATGGCAAAGCAGATGCACAACAGTGTCACTCAACACCTGAACTCCTGACCCACCTACTCTGCCTCCAGTCTTGTGCTTCCTCTATGACCCCTCCCTTGCCAGCTGTCCCTTCCTCAGGGATCTCAGGCAGCAAAGGACAATCCCAACCGGTTCATGGAAATGGAGCTCCTAGCAACAGCCAGGAGAAGCCCACATGTAGTGAGCAGGAGGCCAAATGTCACCCTACCAAGCCAGCTCTGAGGATTGCCACCAGCCAGCTTTGGCCTCTGCAGTGTCAGCCTGACCTTGGGTGGCTGTAGCAGCTCAGGATGGCCAGGTGCCATGATCCTCTCCCATCCTGGCTCCCACCCAATGGGCCTCATGCTGCTCTGAGATTTCAAGCTTTGGGAGCAATCCTCGACTTGCTATGCTTGCGCCAACTCCAGGGCCTGGCTGTGTCCTGACAGCCAGAGTTCCTGGGAAGTGTTCAGCCACCAGCTCAGCTAGGGACAAGGCCAGCCCCATGCCCTTGACTGCTAGATACAATCTATCCATTCACTCCCTGGAGTCTAACCTACTGCTTGGACTTAAGCCCAGGTCATGAAAGCAGAAGGTCAGCAGAGAAAAGACTGGGCCAAAATACTTTGTGGCTGCCTTCTGCCAACTCTGGAGCAAAGATAACTCCTTCTCGGTGTCTTAGTTGCCCTGTCTTTAAAATGTGTACAGGGGTTGCAAGAGATCAGTCACTCAAAGGGTGGTCTCCACGTGGAAAATGATAAAGACTTATGATTCTAATTTATGATGGAATCTCATGGTCCTGTGATGTTGCCACATCTAAGTGTGTGACTAAAAAAAAGGGGTCCTACTGAAGAGGGTATAGCTGGCACAGGTGTTATAAAACCAGTAATGAATCACACACAGTCTATGCAAATGCCGGCCCTTTCCCCTGGGATGGTTTAACAGGTCATGATTTACTTTCTATGGCCATGTCCTGAATTCTCCCTGTGACTCTGACACACCGCCTTCATCCACAGTGGACTCATGGGTCCATTTCTTCTCCACCCTCCATTGCTCCCAGCTCAGAGTGTACCACCATTTTCCTGTGCGTCTGAGCCCAGGCTCTTGAGCACTGTCATCCCAAATTCCTTCCTCCCATTCATCACCAAATCTCAAAGCTCTCACCTCCCACATGGGTCTTTCCCCTCTCACAGAGCCTAGCCCCTCCAGCCTCGTCCAGGCCAACATTACCTCTCCTTGGCTGAGGGACAATGCTCCAAGCTGCTCCTGCCTCCACAGGCTGGCCAAGGTGAACTTTCTACACAAACCCAACTGAGCTGCTCCCACCGCCCTCAGAACAACATTCAAAGTCCTTGCCCAGCTTTCCAAGCCCATCATAGTTGGATGAAGTCTGTCTCTCCTCCAGCTGACCTTCCACCACACAGGACTGGGAGATGTGTAGGAGCAGGGACCATATTGGTTGATGAAGTAGAAGTCATATAAGAGTCTGCCTGATCGGCCTCCATTCACCCTTCTTTGGCATCTGAGGAACTATACTTCCTTTCCCCGTGGTCCAATCAGGTGATCGGGTGATTCATATGGACTTGGCCTAGCTCCCACTCCAGACATGAACATATGACAGGACCTTGGACAACTGACATATCTATCCCACTGTCTTCAGTGACCAAGATGGACACATGACCTAATAGGAGCCAATAGAACTCAGGCCCAAGACGACTGGTGAAATGATAGAGGGTGTCGAAATGACCGTGGTACTTCTGGCAGCTTTGCTGCCACTATGCAGGGAGGAAGCCAACACATAAGCAAGTAGAATAAAACTAAGAGGAAATGGAGAAGATGGTGATCTTGGTCAAGGCCTGAACTCAGCTATGCATGAAGTCTACCCTTCCAAAATCCAAGGAATTCCATTTGCTACCTGAAGCTCATGTGAGTTAGGTTGTTGTTGTTGTTTTACCACTTGCAACCTTAATATACCAGCAGCACATTAGGCACTCAAAGTCTAGCTTATTCAAAGTCTGGCTCAGGAAAGTCCTCCAGCACTGAGAAGGTAACTAGGTTTGTGCAATAGGAAGAGTTACGTAGCTGCTATCTAAAGGGAAAGCAGGAGGCAGAGGAACATCTACCCGGAAGCCATGCAAGAGTCCCAGGGACAGAAGAGGCCTGAAGAGGGTCATTCAAACCAAATGAACGGAAAGGAGAGGAAATATCCCAACTCTGATAACCCCTGCCCCTCTCTGAGTCTCATTATCCCAATCTGAGTTGATGCATCATTCCAGAACCTCCAAGTTTCCCCCACTGGTCATACAGGATCTTGCTGTCAACACTCAACATCACTAGTGGGTTGGCTCTGGGGAAGGGAGGGTCCCTGTTTGTTCCTTCATCTATAAGTCAGAGACAAGAACAATATTGTTCAAGCTACATATTATAGCAGAAGGAAAGGAAGTACACTCCATGAATGTTAGGCTCATTATCATTATTTGAGGTAAAACTTCCAGAAAGAAGGAAATAAACATAGAACATAAACAGTTGGGGAAAATAAACAGAAAAATGTCTTTGATTAAGTGAAGATAGACTGGGTGTTCAGACTGAAGGAGCTAACCAGGAAAAATAACCAACATTGTTTTAGTTAGAAACAGAAACAATCTGGTAACATTTATGAATTCTGAAGACTGGAATTGAGAAATCTTGCCTGTTTCCATAAAGAAATCTGAAGGGGACAGGTGAGGGGGAGGGGGTAAGGTAAAAAAAAAAAAAAAGAAATCTGAAGGGATGAAGGAAAGAGAGCCCTCTCTATTACACTAAAGGCAGGACAGCACTCTGCATGCTCTTAAGAGTTCTTGGGGAAAAGATTGTTCACATGGAGTTCTTTATTCATGCAGATTATGACTCAGGCATGAGGGCAAATATTTTCAGACTAAAAGGCTAAGAAAAGCACATTATCTGGAAAAATTACAGACTCTTTCTGGAAAAATTACTCAAGAAAGATCTCTAAACTAAAGTAAATCAAAGCCTAGAATTCAGAATGAGAAGCTGTGGTGTGAAGAAGAGGCAGGCAATGAAGGCAGAAATATAGACTTAACTACTGATGAAATAATGCCATTTTAAATCAATTATTTGAGTGTGCATGTGGACACGCACAATTTCTGGGCTTGAACTCAAGCCTTCAAATTCTTGCTTAGCTTTTTCATTCAAGGCTGATGCTGTATCACTTGAGCCACACCTCCACTTCTAATTTTTTTTGCTTGTTAGTTGGAGGTAAGAGTTTCACAGACTTTCTTGCCCAAGCTGGCTTCAAACCACTGGTTATTCAGATCTCAGCCTCCTGAGTAACTAGGGTTACAGGTAGCCATCCATTCTTGATACCCAATAGCACTAATGTTTTCAAACAAACAATCAGGACCTAAAATTCCAATTCCAGATGATTTTTAATAAGACTTAGAATTACAGAGGAATGCAGAGAAGATGGGCTGGCTGATTAGTATAGGTTATGAGAGTAAGGACAAATTCACCAATTCAGGGTAAGGCTTGATAGTGAAGTGTGTGGACACAAAAGGGAAGGGAAGAGACGGGCACCGATAGCTCACGCCTGTAATCCTAGCTACTCAGGAGGCAGAGATCTGAGCATCTCGGTTCAAAGCCAGCCCGGGCAGGAAAATCCGTGAAACTCTTATCTCCAATAAACCACCAGAAAACCAGAAGTGGTGCTGTAGCTCAAGCGGTAGAGCACTAGCCTTGAGCTGAAGAGCTGAGGGACAGCACTCAGGCCCAGAGTTCAAGCCCCATGACTGACAAAAAAAAAAAAAAGGGAAGGGAAGGGAAGGGAAGGGAGGAGCTACCTGCTAACCAGAGTCAGGTGGGTAACCTCAAGGTTGTGGGGGCTGGCCTTGGATGTGTGAAAGCCCAATGCCTCAACGAGATTCAGGAATAGACAGTTTAAGATGGGTCAAAAGAGTTCCAAACTAACCCACCTCTACGTGGAAACTAGGTCTAAGATAAAGATGAAGAAATGAGGAAAGCATGTACCCATCTCCCAAAAATGGGATTGGAAAAACTAGTCAACTGTTTGGAAGGGGGAAAACCTACATGAGTTTCTACAAATATGGGGTTTTAGTGTATAACTCAGAGATAGTGTTTATCCCAAGGCTCTGAAACCCATCTCCTTCATCAGAGAAAAAAATGTAGTGGGGGCTGGGAAGGTGGCTCAGTGGTAGAGCACTTGCCTTGCATGCTCGAGGCCCTGGGTTCGATTCCTCAGCACCACATAAGAAAAAAGCCGGAAGTGGTGCTGTGGCTCAAGTGGTAGAGCGCTAGCCTTGAGCTGAAGAGCCAAGGGACAGCGCCCAGGCCCAGAGTACAGGTCCCACGACCGGACCAAAAAAAAAAAAAATGTAAAAAGTAAAGCTGGGTGCTGGTGGATCACATCTATAACACTAGCTACTCAGGAGGCTTAGGTCTGAGAATTGTGGTTTGAAGCCAGCCAGGGCAGGAAAGTTTATGATACTTTTACCTCCAATTAGTCATACACACAAAAAAGAAAGCAAGAAGTGGAACTGAGTACCAGACTTCAGCAAAAAATCTCAGGGACAGTGTCCAGGCTCTTGAGTTCAAACCCCAGTACTGGCCAACAGGTGCATGCACATGCCCCTCCCCCACCCCACCCCCTTACACAAAGTAAAAGGTAAGTATCTAAATAAGATAGTTCTTATCATCTCAGGGCAGGAAAAAACCTGACAATGTATAGCTACCTAAAACAGACAAATACAAAAATATCTGATTATCAACAAAAGGATAATATTTGGATGATAAATGATTAGTATAAGTATAGTTATGGGCAAATTCCAATAAGCAAATGGTTAATATCCTAACCAATAAAGAGCTCTTACAAACAAGAAAACTGGACAATAATATAATTGACAAGCCAAAAAAGAAATATAGTTACACTAATAAACATAAAAGTCCAACCTTATTAATAATCAAAGAAATGCAAATTAGGAGAGAGAGTAATTTTCTCTTCTCATACCAACAAAGAATTAAGAGAGCAATATACCTTATGTTAGGCCAGGGAAGGGAAACACTTCTTACTCACTACTAGTAGAATGCGAATCACCTTTAACATCTCTGCTCCCTTGTTTTGTCATCTGTAATAATGGACTGACAATAGCGCCCAGTGGCTCATGTGTAAACAGAGGAAGGCATTTTTAGAATGCTAGCAGTGTGGGTCATACTTCCCAACAGAAAAGTGCAACAAGAAGTTACATGCAAACCAGGTGCTAGTGACTCATGCCTATAATCCTAGCTACTCAGAAGGCTGAGTTCTGGAGGATTATAGTTCAAAGCCAACAAAAAGTCTGTAAGACTCCATCCAGTTTACAGAAAAAAAAAAAAAAAAAAAAACCCTGAGCTATAGGCATGGTTCAAGTGAAAGAATGCCAGCCATAGTATGGGGCCTTGAGTTCAAAGCCTTGGAACAGGAAAGAAAGAGGGGGGGGGAGGGAGGGAGAGGGGGAGGAAGAGGGGGAGGGAGGGAGGAAGGAAGGAAGGAAAGAAGGAGACGGAAGGAGGAAGGGAAAGAAGAAAAGGAAGACGGAAGGAAAGAAGGAAGGAAGGGAGGAAGGAAGGAAAAAAGGAGAAGGAAGGAAGAAGGAAAGAAGGAAGGAAGGGAGGGAGGGAGAGAGGAAGGGAGGAGGGGGAAGGGAAGGAAGGCAAAGGGAGGGAAGGGGACATCCAATCCTGCAAATGACTGGGCAAAATAAAAACCTACACAGATTAAAATGTTAGAAGTTGAAGAATAAAACCCTAAAGTTCAAAGAAAAAAGTAATCCATTGTGTAATCCTGGGGTAAATACTATAACATTCAAGACAAAAATATGTTTTACATTTCATAGCTATGACATTAGTTATAACATGATACAAAATCACAAGGAGATACAGTTTCACAGTTACTAGGTTGGCTGTCATTTTAGAGCAGAAAAGTAATAATTGTCAGGAAGGCTATGGATAAATTAGAACCCTCATTCATCAATGGTAGCAAAGTAAAACTACAGCCAGCAGCCTGATCATTGCTCATCAAGATACCACTGACCCACCAATTCCATGCCTCGGGATTTACCCAAGAGAAGAGCACATGTCCACACAAAAGCTGACAAACAAGTATTTATAGCACCATTATTCATAACAGACCAAAGTACATAAACTCGTGAATGATTAAACAAAACGTGGTATAGCCATATGATGAAATATTATACCGCCATAAAAAGAAACTGGGTACTGATGCATGCTTGCATCTAAACACATTGTGCTAAGGAAACAAAGACAGTCACCAAAATCCAAATAAATGATTTGCTTTTTATGAAATATCCCCTATGGGCAAATTTACAGAGACAAAAACAGATTTTAGGTTTCGTGAGATGAGGTGAGGCTGGTAGGTGGTAGCCAAAGGGTACAATTTCTTTTTTGAGATAATAAAAATCACCTGTGGTGATGGTTACACACATCTGAATATGTGAAAAAAAAATCAATGAATTATACACTTTAGATGCACCCATGTATTTGTATTTGAATTATGTCACAATAATTCAGCGACCAAAGCAATTTATAGATGGCTGCCTATAATTAGAAACAGTTGTTAGTGTTAAAGCAGAAAATAAAAGGCTAGCTCACATATCCTTATTATATAAAAAGCTCCTTATGAATGAATAATTCATCTCTAAAGAGCCCAATAGAAAAACAGACAAAAGACTTGAACAAGCTACTTCCCAAGAGACAATAAATATAAATAAATGTTCAATGGCTCTAATAATCAAAGGAAACCTGTTAAAACACATAACGAGGCTGGAGATGTAGCTCAAGTGGTATAGCATTTGTCTCACTCACACTTTTGCCTGGTTGGCTTCAGACTGCTATTTTCCTGACTCTGCCTTTCAAGTAGCTGGGATTAGAGGCATGTACCACATCAGGTAGAAACAAGCATTCTCTATCACTAAGCATTCTCCTACCAAGACTTCTCTGTTTTACAGAAAGTAGAATTTGTTATGCTAAATAGAGATAATCCTGAGCTAGGATTTTAGATCAGTGGTAGAGTACTTGACAAGCTTGCACAAGATCCTAGTCTCAAATCCCTAGCCCCACAAAGGGATAACCAAAGAAATCAACACTAGAAAAACATAGACAAAGCAGATGAATGGCTCTACAGTAGGATTAGAAATCGGTGCATTTTGCTAGTTGTCGGTGGCTCACACCTGTAATCCTAACTACATAGGAGGCTGAGATCTGAGGATCACAATTTGAAGTCAGTCTAGGCTGACTCTTATCTACAATTAACTACCAAAAAGCCAGATGTGGAGGTATGGCTCAAGTGGTAGAACACTAGCCTTGAATGAAAAATTTAAGGGATTGTTCCCAAGCCTTGAGTTCAAGCCCCAGTACTAGAAAAAGAAAAGAGAAAAGAAAAAAAGAGAAGAAAGGAGGGAGGGAGGAAGGAGGGAAGAGAGAGAGAGGGAAGAAGCAAGCAAGGAAGGAAGCAAAGAAAACTGGTATCATTTAAAGAATGATTCAAAAACAGGATCAAGAGTCTATTTACATATATACACACCTCCACCCAGAAATTCCATGATCAGGAATTTATCCCAACAAAACATTCATTTGCTCAACAAACATTTGTTGAGAGTCAAACATGTACTAGGCACTGCACTGGGTGCTGGGACACGGAGATGTCTACAAGGACTTTTATTTCAGGGTTTTGTAACAAGGAAAAATTGGAGACAATCTAAACACTGGATTATTAGAGATAACTTAAAGTATGTTTCATCTACACAACGAAATACTCTATAGGCGCTAAAAATAAATGTTGTAGAATAATATTTATTTATTTGACAGGGAGACACAGATACATTATCCTGTTAAGAAAATAGAATACAAAAATTGCACGCGTAATCCAGATTTACAAATAAGAATTATCTATGTTTAAACAAGTGCCTGACAGAATATACCCCAATACCCCAATATGTTAACAGTGATTATCTCTGGGTGCTGGGATGAAGGGCAAACCTCATATCCTTCTCCAGATTCATCTGTATGGAATGTTTTCTTCATGATCAACATCGATTACAGCAGTTACTTTTCTAACACTCCCCCCCCCCCTTCAAAAAAAAAAGTCAAGAGCTTTAAAAAAAGAATAATAACGCTGTCATTTCCCCCATGGGAGAGATCTCAGGGGAGAGGATGGAGCGAGCCCTGTTTTGAGAAACCTGCTTTGTACAACCATCCAAGCTGTTCATCAAGAGAATGTGTGGGATAAATGATCTTGCTTTGTTTTACGGCAATCCCAGAGCTAGTAAGCGGTGAGGCTGATTGGATTCCTGGACTGCCCGCCACAGGCCCTTGGCTGTGCCCGCCTATTCCTGAGAAGAGCAGAGAAGGATGGTACACCTGGCAGCTCAGCTGTGTGTGTGCTGCTCCTTGACCTCCCTTCCCTGCAGTGGTGTGGGACTTGACAAGGGGGACAAGTCAGCAAGGGCCAGGCGTGATGCTGGCTGAGGTCAGCTGTAGAATGGGCCAGCCAGGGAACTCCCACCCTGCAGGGTGACTGTCAGGAAGCCACGAGCACATCCCGCCCCAGGGGTTCCCAGGCCCTGTGCCCCAGAAGCAGTGAAGTGAACCTCAAAAGGCCAGAGGAAAACAGCCTGGCTTCTGGGAGTGTGTCCCTAGGTTCTGGGACTACAGGCCAGTCCTCTCCCACCCTTTGGGTTGGCAATAAGGGGAGGGGTGAGGGACGGATGGCTCTAGGAGCCTCCTGGGTCTGCATTCTGGGCCTCTGTGGGACTTCCTTACCTAGGGCCTGGCAGGAAGAGGAAGGGGGCCAGGCGACCCCACCCAGCTCCCTAAGGAGCCCCCTCCTCTTCCCCTCACAGTGTTCCCACTGCTATTTTTAGGCCCGTCCGCAGGGAGTGTCTTCACAGCCCAGCCGCACTCTGAGCTCCAGGTAAAACACAGCAACCCATTCATTCCACTCCAGCAAGAACGCGCCAGGAATTTCTAGACAAGCCAGCCGACCAGACAACCTCTCCCCACGCCATTAGCCTGGCTGGTTCCTCGCTGTTTCCATTACAGCCCAGAGAGGCGACTAGTGTTTCCTAACACCACAGTGGGCCGCTGAGTGGAGGAGAAGAGCTATCAACGACCATCTGTGCCCCTAGGCACCCTCGACCTGTAAGAGTCACCAGCCACAGGCACTTGGCCAAGTTCTTACTCTCTTAATATTGGTTTTTACAAATCGTTTTGTTAGCTGATTACTCTCAGGAGTGATGGGAGGCTAAAGCACCACATTCAAAAAGTGTATGGTTTGGGATTGGAGGCATGGCATCAGATACTGAGTTTACTCCCAGTCTTGGAAAAAAACAAAAAAATAAAATCTCTATGGTAGGACTGGGAAGGTGGCTCAGTGGTAGAGTGCTTGCCTTGCATGCATGAGGCCCTGGGTTTGATTCCTCAGCACTGTATAACCAGAAAAAGCCAGATGTGGTGCTGTGGCTCAAGTGGTAGAGCACTAGCCTTGAGCTGAAGAGCTCAGGGACAGTGCCCAGGCCCAGAGTTCAAGCCCTGGGACTGACAAAAATAAAAACAAAAACAACTCTATGGTTTAAACAAAGTTTGAATCCCTCAACAGAAATATATCCCATGCTTTTAAGCAGGTGTTGAGTTGTGATCCCAAAGTATTGTGAGCATTGATTACAGGTTTCAGAACATATTTTCCATTGAAAACAGTGTCGTGTTTGGCGGTCAGCTTCCTAGGTTAGCCTACTTCACCCACAATGCTGTGCCACCAAGAAGTGGTAGAAAACTGAACTATAATAGTAACTCTATAAGCATACCTATGTGCTCATGGTGGGTACTGAGCAGGTACAACATTTTCATTTAACCACACTCCTGTTTCAATGGGAAGTATTTATCTACTCGCTTGGTTTTGCTTGTTCTAGAGCCCTGAGGTTCCACACCCTGCCCTTCCTCTCTTCTGAAACCCCACAAAGAACTGCTTCTGGGGGTGCTGGGTCAATGTCTGTAGCTGGTGCAATGACAATGATGAACCTGGACCAGTTCCTGCTCTAGATCAGAAATGAACAGTAATTTGCCCAAGGTCACACAGTAAATACCAGCTGAGTCAATATTCAAGCAAAAGCCTTCTGAATCTTACTCTGAGGCATTCCTCAGAGTAAGATTTGAGGAAGCCTCAAACCTGGGGAAGAGAACTACACAGTGGTTCTCCTTAGGTTTGTTTTCCCCTGGGGATGCCCATGTCAGCATGGGAATATGGTGTTATCATGACCTTGATGTGAACCTACAGACTGCTTAACACTGGGGAACCAGGCTCTGCTCTGCTATCTGCAGAGCTGTAGGGCAACAGAAAAGGCCTGAGCCAAAAGTCAGCTGATCTGAGGTCTACTTCTGACTCGGACACCAACTTACCCCTGACCCTAACCAGGTCACTTCCCCTTTCGGATCCTGCTTCCTCATCTAGCTTCTAGGATAGAAGGGGAGTTGAACTGTGCAACCCAATTCAATTCTGCTATGGTTACTGAGCACATGTGATGGGCCATTCTGCAAGAGCAGAATGAAAGACAAGTAAGGCCTGACCCCTGCACCCAAAGAGCTCAGGGGCTTGCAGGGAAGGGCTGCCTGCCTGCCATGGCAAACAAAGGATGAAAGAAATCCTCAAAGTAAGTCCAGGAGAAGCAGCAGCTTCAGGCGAACATCTAAGCAAGGTGTGTAAGAAGAGCTACAGATGCATTCGGCAGGGATGGCAGAGAAGGGCAGGAAACACCAGGCAGGGGCAACAACCCTGAATGGACACAACGACTTTGTGGGAAAGGGAACTAGCCTCTCATGGCCAGGCTTCAGGGGCAAAGAGCGATGACCATGTACCAGGAGAGCCACGTAGAAACCTGGACGGGGCCTTCTATGATGGCCTTTAGCAGGGAAGCAACTGCCCAGCTCCCTGGCTCCTCACTGGGAAATGGTCTGTGGTCCCAAGAAAACTCAACTGCAGAGTGGAATAAATGAAGGTAGATATTCTGGAACTGGGCTGCCAGACTCGCTGTGTGATCCTGGGCTAGTTTCTTAACTTCTCTAAGACAAAGCATCATCTTCATCGACAAACTGGGCATAACAGGAGTCAGTCTGTTACAGGATCACAAACCCAACAGGACATAGCATGGATTAAAAAAGACAATGTGCGTCAAAAGCTGGGCACTGGGCCTGGCTCACAGTATGAGCACTCTTCGGATTACCTAGTCTTTTCATTCTACCTTAAACTAAGGACCTGGGGAGGGTAAAAGGGTGGAGGGCAACCCTCTTCAGAGACAAGTTTGGGGAAATAGAAGGACAAGACAGGATCGAGGGTGAGGTTGTTCTGTTCCTTAAAAGCGAGAAAAAAGGATGAAGAGTAAAATGGCTGAGCCCCAAAAGGAAGGCAGTCTGCCCTCAGCCCAACCAGTAGCAAGGGAAGTTCCAGGAGAGCTGGAAGCCACCTGGAAAACAATTGAGTTTTTTTTGGAGAGAAGAGCTTGCTTGGGAGGGATGAGGTGGGGTGGGGGCACTGAAGTCCAATCCATCTGATTCCTGGACACTAAAAGCCAAGATCTTAAATCAGCCAATTAAGCAAAATCTGGGCACAAATCTTGGTAGAGGGAATCAGCAGGCACAGGCCCTCTTCTGCCCTTAGCTGGGCTCTGGGCAAAGGCGTGGGCCAGAAGCCTGGCCACATTCCAATGCTTCCTAGCCCCACAAGGTTGTGTCTGCTGACCCCCTTGCATGCTGGACTCAAAGTGGGGAGGGGCAGGACCTACCCATTCCAGTACACTCCCTCCTCCCCACCCCTCTTCCCGTCTGTCTTCTCATCAAGCTTTTATCAGCCTTGTGAAAAGAGATTGACCTATTAGGTTTGGGTCACCCTGCCGGGAAGCCTTACCCAGAAGAGAGTAAGCATCTCATTTTATTTGTTCTACATATACCCCTCCCCTGGACAGCTACGAGGGTCACAATTTGAGTCACATTGGTACCTGACTCCCACCTCTTTCTGGAGAACATAAGTCATTCAACTTCTTTTCCTTCCATCTCTCACGCCAACCTTTGCATCTAGAAAGAGCAATGGATTAGGCTGGAAGACCTGAGCTGGAGAGAAATCCATAACTTCTCTGAGCCTTGGTCTCTTTTCATCCAGAAAAAGCTGCTTCCAGTTGACTGTGAGGAGATCAAGGCTAGGGAGCCCCACTGCTTTCTATCTCCAAAGCCCAAGCTCATGGAGTTCTCACTTTAGGGACCCCCTCCCCACCTGGCAAAACTGCCTGCACTTCTTTGTAAGACCCTCTTGGGGCTTAGGGCCATGTGTGACTGACAAATGAGGTCTTTGATGGCAAAATTTAGAGGGAAGGGGAAACTAAAATACAGAATAAATGTCATTATTTGCAAAAAAAAAAAAAAAAAAAAAAAAAGTCCATATGGTCCCAACTCAGAAAGGGCCAAAAGATCCAGGCATAAAAATGTACAGAGGAGATGTGGGTCCCAAAGGCTTCAGAATCTGAGACGTAAGACAACGCGAACAGGGAGCAGAGGTTGTGTGGGGAACTAAAAGGGTCACTTTGTATTCAAATCACACAGATGGCCTTTCAACAATAAATAGTTGTGTGTCTATCCTCCCAGCTCCTAGGCCCGAGACACCACACCAAGACAATTGGCCTATCAGGAAAGAGGCCATTGTGTGCTTCTTAGCATGATTTATGTGTCAGGGAGGGGCGTTGGCCATGTTTCCCGTGATTATGACTCTCAGATGCAATTTCGATAGCTTGTTCATCATCTTGAACAGCTGGGGTGGACTGGGAGGCTGAAGAGCAGTGGTCACCAGGTCATATTTCATCTTCTTGAGCCCATGGAGCCAAATTAATTGTTGCATCGATTCATGAAGCAGAGCAGCAATGGCGCTGTGGCTCACCACAGTGGCTGAACAGGCCAGACCAGGGCCCAGCTGTTCAGGCCCACTTCCCTACCAGGTAGCGGGCCTGGAACGTTGATGGTAGTGTCTGTTCCGGCCAGCAGCTCGTCAGGGCAAACCAGGAGGCGACATCGCCAGGACTGAGTGCTACAGTCACATTCCCTATTGCCCTTGTAGACACAGCTCTTGTCTTCTGTGCCTATCTGCGGGACAGAGGAGAGACAAGCTTGCTGCTTTCCCAGACAAGTGATTTTCCTGCACGCTGCTCTTAATGTCATTGTGTAAGGGAATGAAATGAAATCAAAGTACAGCTTGCTGTCTGTACAGACCTGGCCACTCAGCCGCTTTGATTTGCCCTCCAGGCCGGCCCCTGGCAGGCAGGGAGGCTGGATATCATTTGGGCTTCTTGCCTAAGCCAGGCAGCATCTCCTTCCCTGGGGGGCCCTGGCCTGATCACCAGCAGATCCATTCCATCTCTGTTTGGTGCTAATCTGAGCTTTCTTCCACTTGGATGCATGTTAACTAAGAGACATACTCTCTTCTAGGCTATCATTCTGGGGTTCAGATGACCCCCCCAGCAACTAACAGCCTTTTCTAAAGACACTAAGGACTTACAAAATGACATAGTCTGTCCAAGGTTAGGGGGCTTCTCTGGCCTTGCCATCTCTCCTGCTTCTCCCTTCATTTTTCCTTCCTGGTCCTTCAGAGAGCCTTTTGGTCCGTGAGCCACGGTTCCAGGCCTGGCCTGTGCTTCTCCTCTTCTTCTGGGTCTTGGCAGTTAGAAGTTGGGTGTGGGAGCTTTTCAGTTCTAAGCAGGGGCTATGGAGGGTGGTGAGCGGACTGGCTTTTCACTGCTGTCCCTTGGTAGGGCTTCATGGGGCCTTGGGGCATGATAGGTGTCACGAGCAAACAAAGGCAGATTCCACAGCACTGGGTCCCAGCTTGCTCATCCTCAGCACAGGATGGGGATACAGAGCCCACACACCCCTCCAAAGACCTGAGGGCCAAGAATCTTCCCACCTTGGCTAGGCTGAACCTCTTGTGGCTCCTAGAATTCAACCAGAAGGGGGCTCTGTGAAGAAGGCCCCAAACCCTTTCTCATGTCATGAACAGAGCAAGACTCAGTGGAGGGTGGGGATGAAGGGAAGGGAGAATCATCTCTTCTCATCCCAGAGTCTGGTGGTCTACCCATCACTCCAGTCATTCACCAAGATAATCGCTATCACCCCCTCATCTGAGGGACTTAAGGCAGCCTCGAGCTGACCTTATACATTCCTGGGCTCCTCCCGATGGCAAAATGACCTTATGGACATGTATCTGAGACTCTGTGACTTCCTTCCTCAAAAGCCTTCCCTAGCTGCCACCGTATCTAGAATAAAATCAGTCAGTCAGTCATTCCCTAAGGTCCACACTTGGTCACTCCTTCTCACTGAGCTGAAGCCATGCTGGCCTCTCTCCACAAATCTAACAAACCACACTCCTTCCCAGCTCAAGAGGTCTTTGTGAATTGTTGTGTCTATCTGGACTGCTCTCTCCGGAGTCCTTAGCTAGCTAGCTGTCTTCCTGCCCACCTGCCTCAGTTTATGTCCTTCCCATAGCAATCTAGATATGCTCACTGAAGGCATTTGTGATGCCTTTTCCAGGGTGAGGTCTCCGGTGTGCTGCTGGTGATTTGTTATTTACTGCTCTCCCTCTGCTGGAATCCTCCTGAGGGCAGAAGCCTCGTCCATCTGGCTTTCCATAATGCCCCCAGCTCCTAGCCTGGGGCAAAGGTGACATCCCCAAAGTCCACAGCATACGCGAGGGGATGTGTCCAGATGAAATGAGATCTCTTCTGGCAGCGGCACGCCATGGCGTTGTTCACTATCCGAGTCACCTCTCCTGCTGCCCCTGGGGCAGGAGCCCCGATGCCACGCAGCCTCCCTCTCTGAGAGGAAATGCGCTTTTGAGTCTTCTCCATCGGGGACTGCCTCTCACATCACTGTTCCTCCCGCTGCTAGTCACACAACACCCTCAGCCCACTCCCTTTGGGCCACCCTAGGCCCACCATCTTGGTCCTCCATTTAGGGTCCAGTTGCGGTGAGGTTACTGTGTGGTAGGGGATGCCCCAGAAATGGTTAAGTTGTCAGAAGCAGAGTCCCGCCCTTGGGTTTGCTCAGCCAATCAGAGTCTGTCCTGATGAGGTAAAGCTTCTATCCTGGGTAGCATTGGTGGAGTTGACTGGCCCCATCTCCTGCTGGAGAGAGCTGTAAGGGTGGAGTTTCTGTGGAACCAGACAGAACTGGAATTAGCTCACTGCTCGGGCTGGACTGCCTGACTCCATCCATGATCTGCCTCTGTTCCTTTCTAAAGTACTCAGACAGTTCCTGGCATCTCAAAGGCCTGTCTATTTCTAGCTGTCCCAGAGGAAGTGACAAGGTGGCATACATTTGGCACACAGCATCCACATTTGGAAGTCATATAGCCAGAAAAGACCCCAGAAGGTCTCAGTTTCCCCTGCCTGGGCCCTGGAACCCAGCATGTAGCTACTAGGGAAGTGATAAGGAGTAGTCATCACTCGAACTCAGAACATCACATCAACGTCAGTAAAGGACGCCGGATGAGTCTTCCTCCCCAGACATCATTTACAGAGAGCAAGGACAATGGGCAGCAGGCAGGTCACAGTCTTCTTGTGTGTTCCTTTGCCAAGCACATGGTCAGGTTAGACCTCACAGGAGCCTGAGTGATCCATACCCACTCTGCTGACAAAACACTATCAGCCACAGTTAGGTGGCTTGCCTGAGATGATATTGCTACTGGGTTATTTTGAATTGTTGCTGTATTTGTCTCTGCCACTAGACTGTCATCTCCCAAGAAAAGAGTGTGATGGATTCCTCTGCACATTCCTGCCATAGAGCCCAGGGTGGGGCCCAAGGCCCACCTGAGGATGAGGCCAATCCCAAACATATGTCTCTTACTACTCACTCTTAGCCTTCTGAGGGCTAGAACAAGCCTACTCTGCTCAGAAGGTTCTATATCCCAGCCTGGCACCATGTACATGAGTTACCCAGTAGAAGACCCACTGTATGGACTACAGATAGGCAGCCAGGACCTCTGGGCCACTATCAGACCTTCAGGCTTGGCCTCTACTGCTCACCTCTAATTAGAAGGAGAAGTCCAGAAGGACAGGGATTATGTCCCATTCATCTCTGTGACCCTAAAAGACCTCTAGCAATGGTGAACGCATTCATTATGTGTGTTTGATTGAATAATCAAAATCAAGACGCCCGTCTCACCCCACCAGCTAAGAGCAGAGCTGGCCCCAGGAGGGACCAGGACTGAGCTGATCTAATGAGAAGCATCACAGCAGTGCTGGGAGTTTAGTGCCGAATGTGGGCTGTTATCCAGGCAGAAGAAAGGTGGATGTCCTCCAGGGACTGGTAATGAGGCAAGATGGGCAGAGTTCAGCAAAGGAAGGAGGGTGCTCAGGAGTGGAAAGCTAGGATGGGAGAGGAGGCGGGTCATGTATTGCTACAGTAGAAGAGAGCCTTCGGGCTCACCCAGAGTCCTCTTCAGCCTCCCCACCAATGGTGATCAGCAAACAGTGAGCAGGAGAAAGGCAACAGAGCAGAGATGCAAGCCGGGTCCATCCCCACCAAGTCTTCCCTGCCTCAGCTGGGACCAAGCCATAAACATCTCAGGCACAGCCCAGAAAGCCTGTGTCTGCTCCTTGTCACCCCTAGGAGGAGAGCAGCTCTGGCCAGGGCAGCAGATGCCAAAGGCAGCAAGTTATACAAAAACTTCAGGGCACTGTTCCCTGAGGGAGGCTGGATAGCCCCAAGGCCTCAGCTCTCAGGACCAACAGAAAACCTGAAGAGCCGGAAAGAATGCCTGACCAATGCGCAGGTGGGACCACTAAGGCCCGGGCAGTAAGTGGGTGTCACAGGCTCCACTTGGGGGTGACACACAGACCTCTGTGTTCGTATTTGGAGTCGGCCTTCCACTATCCCCTCCTCTATCCTTCCCAACAAGGCAGGCAGATTGCATTGATCAGTTTTTTTAACCATACTTGAGGACAGTTGAAGAATTGCTCCTATTACAAGGGATCAACAACACTGAGCAAAGGAGCAGGGGGACAGGGGTGTCCAAGGGAAGCATAGGAGTTTGGAGGTTGCCTTATGCAACCTTTTTCCCAGCAGAGCCCTTTGAATAGGGCAGGGGCTTAGGCAACCGTTTACATAGAGAACTCAGGAGGGGGAAGGGCATGCCGCTCAGGCAGAACTCAAGGCATTGGTTAAGCAGGACTTTCCAGCCTGAAATGCAAGAGTCAGTCTCTGAGCCCTGCTTGGCCTTGCCTTTCTCTCTCCTGGAGGACAGTGAGCTGTGGGCCAGCCCTTGAGAAGGAGGTTCATGATCTGAGTACAAGTGGATAACAAGGTGGGTGGGGGGCAGTCACAAAAAGTCCACGAAAGCTTTCCTGGAGAGAATTGTATTTAATGGAACTCTCTCAGGAAGCAATCTCTAAGTGACTAGAGGAAATCAGTGGCTAAGACTCTTTAAGTGGGTATGGAAGGGGTGGAGGTGGAGAGGGCAGAACGGTGAGGCTCCCCAGAGGCCTGCCTCACAAGGAGGGTAGATCCAAGCAGGTGCTCAGAGTCTGGACATGGCCTGGGTCTCAGGTCCATGAGGCAGCTCTAAGGCTGCCCCAGCTACCAGGCCATGCACACGGCCACTCCACTAACTTAGTGTGACAAGGGGTCCAACTGCAGCCCGCCCACATGGATGCCCATGCAGGACCCTTCCAGAGTCAGCCCCCCAAGCCTATCTCAGACATGGCTGCCTTCAGACGCTCACCACCTCAATCCCCACAATGGACAGTCTCTAAGGCAGTAAGGAGCTCTGGCTGACCTAAACCTGAGCCAGCAAATTCTCAAGTCCAAAACACAAAGAATTCCCTCTGCCAGAACAGAGGAAGTGAGCCCACAGAAAAGAAAAGTGAGGGGCCCATCCATATTCAGACATGTAGTGTCCCAGGAGCTGCCCCAGGGAAGGGTCAAGGCAGCTTATAACCACTGGCTGTGGGGACCAGGCAGTGCTGCTGGAGGGAAGAGTACATCCCCACAGCTTTGGTTAGGTGAGCACTTACAACTTACCAGGGACTATACTATCCACTATATATGTGAGCTCTCCTTGAATCCTTACAATAGCCCAGGAAGAATCTGAGGGGGGTCTCAAAGCACAAAGCAGCAGAGTGACCTGTCCAGGGTTACACTGCCAGCCATTAGTGGAGTTTGACTCAGGAATCCCACTGTCTTCTCTCATTCTTGCCCATGGCCAGTATAAAGATAACTTCTGAAGACTAGGGTGATGTAATTCTCAGATTTTCACTCTTTGCCAAGAGCTGGGGAGCTGTCAGCCACTTCTTTACCCCACTACCCCCACTGCCCACTGTCCATCGTATTAAGCCTAGGGCGTGAGGCATGGAGGCCTAAATGCCTGGAAAATCTACAAAACCAGCAGGTTTACCACAACAGCCCTCTCATTTACCTGTTCCTTCAGATCCACCACAACCACCACCTTGGCAACTTTTATAGCCAACCACACTGAATCCAAATGGCCAACACTTAGCAAGAAAAGGGACCATTTGTGAGCGACTCACACATCAGGATGTATGACCCTGCCCTGTGGCTCATATCAAAGGAGAAGGCTGTGGTCCAGCTCCCATCCCATTGCCCTCTGTCACAGACATGGGGCTGTGCCAGCTCAGATCAGTCCCCACTGGCCATCTCTGATCTTCCTGCTGTCCCAGATGGCCAGTTCCCAGTTCCCAGCAGTCCAAACTCAGTTCCATTTGACTCTGGACTGCATCGAACCATGATGGGCTCTGTTGCAAACATGCCCTCAATTATATCTGCCTTGAGCCACTGTTAAAACACCAGTGTGCTGCCCCAGGGCATGGTAGAGGGGCTACCTGCCAGACAGCAGCAGGGAGGCCAGGCCAAATTGAACCTTGCCATAGGCCAACTGGAACTGATGGGAACCGCAGGAAAACCCAGGGGAGCAGCCTTCGAGCACAGGTACCACGCCAAGCTCGCTGCCCAGAGCCAAGGTCTAAGCTCAGTTCACAGGCTTGCGGGCCAGGCTGGCAGAGGGGAAGGAAGCAAAGTAGCCAGAGCTGCAGCCGCTGGCAAAGCCCTTACCTTCCTCTCTGGGGGCGAGGCAGCCAGCTGTTGCTGTTTGGCGATGTTCTCCGACAGGCACCAGCACACTCTCTTCTTCTGCTCCTGCGAGTGTGCCTCCAAAGTGAATAAGCACTCTGCCTTCTGACGTCAGCAAAGACAAAGAGAAAGGGATGACCGCTCAGGACTGCTGCCTGGCTCTGGGGGCTCTCAGCCCCAGCCCATCTCTAGGCTCCGGAGGGCGAGGCTGAAGCAGGGAGGAGAGCAGCCTCTAGCAACTACAAATGAACACTAGTCCCCAGTGACGTGTGGGCAGTTGGAGGGACAGGGAAGCAGGTCCAGGGGCCAGCTGGAAAGCCCTGGGCCTATGGGTTGGGGGGGGGGATGGAGGCAGTGGCTCTCACAACAGTGGAGGTCTGTGGAAAGCTGCGGGACAAAGATGGTGAGGTCACCCACGGGCAGTCAGCACAAGGCCCAGCTGGGGAGCATGTGGGAGAACCCATAGGGCTAAGGCCTCGGGCTGATGCTCTGTGGAACAAGGACCTCCCATCACCCCCACTTAACTCCTAGCTCTACACTTTCTGATTGCAAGGCCAAGGTTAGAAGGATCAAATGGACACAGCTATTCAAATGCCTAGAAGGGCAGTCAGGTGCCATTCTGCAGCCCCCACCCCCTTCCCACTGGCTTGGGCTCATGATGACTGTCCATCCCCATTGAAGATGGCAATATTGGCACACTGTCATATAAACCCCATCAATTAGACTATAAACTTGTAGGGGACCCTGATCACCTGGACCTAGCACAGTGCAGGGCAAGTACTTGCTTAGTAAGCTCTGGCTGTCAAGAGGCGCTTCCAGGATGAGGTCAAACCCAGGCCAGCTATGGCACAGGCTTGGCCCCTGAAGCAAGTCGGGATACACAGGGGATGAGGCCAGGAGCCCAGAGTTCCACCCACCATCAGGCCCTGAGAAGGGGGAGGATGCAGAGGGTGAGCACCTTGATGGGCCTCTGCTGGAAGTTGATTCTAATCCCACAGGACTATGATTAGGTGTACTCAGCCTGGAAGTGAAGAGTATGAGCAGGGTGGGGTGGGACTTAAAACCGACAAAAAGACCATGTTTCTAAAGTCATGCTTTCTTGTTTTGCAACTGAACAGGCCTGGCTTAAATCCCAGCTTGGCCACTTCCTAGCTGTCAACCCTCAAGTCAGGAACTTCCTGGCAAAAGGGCCATCACCTACATCTCAGAGCCATGAAGAATCTCAGGCCTAAAGACACAGTAGCTACTGTTATTTTTCAGTAATTAATTGGACTTGTAAGTGTTTATTGGATGGGTAGACTAAGCCCTTGTCCTTGGGACGGGGGCAGAAACATAAACAAAGAAACAATGCAATTCCAAGTGGGAAAATACCACTGAGGTCTTAAGTGGGGAGGTTTTCTTGAGCTAGAGGTGGTCAGAGAAGGCCTCTAATAAGGGCTAACACTTGAGCTATGACCTGAACAATAAGAAACAGTCCACAAGGAAAGTGCTTGGGAGAAGTTCCTGTGGGCAGAAGGGACAACAGATGCAAAGGCACTGTGCTGGAGTTATCTAACAGCAAACCTGGAGACCTTCACCACCCTGCCTCCAATCTAACCCTCAGGGATGGCACTCTCCAGTGCAGGGCCACCTCCCACGCTGTCCCCAGGGTGCCAGCCATTCCTTTCCTGCAGAAAAGTACTCAGAAGCTATCTTCCTAAAAGCATGGGAGAGAGAGGGAGGAAAGCCTTGTCCTCAGGCCTCAGGGTGGAGAGCTGAGGTTTCTCCACTGCCTACTGCAGGGCACACCCAGCAAAAGGCCCCAAGATTTCCCAGGGGAGAGAAAGCCTAGTGGGGCAGGTGCTGGCTGAGCAGATGACTTCTGCTTCCTGTCTCAAGATGTCCCTTAAGGCCAGGGCTTGTGTCCCTTCCAGCTTGGAAAGGCCTGGCTTGTGCCTCCTAGCCCTGCTTTCACCCACCATGTGGGTTCTGGAAGTCCCTTCGTACACCCGCCCCACCCCCCCTACACCTCAGCATCCTCTTCTCTTTCTATTCAGAAGCAGGAGTTCCACCTCAATTACAATTTCTTCCATCTAATTAGCAATTTTCAGGAACACTTTTCCATCCATGATCTCATTTCGATCTTGGTGGTGCCGTGAGGAAGGTAGAATAGATCCTTTGGTTGTCGTTTGGGGAAATTTTAAAAAATTGTTCCGAGGATCAAACCCAGGGCCTGGTACATACCAGGCAAGTGCTCTACCACGGAGTCCTATCTCCCGTCCTTATTTTTTGAGAGAGGGTCTCACAACATAGTCTACACTTTCCTGGAACTCTCAGAACTTCTGCCTCCACCTCCTAGGTGCTGGTATTACAGGTGTGCACCACGATGCCCAGTTAGCATGGGATGTTGTTTCTACTTAATAGAAGGGAAGAAAGGCCTCAGAGAGGCTAAAGGCCTCTTTAAGTGTAATGGCCAATGAGCCACAAAGAGAAGCTCCAGCCAAGGAGAATCACTTAGTGAGATTTCTTCTCCAAAACTTAGAAGGTATTCTTACCCCTGTCAAAGCTACCATACCCCTGGGCTGGCAGGACCCCTCCCTTACAATCAAATGTAAGTAATCAGGGGGGTCTCCAAGCCTCTGGAGTTCATTGGCAACTTTTTTCTTCTTCTCTTTCCTTCTTCCCTCCCTTCCTTCCTTTCTCCCTTCCTCCCTCCATTCCTTCCTTCCTTCTCTTTTTTCTCTTCCTTCCTTCCTTCCTTCCTTCCTTCCCCCCACTCTCTCTTTCTCTTTCTTTTTTTTTTTTTTGGGTCCGGTCATGGGGCCTGAACTCTGGGCCTGGGCACTGTCCTTCAGCTCTTCAGCTCAAGGCTAGTGCTCTACCACTTGAGCCACAGTGCCACTTCCGGCTTTTTACTTTTTTTTTTTTTGCTTATGTGGTGCTGAGGAATCAAACCCAGGGCCTCATGCATGCAAGGCAAGCGCTCTACCACTGAGCCACCTTCCCAGCCCTCTTTCTCTCTCTTTCTTTCTTTCTCTCTTTCTTTCTCTCTCTCTCTCTCTCTCTTTCTTTTCTTTTGTCCCCCCCCTTTATTTCTTTCATTCTTTCGTTCTTTCGTGCCGGTCCTGGGGCTTGTACTCAGGTCCTAGGTACTGTCCCTGAGTTTGTTTGTTTTTTTTCCTCAAGTTTACCACTCTACCACTTGAGTTATAGTGCCACTTTTGGCTTTTCCTGAGTGTTTATTGGAGATAAGAGTCTCAGGAACTTTCCTGCCTGGGCTGCCTTCGAATCATGATCCTCAGAACCCAGCTTCCTGAGTAGCTAGACTTACAGGTGTGAGCCACCAGTGCCCTGCCACTGGCAGCTTTTTGAGCAACCATTTACTGCTATGTGCCAATATCCTCTCTTTACAGCAGTGCAAGAAAGCCTCCAGAGACTGGGAGGCCCTCTCAGGGTGATGCTAACGCATTAGTGCCCACAGTGGTGGGCACTTTACTACAGTGCCTTGATACTTTTTCCAACCTTGCAAAGGAGCTGCTGTAATCATTCTGACTTTCTGACACCCTCAGAGACTACCCCTTAGGCAAGCACTCTACCCCTTGAGGCCCACTCCCCAACCAAGCACCACCCTTTGAGAAAACCCAGTTGCCACTCCTGAGGTGGCAATCAGATTTTTTTTTTTTTGTCGGTCGTGGGGCTTGAACTCTGGGCTTGGGCGCTGTCCTTGTGCTCTTCAGCTCAAGGCGAGCGCTCTACTGCTTGAGCCACAGCACCACTTCCAGTTTTCTAGCAGTTTATTGGAGATAAGAGTCTCATGAACTTTCCTGCCTGGGCTGGCTTTGAACTGCGATCCTCAGATCTCAGCCTCCTGAGTAGCTAGGATTACAGGCGTGAGCCACCAGCGCCTGGCTGCAATCGGATTTTCTTTCTTTCTTTTTTTTTTTGCCATTTTAAATAGAGTTCAATAAGACTACAGCCTAAGGATTTATCCCAGCGCCTCCTCCGGAGTCTCTTTCAGAAATCCCAGAAGTAACTACATTGCCTGTCTCACTAGCACAGCAGAGGACTCAATTTTGGGTTCTTTGGGCTTATACTGAATACTAGAAGATCCAGAAAGCCTCATAGGCACCCTCTAAAACCAAGCTTAGATTGGGGGTTGGAGTCTTCAATAGGTAAAACATTTTTGGGAGCATGAGCTTTGGAGAATGGCCAGGAGAGCATTGCGCCAGCTTCCTCCAGAAAAACTGGACCCCCGGGTCCCTAAATCTGTCTAAATTGAGGACTCAGCTGCTCCCCCCAAATCCAGTGTATGTTTCAAAATCCAGTGTATGTATGACCAGCTTGGTTTTAATACCGACTCGTGTTATGTCCTAGGATCGACACTGTAAGGGTGTCCTGAACTCACTCACTCAGAAGCGATGCCTTCTGACCAGGTAGTGGTGGGCTCTGCAGAGGCCTCTCACTTCACAAGCCTGGATCCAGCACCAGCCCAGCAAGATCTCCACATTTAAATACAGCCATCTGCAAATCCAACCAGTCTCCCAGCTTCTCTGAGTCTTTTTAAGCCCCCATCTTGCCTCACCTCATTTGCTCCTTTTTCTAATCCAAACCTCTTTTTCATCTGTGACTGAAGCTTATTCATTGGCCAACACAAGCGTGTTCTCATTTACTTCAGTTTTCTTCAGACCCTATCAGGCAGGCAGGGAGGAAAGGCACAGCTGTGCCATTCTGCAGATGAGAAACCCAAGGCTCGAAGGGTTGAGGCCTGAGGAGACTGCTTCCTGCTGCTTTTCAGGACCTATGATCTGACAAATGTGTGGAACTGTATGCACATATTACAAGGATGTTTCCCCTAGCTTTCTTTAAAAAAAAAAATCAATCGTGTGGTATCTCTAACGGAGGGGAATGAATATGAAGAGCCCTTCCTCCTGTTATGAAACCAATAGTAGCTGCCACTTGCTGAGCACTCTGTGGGCCAGGCTCTGTGCTATATATGTTTCAGCTGAAGTGTCTCAGTTAATTGTTAGAATCCTGCAAGGTAGGCCTTACTGCCTGATGTCATCAAGATAACTTGCCCCCAAGATCACTCAGCAAATGGCAGAGCCAAGATTCAAATCCAGGTCCTCTTAATTCCAAAGTTCAGATTCTGAAATGAATAGAACCAGCCTCAGATTCCAGGTGAGAGAGAAAAAGTGATCCTAAACAAGCCCAGTGCCCCCAGTGCTCTGAAGCCAGTCACGGGCATCTGTACCATGGACACACAGGGCACTGAGGGATGCCTGCCCAGGGACCTAATGATAAGGATTATAGACAAGGGTTACTTAGGGCAGGCACCTCCAGGGAATGATCGGTGGTACAGCCCCAGACTATTAGGGCTTTCTCAACATAAAGTGGAAACCCCTCTCCGAACCCTGACTCTTCCCTTGGTTTCTTCTTGAGGTGCAACCTGGATGTGAGGCAAAGAAGAAAATCTAGCTGGTGAAAGTTCCAAGGAAGATGTTTGTTTGGGGTGCTCCCTGGGACCCAACGCCACCTGTGTCGATAAAGTCCCTGGCTGAGAGCAAGCAGGCAGCTTGTCTTGCCTGCATTACAGCCTTGCCTCTCATAAATAGCCCATTAAGAGAAGAGAAGAGCTTCTAACTGCCTGTGAGCTTCCATCTCCCAACCCCTCAGGGTCAGATCACCTGGCACTTTACTGAAATAAAAGGCCCCCAAATCAATATCCCCTCCCTTTAGAAGGCTAGGAGGCTTCAGATTCAATGGAGAAGTGCTTTTCTCTGGGAAAAACAAAACCCAGCCTGGGAGGAAACTCTCTTGGCACTAAGGCACCTGGGACCTCACTCCAGTGACTTCCGGAGAGAATGGGAGTCAGGAAGGATGGAATTGTGGAAAGGAGCCTGGCCCAGCTCATGGGGCCTCCCAGCTGTACTCAACTCACTTGGCTCTGTGGAGCCAGGCTGTCTCCAGTGCTGAAGAGATTCTACCAGCCACTCCCTGTGTTCCAGGGGGATGGGGCTAACCCAGCCTGGCAAGCGAGTTCCCAGCTCAGCTCTGCCCATGTCTACTGCTTCTCTCTGCTCCCCTTGAAGCCAACTTCTCAGCACCTGCCTTCCCCTAGGGGTAGGTCCAAGGACTCTCCCCTCCTCAAGGCTGACACCTCTTATCTTAGTGAGGATCTGGAGAAATTTCTTTCACAGACATGATTTCCTTCTCTTGGCCAGCCTTCCGGGATGGCCTGTGTAGACTCCCTAGGGGTGTTGATGCCCTCAAGACTTCTGGGAGAGGCCAGCTTCAGTGGAGACAGTGGGCAGGAAGGGACTTAATGAATCCTTGCTTGGGACAGACATCACCCTGTCTATACATGAGTAGGCCCAAGATTGGGAATAGAAAATTCATGGGAGAATTAAAAGAATTCATATGGCTTGGCAGCTCTCAAATTTTTCATCATCAACAGCTTCTTCAACTTAAAAAAAAACAACACATTGCATATTTTATCTACCGAATCATATGAAGCAATGAGCTGTTTGCTTGATTTTGCTCCCCAAAGCCTGTCTAAGCTTCCGGCCAGACTGAGATAACCAGGAATATCAATGGCATGAGTGCCATTCCAAATGCAGACATGGGCTGTTTGCTTTTAGCTTGTGTTGTCTGGCCCAGGTAAAGGTATATAATTATCTCCAGGGCCTTTGAAGCACTGACAAGACCTGTAGGAGGGGTGGTGGGTGGTACTTCCTGGAAAAAGAGGACACAAGAGGCCAGCAATTGAGTCAGGACAATCTCTAGAGGAAAGGATGTTAAATAAATAAACAGGGTGATGCACAGCTGTCAGGCCACGCCCTCATCATGATTCTCTTCTCTCTGCAGGTGCTAGGGCAGGGGAGTCCTGAGGAGGGGGAGGGGGATCTCAAGAGGCCCTGGCAGGGCTGTCTATTGCTCTTTCATGCAGAGTAAGATAGTGTGGGTAGGGACCAGTACACAGCCTACAGAGAAAGAAACTGCCCTCCTGGCTGAGCCCCGAGCCAAGGCAGGTTCTCTGGAGAGGTTGATGTCAGAATCCCCATCTAGAATCTGGCCCCACATCTTCCCTCAAGCACCAACCACAGATAACGCTCCTCCAGTTCAGAGACTGGACAGGGGACTCACCTCTGCCAGATACAGCACACAGAATTTCAAGTCTTCTGAAGAACCTTTGAGGGAACAAAGAGAAGAGTTAAGAGTTGGCTAAAGTGTCTCAGAGCTTTACTGGGTACTGAGATGGTCTCCTCCAGAAGGTTTTGTGTGGGCCTTCCTGAAACCACATGGCAGAAGTGGCAGGTGCAGGGGACAGGAATGTCAGTGGAACGGAGCTCACAAACACTAACCAGGAGAAGGCGCCATGGGTCTTTCTGACCTAAGGAATAGGGGAAACATGTGCCCAGGAGAGGCAGCCAGGAGCCTCCAATGGCCCCAAACCAGAGAGCTGCCCTGGTCCTGGGGGGCTTCCCTGTCTCCACATCCATATAATGAGAGCAGAGAGGCAGCTCACCTCCAAGGTGGAGTTCAACACTCCACCATTTTGAAACTCAGCAAGGAGCCATGTGGCAGCACAAGGATCTGAGAGATGACCAGGCTTTGGGGGCAACCTGGTGGAGACACACAACTCTGCTCAAGGGGCAAAGAGTGAAGAGAGCAGAGCAAAAGCCCACTTGTCTCCCCACCCCCACCCCTACTCCCCACCCCAAGGACTCTCATCCTGGCTATTCCTTTGGAACCCAGAAGTACCTCCACTTGTCTGACCAGGCCTGACCAGAGCACTTGTCTTACCCAGGTCTGGAGTGGCCACAAACTCCCAGCACTACAAGCAACCAACTTCACTAGGGAGGCTGACTCCCTGCTCTGCAACTGGGGACTGGATTCAGTGCTTGCAAGGCAAGCACTACCATTTGAGCCATGCCTCCAATTTTTTTGCTTTTTGAAAATTTGCCTTTGAGATGGACTCTCAAACTTTTATCTGTGCTGGGCTTTAACTGCAATCCTCCTGTCTCTACCTCCCAAGTAGCTGGAATTATAGGTGTGAAACATCATACCTGGCCTAGGTTATCTTTCTGTTTTCTTTTTTCTTCTGTGCAGTTACTGGGGCTTGAACTCAGGGACCGAATGGTGTCCCTTAGCTTTTTTTTTTCCTCTCAAAGCTAGTACTCTCTGTGGCTCTGCCACAGTTCCACTTCTAGCTTTTTTTGCTGGTTAATTGGAGATAAAAGTCTCATAACTTTCTTCCCTAGGCTGGCTTTGAACTACAACCCTCAGATCTCAGTCTCCTGAGCCATGGGCACTGGCTGAGGCTGGCATTTTTGAGGGAAGCAACTATCTAGCAGACACTTTTAAATACCACAGAACTTTGGAGTTCAGTTGACACTACACATATCAGCTTGAGGGCAGGAGTGTAGCTCAGTGGCAGAGCACCTACCACTCCTTATAACCTCTCCCAGCATCAGGGCTGTCCATGTACCACAGCTCATGCAAGATCTGAGGCTCAGCTGGAGGAAGCAATTTGCCCAGAGGATAGCCTAGATTTCAATCTGGCATCCTGGTTCCACAGCCTGTACTCCGACCCACTGCACAGCCTACTCTCAAATGCCAGGCCCCTTCAACACATGCTTAAAGCAAGGAAATTCTCAAACCCGTATTTGCCACAGCTAGGAGACAGAAAGTTAACCAGAAGCCATGAGTCAGGCCAGCTCCTTAGAAAAGGCCCTGGTACAAGTGAAGACCAAACCCCTAGAAGTAGCCAAACAGTTTCCAGTACCAACATTTCCCAAGCACCAGTGGCACTAAGCAGAGCCAGATGAAAATACCTCATGAGTAAGTGGGGTCCACTTCAGACTTACAGTAAATGCTTTCTGTGTATGAGCAGAAGTAGAAACAATAGAAGTTTTTACTTCTCCCACCTGGAGATGGGCTGTGGGGTTGAGCCCTGCCTCTAAAATGTCAGGTTGAATGAAACTGCAATCCCAGAGCCTCCTCTGCTGCTGAGGGTGAGACAAAAGGATCTGAGGATCCTGGTCAAAGCCAGCCTAGGCTGAAGAGTATGTGAGACTCTTATCCCAATAACCAGCAAAAAGCTGGGAGTAGAGGGT
The DNA here is from genome assembly GCF_024711535.1 of Dipodomys merriami. Lineage (NCBI taxonomy): Eukaryota > Metazoa > Chordata > Mammalia > Rodentia > Heteromyidae > Dipodomys > Dipodomys merriami. The sequence continues at coordinate 305,437 of NW_027206497.1, read as the reverse complement.
ATGGCTCAAGTGGTAGATCACTAGCCTTGAGCCAAAAAACTGAGAGCATAAGGCCCAGAACTGACACAAAAAAGAAAAGGGAAAGGGAAAGGGGAAGGGGAAGGGATAGGGGAAGGGAAAGAGGAAGAAGAAGGAAGGAAGGAAGGAAGGAAGGAAGGAAGGAAGGAAGGAAGGAAGGAAGGAAGGAAGGAAGAAAGGAAGGAAGGAAGGAAGGAAGGGAAGGAAGGAAGGAAGGAAGGAAGGAAGGAAGGAAAGAAGGAAGGAAGAAAGGAAGAAAGGAAGAAAGGAAGGAAGGAAGGAAGGAAACAAACACACTGAGATGTTCTGTTGAGTTGGTAGATCCTAATGCCAAAGAGATGTATATAAGAAAATGACAGAAATGTCAGTTGTGGAAGCTTGTAAAGAGAACAGAGGAAGGTCTAGAAGGGAGGGGAAGGCCAGGGGATAAGAGGCTCACAGAAACAGGAGCTGATTTCCTCATCAGGGGACAACTGATGGATCACCTTGACAACTTCTCAGCATGGTGACGTGCCCCCCCCCCCCCCGCCCTATCTGCCCTGACCTCACTTCATGTGACTGCAAACTTCGGGTGGAATCTGCTCCACATCATAGCTTTGAGCTGGCAGCCCTGTGACAGGAGGCTGGAATGGGGGCCCGTGCTCAGCATGATTCAGAGGCTCACAAAAGAACAACAAGTCAAGGAAGGAGCCAAGAGTGCCAGCAAGGAGCTGCTGTGGCTGGGGAAAAAATAGGAGGCAAGAGGGCTCCTTTCTGGTTTTAGATCCCAATTCAACTATGCACCAAATCCTCTCCACTGGCTATGGCAGCGCAGAAGGGCTCTTGTTCTTCTTCTCCCCTTACAAAGACTGAAGCCAGGGAAGCAAAATAACTTGCTGGGCACTGGTGGCTCATGCCTGTAATCTTAGCTACTCAGAAGGCTGAAAACTGAGGATTGCAGTTCAAAGCATCCTGGGCAGGAAATTCCATGTGATTCTTATCTCCAGTTAGCCACCAAACAATAGTGCTGTGGTTCAAGTGGTAGAGTACTAGCCTTGACTGAACAAAACGAAAGGACAGCACCCAGGCCCTGAGTTCAAGCCCTAGTACCAGTATACACATGCGCATACACAAGCACTTGTATCAGGCATACAGTAAGTGGCAGAGCTAATGGCTTCCTCCAAAGGCTATGTTCCTAACCACTGTGTCACACTTTTGTCCTGATGCAGGTTCACTTTCCTCCAGATTACGAGCTCCAGAAGTAGAGAATTCTCTTCTTCAGTAACCACCCCAGTGGCTTCCATGGAGGAAGGCTCTGAAGATGCCTCAGAAAACATCCACCAAGTAAGACTTAAGCCCAAGCACTCCAGCCGCTTGGGACCAGGCAGCTGAGAAGGGAGCCTGGAAGAAGGGAAGCCCCAGAGTCAGCTAGATATTTCTAGGCCACGTCTGAGACCATGGCAAGCCAAAAAGACACACTGAGGGTGTGATGCTGGCCGCCCGGGAGACAGAAACACAAAGGTAGCAAAGCCAGCGGGCGGTAGAGGCAGGAAGAGACCACACTGAGCTCTGGCTCACCGGAGATGCCCTGAAGGTGACACCAGCCCTCCACCGGTCCTCATTACACGGTCATTCAGTCCTGCTGAAGCTCGGAGGAGGCTAGGCAGAGGAGGCAGGCCAAGCTGAAGTGGCTACGCCCGCTGAGCACAGGGCGGGGGGAGGGGACAGGGCACCCTAGCTCCCAAGATGATACAGTGTTTAGGCTCTCCTGTTCACTCACCCACTCATTAGCTCAATGAACATGCTCTAGGTGCCCACAATGTTCCACATCCCATGCTAAGTCCTGGGAGTATGGTTGGTTAGTGGAGCTGGGGTCCCTTGCACCAATCACAAAGCATGATAGAGTGGACTGTCCCCTGCCGGGGAGAAGCCTTGCCAGCCCCAGGCTTCTGGAAATGCTAGGTCCATTCCTTCTTTACCATCTTCTTTGCCTCCATATATGTTGATACAAAGGAGACAGAAACAAAAACAAAAACAAAAAAAAAAACACAGGAAAGGTGGAATGATGGTGGCTCACACCTATAATCCTAGCTCCTCAGGAGGCTGAGATCTGAGGATTCCAATTTGAAGTCAGCCTGGGTAGAAAAATCCACGAGACTCTAATCTCCAATTAGCCAGCAAGAAGCTAGAAACAAAAGCAGAGCTGTAGCTCAAGTGCCAGTCTTGACAAGAAAAAGCTAAGGGACAGCACCCAGGCCCTGAGCTCAAGCCTTAGTACCAGCACACATACAGAGGAATCTAAGAATTTTGCATCATAAACAATGGTCATCACACTGTCCTGCAATCAGAGGCTCCAGCTAAGGACCCAAATGCATCCTTTAAAATGCAGTCCACACTTGGGCTCCTGCAGCAGCAGCAAGTGTCCTGGGAGCTGAGGGGGGAAGGGCAGGAAACCTGGTGCCAGCCCCAGAAGAAGGGGTTCTGAGGCTCCAACACTTAACTGTGGCAGAAAGGAACAATCCAGGACTTTGGTGAACCTCAAGACTATCGCAGAGAAATGGGGGCAAAGGCTCCATTGGTGCCTGGCAAGACATCTAAACACAGGTCTGTGTGCCCTGAGTGCCGACTCAGGTGTCACCAAGCCATTTCCTTTGCTCATGGTAGTTTCAGGCACTCCCTCCCTAGAAGCCTGCCACTAAACCATCTTAGACCTATGGTCTATCCCAAACTGTCTTCCCAACAAATCCAGGGTAGGCACACACCCTCTCTCACAACAAAATCCATCAGGCTCTGAATCCATGCTCATCTCTCCTCCCAAGACCTTGGCCACCCTCAGCCTTGTCTAGCTGGACCAGCATTTGCAGGCAGATACACTCCAGTCCAAAGAAGCCAGGCATGTTCAAGGCTGGGGCTTATGTGCAGCCCCACATCTGGAGGCCCCCCCCACCCCGTAGCACATGTGGGATGGGATCATAACCACCCACTGTAACCCTCACTGCTCAGTAGAGGATGGCTCTCACCCTTCAAGTCTTGGGACTACAGGAGGGGAAAACCCAACCCACACCCAGTCTAGTGGTGCCCTCCCCTCCCACCTCTTCAAGGCTGGAAGAGAGGCAGTATGGGTACTATTCAGCTTCTCCCCACAGCCATAAAGCTTCTGTCTGGGGGCATATTAGTGATAAAGACTAGCCCAGGCCCCCAAACCTCCAGCTACTGCCCTGCCCTTACAGCTCTCACTTCTACCGCCTTCCCTCCTGACCCCAACCTCCACCCAAAGCCCAGGCAGCTGTAGACACTCTTTCTTTTCCCTCCCTCCATTTAACAGGAAGCTGAGGCCGAGAGAGTCCTGGATTTGAGGCCTGGACCTGCAATATGCACAGCAAAGCTAGTGCTTCATTCCAGTCATGGCAATTGTCCTGTCCTGCCCAGTGTTCCTCTGATGGGCTGGGTCCTAGAGCCCGCAGTGCTGTAAGGGTCCATGTGTGCACAGTGGCAGACAGGAAGCTGGGTATGCAGGTAGGGGAGGACAAAGCAACAGCATGGAGCCTAGGGCAGAGTCCAGGATGGCCCAGAGGACCCACCTGGCAGGCTGCTGCCTATAAAAGCGGCTCAGAGGACAGCTCCTCCCACTGCCCCTTGGTCAAAGGCTGAGCCACTTGCCTGGAGAGCAGGGCTGGCCCCCTAAGTGGCCATCCTGGTCAGTGGGCCGGACAGAGTCAGAGTGGGAGTCTAGTAAGTGACTTCCTGTGGGGAGTGGAGACTGGAGGTGCTCTCACGGCCGGGTTCCCAAGGAGGGAGAGCAGCCAGGGCATCAAGCACACAGGATGGCTTTGCAAGCAATCAGGAAGTGTTCCTGGAGCAAAACCCGCCAAAACAGAATTCTTTTGCCGTTCATATTTTCCTCCCTGCCCCTACTGCCTATGCTTACCCAGGTCTGTTGTTGTTTGCATAATCTGGGAGAGGAAACCGAGCCCCTTTCAGCGGAGACCTCAGGCGCCAAAGCAACTCTGTTGGACAGATACTCACAGCTGGCTTCCCGTCTCTGTTCCCCGGTGGGCCCAGTGTGCGATGGAAAGTTTTGGGCTAGGGATTCACTGAACCCTCCTGCATGATTTGCTCACAACCCACCCCCTCTCCGCCCCCCCACCAGCCACATGGCCTGGAAGCTTCCTGGGGCTCTAGCCAGGGCCAGGCTGCTGGCTGAGAAGGGCCACTGGTCTCTGTCTATGAATATGTATACGTGTGGTTTAGTGGGGTGGCAAAGAGCATTTACTGAGTTCCTCTTTGGGGCCCGATGCTTTGCATGAATGACCTAACTTCATCCAACAGCCTTCTGAAGTACTGTTAGTATTTTTATTTTTATTTTTTTTTTTTTTTTGGTGCCTCCTGCAGTTTGAACTCAGGGTCTGGGCCCTGTCCCTGAGCTTTTCTGCTCAAGGCTAGTGCTCCACCTCTAGAGCCACATTTCTACTTCCTTCTTTTTGGGTAGTTAATTGGAGATAAGAGTCTCACAGGCTTTCCTGCCCAGGTTGGCCTTGAACTGCAATCAACAGATCTCAACCTCCTGAAAAACTAGGATTACAGGTGTGAACTGCCACCACCCAACCCCGGGGGTACTGTAAATATTGCCTCTCTGTATTCACATGAGAAAACAGGCTCAGACAGGTTGAATAACTTGCCCAGGTTCACACTGGCAGTGAAGAGCAGAGGCAGGATTTGAACATAGGTCTAACTGAGTCCAAAGTTCTTTCCACCCAGTCCAGTAGCCTCTCTTGAAGATCTCTAGACTGGTAACATCCTAGGAAAGGTCATGGTATATCAGAAGGCTTGCCAGCCTAGAATAAAGTGCCAGCATCTGCAAGCCTGCCAGGGCTGGGGCAGAGTCCCGCAGTGGCTACCCAGATGCCTCAGCGAGGTTGGCTCAGGCTTGCAGAGGGTCTGCTTGGACTGGACGTCTGGGCACCTCTTACCTTCCTGCAGCTTCACGCTCTGGAGGTAGAGGGGGTTCCTCAGGACGTTGCAGCGGCCTGGCTCATCCTCCTTGGTGAAGAGCAGCAGATCCGAGTAGGCAAACAGTGTTACCTGTGCAGAGAGACAGCAAACAGGAACTTGCTGCTCTGCAGTCCTTTGGCCACAGGGAAAACAGAAGCTTGGGGGACGCATGCAGGTCAGACAGAATCAGGGATAACTCCCAAGTGTGGACCTGCCACTCACACAGAGACCCTCCCTGCAATCAGGACAGCCCTTGTTCCCCGTTGTCTATTTCCCCCCCCCTCCTCAAAACTGAAGATCTAAACAAGAAGAAATGCTGGTAGATGGCATTCTCCATAGCAGATGGCTCTACAGGCCTCCTTACAGCCTGGTAGCCCTGATGTGCCCTTGAGCCCTTAGTCCCCAGCCCTGGATGTTTGGGGAATGAAGTGAAGCCTCATGGGTATAAAGCAATATCACCAAATTCCTTGCAGATCACTGTTAACCACATTAATAAGAAATTGGTTCAGGGAAAAGCCGGTTTACTCACATACTAATACAGATTTGTGCATAACTTTTATCTCCTTTACGTACTAACTGCTCAAAAAAAAAAAGACAAAGGAAAAAAGCTATTTTTAGACGTGATAGGGAAACCATAGGCATGCTTAGCATATTTTTAAGTGAAGAAAAATCCTCTTGATCCTCTACTGCCACTGAAGTTTATACTGCTCTTTGTTTTGCAAATCCTGCAGTGGCCTTAAGAGCAATAAAATCCCATTTTAGATTCTCAGAAAAACCAAGTATTATTAATTATGGAAACTTCCCTTTTGAGGTGTCACACCTGACACCTCATCTCTTCTACAGCAAGAAAAATTAGCCGGAAGGGCTTACACATATTGTGGGGTACAGCAAGGGTGTGCTGTGTTGTTACCCAAGTGGACCACGTGCTGACACTAAGCTGGCAAACTGTTAAGGCGGCTCACACAACTCCGCTCCTAAGACTCTCTCCTACAGAAATACTTAACAAAGCTTTATTAATATGCACATATAAGGATGTCCTCAGGAGCACTTTTGTAGTTGTTTTTTTTTAAGCCAGGTGCAGTGGTGCATGACTGTAATCCTAGCACTCAGGTGGCAGAGATAGGAGGATCATGAATTAGAGGCAAGCCTGAACTACATCGTGAGACTTTGTCTCAATAATACGGGGCAGACCCTACAGTAATAACAATAACAACAACAATATAAATGTCCATCAAGAGAGGATATATACAACAAAGTATGCTATCTTCCTCTGGTAGCATGTTATGCAGCTATTAAAAAGAATCAAGTGGAGCTAGGTGCGAAGAAATAGAAATCTGTCTATCATAAGGCAAAACAGTGAGCATGCCATGCAAAAATACCCAGAGAATAATGATATTTTATGAAACAAACACCTCTATATGTGAGTGGGTGTATATATATATATATATATATATATATATATGCATAGATAGATAGATAGATATCTGGATAGATAAAGAGAGAATCTAACATACTCACTATTGTCCCCATTCTGGGCAATGGGATTTTACTTTGCACATTTCTCTTAAATTTGCACTATTTAGCAATAGTTCAAACATTGCACAAACATAAGATGGAGGGCATTGGGACAGAGGAATGATTTGGGGACATCTTAGAACAAAGCTATCAGGGCTCTGGCCTCTCACGGGACCCAAACATAGTGACTCCAGAATTCTGAGCAAAAGGGATCTTAATGGTAATCCCATGCAGCCCTTTCAGCAAGGCCCTGCTTCAACCTTACCCAACAGAAGTCCCCAGTTGCTGAGCTTTTACTTTCTGCCTCATGGCCCCTCATTTAAATAACATTATTGCCCTGACCAAAGAGGACCTTATAGCTCAAAGAGGTTAAGTGAACCAGCAATGTGTCTGCAGCTTTTCTGTCCCTGAAGGTGAAAACACCCAAACAGAAACCAATTAAGAAGAGCAAAAGAAATTAAGTAAATAAATAAAACCAAAGAAAATGATGGAGAAGTCCAGAAATATTCCATGAATTGGATGTCTAAGGAGGGAGCTGCAAAGTCTAAACAATGAATGAAGGTGGTAGGTACACTAGCTGAAAACACGAGGCAAACCTTCTTGTTCCTGCATCCACTCAAGGGAAATCTGGCCTTACCTCCAGACCCACAAGGAAGCTGGCACGGAAAAAGTTGGAGGAGACAATTCACCAGGAGCCTCAAAAGTTAAAAAAAAAAAAAGGCCAAGGCCCAGAGAGGGCTGGATGGAAGGCTAGTGGGAGGAGCCATGGGCAAGGTGAAAAAAGGCCTAAGCCACTGCCCTATCCTCAATTCCCAGAGCTGAGAATATGGTCTAGACAGGAAGTGATTAAGGCATGAGTGAAGAATTTCCCCCAAAGGTTAGGTCAGGGAAAGGACAGAGCTGGCACACAGCTGGAGTCAAGACAGAGGCCAAAGCAGGACAAGGACCAAGTGCCAAGGCAGGGCATGTGTATGAACCCCTTCCCAAGCCCTTGCTCCAATAGAATTCCCGGCAGCCCACAGAAGAATGATGCCAGGCCCATCACCCAGTTACCTGCTGCCTTCCACCCCTGGCCACAGGAGCCTCCCGGTGTCTTCCCCACACCTCCTCCCAGCTTACATCTGATGTTCCAGAGTCAAAGACTGAGTGAAGGTCTACGTAGAGGAGCTAGCCTTACAACATGGCGGGTACTTTCTCAAGTGGTCCTAACCTAGCTTCTCCTGGGAATCAGAGTTTGCAGACAAGACCTAAGTGCACCTTAGTTAATGGTAAACTGGTGAGTCAGTGTGTAAAGTGAGGGTGTGTCTGTCTTGTGCTTCACAGTATTCCAGGAACCTAGCGCAGGGCCTGGCTACAGTGCAAATGCTGAGGAACTATTGTTTGAATGTACAAATGGGCTGCTCCAAAATGCTGATTGGATCTCGGTACACATTGGGCAAGTGTGTGACTTTTAGGTGGGGAGGGGAGTGCGGTGAGAGCAGTTTATGAAGTGGCACTGGATCAGCTCGTAGGCATTAACAAATCTGAGCATGCCCAGAGAAGAGAGGAGCCCACAACACAAGCGGGAATACTCCAGAAATGCAGATTTCTGTCAATCACACAACAGCACTTGCTGCAAATGAAGGCTCTCAAGCCACAAATCCACTGCTCATAGGGGCTGCCCTTTCTGGTTCTGAAAAGCATTTGCTGGAAAGCCGCAGGGAAGCAACGAGAACAGATGATTCCTAAGAACCCACGATGCTAAGGTTCTCTAAAGTTACCTAACACCCTCTGGAATTGTTTTCTGCTTTTAGCTTGAGAGACCTGAAAATCTACCCAGAGCCTCCTATTGCTATTGTACTTCAAGAGAAAGGGCTATGTTTATTAGATAGGTCCTCACATTATACCCTTCAGTCTTCAAGAGGGAAATCTGTCCGTCCTAAGCCATGAAGCAAAGACATGGAGGATGAATTTGAACTACGGTGATGGCTTGGCTGGTGTGTGTTTGTTTTTTTAACAAATACCAGAGGCAACAGGGATCCTAGAAAGCAATGCTGAGCTAGAGAGCTGAGGATTCAATTTGGTTCCACTCCTTACCCACCCTGAAACCCCCAGGCCCCCGGTCACCTCAGGTGCAGCCTGAGTTTCCTCATCTAGAAAGTGGGGGGAAATAATTGATTGTCTCCTGGGAGAACTACAGAGCTTATCCACATCAAGTATGCAAACTGCATATGCAGGCTACACAGTACAGGCCTCCCTGTTTGCAGGATGAATGATGAATGAATGTCCACACAGGTGTGGGCTGCAGGGTGACTGCCATCCTCACTGCCTTCTTCTTGGTCTGTTGGCTATCTGGCCACACTTTACCTGCTGGGCCTGCACACTGGATTCCCCTTCACCACATATAGCACCAGCAGCATCACACTCCAGAAGCCCAAATCCCCTCACCCAGTGGGGTTTTACTGCCACTGAGGCGGGTCAGAGGACACGCTGAGATTCTGAAGGAAGTTCCTAAATGTGATGCAGATATGACCTCAGCATCCCACTGCAGTGGAACAAGCATGCTGTCTTCCCAGGGATCATTCTTGAAAAAAGACAATCATCATCTGGAGCATGCTCTCTTAAAAACTAAATAGAACAAAGCAAAAGCCAACCTGTGCTTCAGCCATGGTCACTGGCATACCGGAGCCCTTCGAGACCAGCCAGTCTCAGGCTCCACTCAGCTCCCTCATATACATACGCACATACCCACTGTGCAGATGGGGAAAGTGAAGCCAGAAACAGGATGGGAGATATCTGGAGGAGAGGCTTCCTGCCTCCAAGTTCCTGCCCCAACTTCCTACTGTGCCAAGCGACTATTTACCTGGGAAGAACTATGTTTGCATCAGGACTGACCTGCAGCGAACCTTCTGTTTATGCCTGTGAGCCAGGCCAGATTCCAAGGCTCCACCTTCTGCTCCCAAGGAGGGGGGGGGGAGAGAGACAGAGAGACAGAGAGAGACAGAGACAGAGACAGAGAGAAAGAGGGAGAGAGAGAGAGAGAGAGAGAGAGAGAGAGAGAGAGAGAGAGAGAGAGAGAGAGAGAGAGAGAGAGAAAGAGAGAGAGAGAGAGAGAGAGAGAGAGCCCGTACTGCTGTTTGAACTCAGAATCTCATGCTCTCACTTGGCTTTTTTGCTGAAGGCTGGTGCTTTACCACTTGAGCCATACCTTCACTTTTAGCTTTTGGTTAGTTAATGGGAGATAAAAGTCTTAGAGACCTTTCTTCCTGGGTTGCCTTGAAACCTTGATCCTCAGATCTCAGCCTCCTGAGTAGCTAGAACTACATGTGTGAGTCATCAGCATCTGGCTCCCAAGTAAATTTAAGCTCAAGGACAGGGCCTGGGCTAGGTCCTGGTGTGAGTAAGGTCTTTCCCATGAGAGATGAGGAGGCAGCTCCCAGAAACATTGGCATGGCCCCACCCCCTCAGCCCCCCTCCTCTTGGTGATAAAGCAAGAGCCCAGGAAAAGTCACAGGAGTGGTCTTTCTGAAGGGGCTAATACACTCAGGAGACTCAAGTAATAGATATTCCTCTAAAGCTTTTCTGCTAACAGCTTTAATCTCCCCACAAAGTCACTATCAAAGTCCAGATGTGTCATCTCTTCTCCAAAAAGGGAGTCAAGAAAACAATGGGATGTCTTAGGGGGCTGGGGGAAAGTTGGAACCATTGAAGATGGACTAAATGGCTTTGAGAGGCGGTGAGTTCCCCACCGCCAGGTAGCTATTTAAGAAGAGGAAATGAGACTAGGCTTTGGGTCTCCCCCCACATCCTTAAATTGTACAATTCTAAGACTAGAAAGAGAGGAGAAGGGTGAGAGGCCTGGAGGCTGGCCAGGGAAGCCTAGTGAGAGCCAGCCTGGCAGTGCCCACATCCTACCTGAGAAGCCTTGTTCCTCCCTTCGTACAGCAGCAGCTCCTCAGACAGCAGGAGGGTCCGGGCAGGGTTACAGAGATCTAGGGGCTGAAAAATAAAAAGCAAGGCTCTGAGTGGGCAGTTCAGAGAGGCCCCAGAGGGGAGCAGCTCGCCAAAGCCAGCCGCTGGGAACCCTCTCCCCTCCCCTGAGAACCCCCAAGCCCTTCACACACAAGATGGAACAGAAAGACACTGACTCCTGTCCTGTGCGGGGCTGCGGCCGCCACCTTCCCCAGCAGTCTTTACCCCCAGAGCTGTGCTCTCTGGCAGGAAATCCAACCACATGTTTGGGCCCTCTGCGGCCCTCCCCTCTCTGCTCGCCCCCACACTGAGCTCAGGGGCCCTCCAACCCCCCATCTGTCCTGCTCACCCCTCACAGGAAGGTCCCTGCTGTCAGGCCCTGCAGGCTTCCTGACATCCACATGTCCAGAGATTTGTCTATTCCAGTCCCTTTTTAGGACCAGGCCTTTCCTTGCTCCGTATTCAAAATGCACTTGAGCTGACTGACTCTTTCTTACTCATAAGTTCCCCAAGAACTAATTCTCCCTAAACTTCTCACCCAGTCATCCCATCCCATCCAGCCTGGAGAGAGTTCCTTAAATTCTAGGTCATTCGTCAGGACTTGTCCTTGTGAACGTATATTTAGAACATGGCTTCTATGTACCTGGCCTCCAGGGAACTACTGAAGAAAAATAATAAAACAAATTTCAGTTACATACAACAAGCTGATGGAGCTTGAAATAACAGGCGGCCAAAGAAGCAGGACTCTAATAAATATGTCCAGTAGGATTTCATTAAATATCATTCAAAAGGAGGCAAAAGGGAGCATGTTATTTAGGGAAACATACTCAGATGGTAAAATGAAAGAGAAGGACTGCTCATCACCAAGCTAGGTGTAGGGGGCTGGGTTCCTCTGGTCAGGGGCGGGTACCATGATCGGGAAGATACGTGGGGCTTCCATCCTGCCCACAGGGTCTATTCCTTCATCTCCAGTGAATTCTTAAAGGGAATTCACTTTCCAGTCACTTGTTAAATTGAACAGTTAAGTGTTATGCCATTTTTTAGTTTATGTATTTTACACTTTTTTTCAAGGAATTCTCATCATGCTTCAAAAACGTTTTAAAACAACAAAAATAAAAACAATAAGCAGCCACAATGTTATGTACCTATTATCTCAACGTTCAGGAGGATTATGAGAGGGAAGATTGTGAGTTCAAGGGTAGCCTGGGCTACATAGAAAGAGCCTATTTCAGTTAAAAACAAAACAAAACTAAAATAAGTAAACAAAAGAGAAAGACATTAGAGTCTCTGTCTCAAGGAAGAGACGAGATCCACAAAAAATGGCAGAGGGCAGACCTTGCCAGCACAGCTGTTAAGGAAGTGGGGCATTACCTGTCACAGACATGTTAAATCCTGGCCAAGTGGAGGTTCTAAAATCCACCGGACAGTGACAGGCACACTGGGAGGTCACGGTCAGAAGTAAAGGCCATGGGACCGTAACATCCCCATGCTGCTAAGGACAGCAGTTTGTTAGTACGTATAAAGTATCTTAAAGACATTCATGACCCATGGTCAAGTCATTTCACATCCAGGAAATTTTTCCCAAGAAAAATAACCAGCAACAATTCATGTACAAAGATGGGCATTGCAAAGTTATTTACAATAGCAGAAGAGTAAACATGCCGAGCTAGTTAAATAAACAAGGTATATCCATATGATAGAAGACTGGGAACCACTACAGAATCCAGCCTTGAAGGACATGGAATAAGGAGAGAAATGTGCATGCTACAATTTTTGTCTAAAAAAGGCAACAAACAGAGTGTGGTGGCATATGCCCGCAATCCCAACAAGGAGTCTGAAGCTGGAGGATCATGAGGATTATGTAGCCATCCTGGGCTGCATAGAAAAACTATCTCAGGAAAACAGTTACTGGGGAATCTAGCTCAGTGGAAGAGCACTTAAGTAGTATGTACAGACCATGGGTTTGATTCCCAGCACTGCAAAAAAAAACCTAAAAAGGCAGCAGAGTATAGAATGAGATCTATTTTTTAATATGCAGATAGATACATACATATATGCATACATATATACAGAAAAGTCACTTAAATGTTCATACAGGGTGATAAATGGAGATTAATTTTTTTTCAGTGGTGGGGTTTGAACTCAGGGCCTGAGTGCTGTCCCTGACCTTTTGGCTCAAGGTTAGCACCCTACCACTTTGAGCCACAGTGCCACTCCTGGTTTTCTGGGGTTAATTGGAGATAAGAGTTTCCTGGACTCCTGCCTGTGCTGGGCTTTGAACTATGATCCTCAGATCTCAGCCTCCTGAGTAGCTAGGAATACAGATGTGAGCCACTGGCACCTGGCTGAGATTGATTTTTAAAAAGAGAGGAAAAATGGGGACGAAGAGAGAAAAGTAGAGGCTGTAGGAGGAGGGAACTGTATATGAATCTTGGGCCACCAGTATTCATTGGTCCCTCAGTCCAAACAATAACTGCTGGACGAGGCAGGGAGGGGAGCCTTAGCAAGCCAGCCTTGTGATGTGACAAGCAGTTGGGGTCAACCTGTGCAGCATGGCTCCACACCTTCCTATGTGGAGCTTCTGTGCTTCTCCATATCACCCCCAGAACCCTGAGCATCTGGAACCATTTGTCCCCAGAGGGGTCCTGGAGGAGACACCGCCCTGAGACCTGGGATGGTGCTCCCTCCCTGGGAGCTAAGCTCACCTGAACAAAAACAGGGAACACCAGGACTTTGGGGGCCAGGGTGACGTAGGTGCCATAGCTCGAGTGCGGGACGTGCGGCCTGAGGACTGAGCAGTCTTGGTAGTTCCCGTGGCCCTTCATTGTCTGCACTGTCTTCATCAGCCGGGACTTCTTCCCCAGGCCCGTGTAGGACTTCCCTTTACTGGGGCTCCCTGCCTCTGTGGAACAGAAAGGGGGCAGTGAGGCATTTCTACTACCACTGACAAGGGCCTCCCTGGAAACACTGGGAGCACAGACCCAATTAGTCTACACCACCAACTACTAATTAGCTTGGGCTAGGCCCAAAGAGCATATGCAAAGAGCATAAGTACACAGGGAGCCTCCAGCCACGTTGTGGGCCTGTCTCCCATTCTTATGAGCAGTAAAGACATGTAAACAAGGAATGTTCAGGGTTCAGACAGAACTGGGAGCCAACAATGATGACACTCTTGATACAGTGTCCCAGATCCCAAATCAGACCTCTCCATTTATTGACCAACAAGTCGCTTATATCTAAAGTCCTGGCATAATGGCACATGCCTCCAATCTCAGCTACTTGGAAGGCAGAAGTCGGAGGATCACTTTCCAAGGCCAGTCTGGGTAAAATATTAGGTTCTATCTGAAATCAAACCACAGCCCAAAAGACTAGGAGTATGGCTCAAGTGGTAGAGCCTTTGCCTAGCAAGTATGAGGCCCTGACTTCAATCCCTAGTACCATTAAAAAAATAAATTAGAAATGAGAAGTTGCTCATATCTAAAAAATCAGCAGATCTGACCTCACTGAGCCTTGAGTCCCACATGGAACAATGAGTTGGATCAGAAGGAACTTCCTGTATGACAGTGTGTGTCTTCATCCCTCTGTTACCAGCCCAGCCCCACTAGCCCATCTGTCACACAGATAGCATCCTCTAGAGTGGGGACAGAGACAATGGCTTTGCAGGGTCTATGGGGGTCTGTCCTTCACATGACAAGGGAACAGGAGCCCCCTTCCTGTGCTCTTTCTAGACACAAGCATGAGGAGAGAGGGAAGGCAGAATGACTGTGCTCAGCACACACCTGATCCCTTCCAAGGGTTCTTGCAGCCAGAGAAAGCCAGCCATGTCCTCCCTGGATATCCAGTCTGGATCTGAGTGCCCAGGCTTCTCTCTGTCCCCAGCCCTGGCAGCCAGGGTAACCCAGCCCAAATACACTTCAGGGAAGCTCCCCACCAACGCAAGGCCATGGTTTAGAGGAAATGGCCCAGAAGGTTTCACACTTCCTTCTTCCTCCCACCCTTCTCTCTGAGAGGTGAGAAAAACAAGTCTGCCCCCACAAGTGACCACCAATAGTCAAATCTGGGGGCGGCACTCAAGCCACAATAACTAACCCACTTCCTGCCTTTCTTCTGAGTGCCTTAGGGGAACTGGGGAGCCCAAGACTGAGGGCAGGAGGTGCAGGTGCCTGGAAGAAGTCACATGCTCCTCATCCAGCATGGCCCCTGTGAATAGGGGAGCTGAGGGGTATCTGCCTGCCAGGCCCTGGCCCCTTGGCAGGAAGAGCCCATTCTGCCACTCAAAGTCTGTAATGGATTTCCTTGAACTAGAGCACCAACTTCTCAAATTGGAGACTAGCTGTACAACCCTGAATGAGTGTTTTCTCCCCCTGAGTCAGTTTCTTTCCCCGCTGAGTCAGTTTTCTCCCCCTGCAAAATGGAGATCTTACAGGTGGCTATATTATCTGTCTTATACAAATCTGCTATATTTGTATGAGCTCCTGCCTAGCCCAAACAGTTTTTCAGCCCACACAAAGCACCAGTACCAGTGTGGCTCAGATTCCCTCAAGCCCTAAACTGCTGAACAAGACACACATCAAGGCCATGGATGGGCAGATGTGGGCATTGGTCTCAAGCCACCTGAGATGGGAGGCAACTGGACTCATTTGGAACTGGACAGGACAGTTGGCATGGCCAAGCCTAAAGCAGAGAAGGTAAAATAAGATAGGACTAATTCAAGCCAATTAGACCAAAATTAAAGAATGGTACCATCTGCACATGGCAAAATATGGGCCACAGACCTAAGTCTCAGGTTTTGTGTATGTTTGTGTCAGTCTTGGGTCTTGAACTCAGGGCCTGGTCCCTATCCCTGAGCTTTTTTGGCTCAAGGCTAGTGCTCTGCCACTTCAGCCACAGCTCCGCTTTCAGCTTTTTACCCCCAGTTGTTAATTGGATAGGAGTCTCACAAACTTTCCTGCCCAGGTTGGCTTTGAACTGAGATCCTCAGATCTTAGCCTTCGGAGTAGGTAGGATTACAGGCATGACCACCAGGGTCCAACTTTTCTCAGATTCCAAAAAAAGCCATTTCTTCCTTCCTCTGGCTCAGGGCTTTCAAAGAATCTTCACCTTGGGTCTTGAGAGTCACATATCAAACACCTGGCCTATCATTCTGCCTTCAGGGAGGAGAGGCTTGCATCATACTATATTACAGACAAGAAACTAAGGTGCAGAGCGTTTGGGCAATTTTCCCAAGGTCATATGACTGGTAAATGCAACATAGGCAGTGGCCAGTCTCAGAAGCCCCATGGCCACATCCCTTGTGACATGGAGCAAGGGACTTGGCTGGAGGTAAGTGTCTTTTTTTTTTTTTTTAGGGCAGCTAAAACTGCAAGCTAGTCACTGAGTCTGTGAAGGCAAACCCATTGCTTCCCACCTGCTACTAACTCCAAAGGCCCCGGGGTCCATATTCTTGTCTCATCTCTTTACCTCTAACACCTGCTTCACTCTCCAAACACAGTAATTACAGAGCTTTGCTCTCAGCTTCTGACGGGAGCCCTGGCAGCCACCCGACCCTTGGCAATGGTGAATCTGAAGCGAGGCTGCCTTCACAGGGAAGGGGACAATGCCTAGGGTACAGCAGGCCCAGGCACATGCCAACTACCGCAAAAACAGGCACTCCAGGCTCTGGAAGGGCACCAGACTCTATTCAACTCAGGACAGCTCAGTCCAAACTCTGAAAGGCTACCTCCTGGCAGGCTAGCCAGAGGACCAGAAGTCGGCACCCTGGTGATAGCTTTAACCTCTGGACAACCCTTAGTATGTTAAAGGAAGCTTTGTGCTCTGAATTTTCACCCTTCCGCTGAGCCCCAGGACTAGGCACTAAAAAGATTTAATCCTTGGGAAAAGGCAAAGATGTCCTTGGATACCAAATGATTATTATTACGAAGAATAAATGAAGCAAAGCCAAGACCTTGATACAATGCATTCAAAAAGTTACCGTGGTTATTAACAACACCATCGTTTCCTTACTTGTCCCTTTCCCATGGCTTAGATGGCTGTGCCCTTCTGGGTATTATATTCTCAGAGAATGAAAAATACAGACATAGGTTAGGAGTAACCACAGGGGTGTCTCTCAGGCTGAGAAAGAATCCACCCTGGACTTCCCAGACCATGTCCAGGTGACCACAGCAGGTGGCACACCTCTTAGAACTTCCGTATTCTGTGATCAGGCTTCAAAACCACCACCAAGGCAATGGAGTCATTCTCCTTGGTCACTCACTCAACCAAAATTCTACTGAATTTCTACTGCCTGCAAGGCACTGATACTGGACCCAATGATATGCCCTGCTCAGCCCTGGCCTTACTGAAGTCACCATTTTGCAGCAACATCATCATTCCAATCTAATGAGCTGACTAAAAGCTTTTTAGACACTTGCTGTTGGATCCCATCAGACTCCTCCCCCAGAGAGAACTGGCCAGGCCCAGTTCTTTGAGGCCCAAGAGGGGAGAGAAAAAAAGATAGCTTCTGTCAGAGACCCTGAGCCTGTGGGAGCCCTTTTCCCCTCAAAAGACATAAGCATTCTTCCTAGTACCCACTATAAAAATTGTCTTTCTATCGCTGAAACAGCAAGGAGGCCTGGAAATAGCAACTCTCAGGACGAGGTCAAGGGCATTCTGCAGGTATCAGCTTAAGGGCTCATGTACATACTAGATGAGTATTGCAGGCTGCCGGGCAAAGCTGTCCCAACCATGCAGATACAGAGCTCTTGACAGGTGTATAAGGGCCTTAAGGAATGCTCAGCCAACTCTAGTATCAAGACTTACATACTACTGGCCATTGGTGGTTTATGCCTGTAATCCTAATTGCTCAGGAGGTTAAGATCCAAGGATCACAATTTAAAGCTATCTTGGGCAGGAAAGTCTGTGAGACTCTCGTCTCCAATTAGCCACCAAAGAGCCAGAAGTAGAGCTACAGCTCAAGAAGTAGAGTTCCAGCCATAAGCAGAAGAAAAAAAAAAGGAAGTGCTCCATCCTTGAATTTAAGCCTCAGTCCCAATACACACACACACACACACACACACACACACACACACACACACACACACACACACACACACACACACACACACACACACACACACACACACACACACACACACACACACACACACACACACAGAGGGGGAGAGAGAGAGACTGGTATCTTAGGCCTTCCTGGAGGAGTTGGCCAGATTCTATTCCTGGCCAAGATTTGAAGTCCAAAGAAGAATCCATCAAACAGTAAGAGACATTGATGCACTTCAGAGACCTCCACCTTCTGTCACATCAATCAACATCCAGGCTTACTGCTCACAACCAACTCTCTGAACAAGAATTACTACTGGCCTCATTTTATAGCTGTGCAGTGAAGAAAGGGAATTTGCTTAAAGCCATATAACTAGAGCTCCAAACTGAGACCTCCCAGCTCTACACTCCATGGCTGCCCCCACAAAGGCCCGACAGTGCTGTTCAGTAACACTGGATGATGCTCAGCTGAATGCTGGAGTCCTGAGTATTCTGTCCCTTTGATGGCTCAAGGAGAAACACACTCTTTCATTGGGGTGGGTGGTAGCGGGAGGGAAGAGACTATGAGAAGAAAGAAACTGCAAGAAGAAAGGGACCATGTGTTTACATGCTAAGCTATCTTGACTCCACTAGAAAGGCCTCTGAACTCAGAGCAGAAGGCTGGGCCAGGCCTCGGCTGCCCTCTGCCACCTCTCCAAGCCAAGAGGGCACAATAGTAGTGGACAACTCACCTTCAGGGATAGGGTCCTCCTGGTACACTGGCCGCAGTAGCTACAAGGGAAAAACAGGAGACCCAGCTCAGCCCCAGGAATAAATTTGAATAGCTCAGTAAACTACTGGACACTGAGCCTCAGAGATCAGAAGTAGAATATCTCAGGACACAAGGACCAAACAGCAGTTCTGAGAGATGAGGCTTGGAGGGAACCCAGGGTTGAAAGAGGCTTTGTGTGCCATAAAGCTGGACACCTTGGAGAGGTCTCAGCTTCTTTGTTAGTGCTAGTTCCAACCAAAGTGCTTTCCAAGGCTCACTGGAATGGTGGGACCCCAAAACTGCCATAAAGGGTGCTACCATCCAGGAAGTGTTGGAAAGGTCAGGTTATACAAGGTTAGATGGCCTGCTTCACTGCAGGATGACCTCTGAACTTCAAGCAGGCTAATGCCATTGGGGATCTTCCAAAAGGGAAGAGAGTACAGGACATTTTCCAAACTCATATGCCCTCAGAACACTATTTACCCAGAGTGTCTCATAGGACTGATGCTATGGGGGCCCCGGTCCACATCCCAACATATGACCATGGAGAATGCAGAATCTGGGGGATCACCACCTAGCAGGGCAGCCCATTCCCCTGGAGAGGCACCGGCTTCGGGCAAGCTAACACCCTCTAGCCTGCGTGTGTCTGGCCCTGGATATGTGTCCTGAGGCCAAAATACCCATCTCTACCCTCTACCCAGTCTTGCAGAGGCCAGAGCTGGCATAACCCTATCTCTTTGCCCAACACTCCCAGCACCACCACCCCCAAAGCGGGCTGCTCACAACCAAATTCTGAATCCCTGAGACCTTCCAGCCTCCCACAGGGACCCAGTGCCCTTTCCCTTCCCCATACCAGCTGTCTATACCTGGCTCCCAGGGTTCAGCGGGGCCAGGATGATATAGTTGGGGTCGGTGGGGGCACTGGCTCGAGACAGCGCAGGCAGCGTGTGCTGGCCCCCACGCTTGCCCACCTCGGTGTAGCGCTCCCAGCCGCCCAGCAGCAGCCCATCTGAGCTGTCACACACCAGGTGGCAGCTATGGCGTTGCTCAGGCCGGGCCTGAACCCCATGGGTACAGTTCTTCTCCCTCTTGTTGGGGGGTGCCTGGAAGTCATGTGCTGACTTGCAGGAGGCCCGCCGCAGGACCCCTCCATCTGGCCCCGGCTTGACCTGGGGAACCATGCGCCACACGAGCAGGATGATTTCGCTGGGGCAGCTCCTGGAAGTTAGGGAATCATAGAGAGGATTTGAGTCTGGGGAAGATCATAGTCAGCCTGGGTGAGGGCCTGCAGAGTGGAAAGAAAGAGGAAGCAATCACGGGGGAACCGATGCCCAGGTCAGAGCAGGAAAGGATGGAAGAGGCTATGGAACACAGAGACTGCTAGCAAAGAGGGTAGAGGTGTCTCTCAGCAGTGGCTGAGTAGGATCCAATAGGAGAGATCACCATATTCAACTTTGTGGGCAAGGTACAAGCAAGTTGGAGCATGCAAAATACCTAAATGCAACCTCCTCCAGACATTCTAATTTCTATGTTTGCTTTTGTTATGAAAGGTCTCACTGTGTAGCCCTAGCTGGCCTCGAACTCACAATCCTCCTGCCTCTCTCTTCTTGCCTCATGCTGGGATGACAGTCACACACCACCACACCTGGCTTCATCTAGTCACTTTAGATGCTATAAATGGAAACCTAAATGAAGCCATTAGAGTCTTACCCTAGGGGGTCAAATTTAAAGGGACTAAATATTTTAAAGAATAATTTTTTTAACGGTGTAATTAAGGATTTGCAATACCTATACCTTTAAACAAAGAGCTTAGCTGGTAGGTAGCAGAAATAATTAGCTAAAGTGGAAAGCGAGCCCCCGGAGCCACATCATGAACCACGGAGACTGTTTGAGAGCTTCTTCCCTGCTGTTTGCTGTGGGGATCCAAAATTGCTCTGATCCTGAACCTTCCATTTTCAGGCCAAGAAATGGATTCCCTGAGGAGCAACGTGAATTGCTCACAGCTGGGCAAAGGAAGCACTGGCAAGAGTAAGGTAGGGCAAAGCAGCATGCCCACAGCCGGGGGTGGGGAAGATGTGCCACCATCCTGGGGCCCCAGTCACCCGCTGCCCCTGTCACCGGATCTCGTGTGCCAGCTCCACACATTTCCAGTGCTCCACCGGCCTCTCGTTCAGTTGTAGCACTGTGTCCAGCTGCTGCAGCCCTGCCCGCTCTGCTGGGCCCCCTGCAGGGACAAAGAAAAGTCATACAGGGCTTCCTGCAAGCCCAAGACCCCCTCTAAGGGCCTGGAGTCCTTTGCTTCCACATTAGGACCTCAAGCAAAGACCACCCTTTTTCTGTTTCTCCATCTGGAAAATGAAGGTTTGAACTGGGTGGCTCTGGAGGGTGCACCCTCTGCCAGCACCTCCCCTCTGCCTATCACCTTGGTTCTGGCCAGCTATGCTTTCTACTCTCCACCCAGGGCCTCCTAGCCCACTGAGAGCCCATCTCTGTGCCAGCCTCACACACTTGATGCATTCCTCCTCCCCCGTTCATTGACCTCCAGCCCCTGCCCATCCCTGATGGGCACAGAGACCATCCTGATCACTGAGCCTGGCTTCTGCCTGAAAGATGCGCCTCTTCACTCATGAAAGGAACAAGGAATGGCTACTTCTAATTAGGCTTGCCCCTGGATAAAATATCCATTTCAAATGGAACTCACAAATAACTCATTTCTTTCCAGCAGTCATTACAGAAATTTGGGTTTCGTTTCTGTTCAACACCAACTGGGAATCAAAATGTAAGAGCCTATTTTCATTTTGATAAAAAACATAAAAAGGAGTGAGTATATCTTCATAAACCTCAGTTTCATCTGTGGTTATTTAAAAAAATAATATTATTCTTTGTCTTTTGAAAACCCAAGAGGACTCTTTGCTCCAGAGTGGGGCTCTCTTTCAGCTCTATCCTGTGCTATCAAGGCCAGGTGCTGGTGGGGGAGTGGGGCTGACACTTACCAGAATCCACAGCTTGTACTCGGACCGGAGAATCACAGCAGATAGTGAAGCCAAAGCCATCCTTGCCCCTCGGGATGGTGATCTAGGACACAGCCCTGCCCAGTCACTCCCAGGAGCCACAAGGCTGGGAAGCCCACAAGCCCCACCCAGAGCCACCCTCCTTTCCACAAGAACCAGAGCCAAGAGGAGCTGGCCAGCTCCTCCCTGTCCCTATCTGGAACGAAGCATCTTGACACCAGATTGTGGACCTAGCAGGGAGGCTGAGAGCTCAGGAGGTAATCCTGGCTGCCATAGGAGAGGCCCTGGGAAGGGTTATTTGCCCTGGAAGCTACAGCACTCTAAGGAGCTACAGCTCACCCTCCATTTCCCCCCACCATCCACTGCCTGCCTCACACTCCCTTCTTCCTTTCTCACATTGGTCTCAGGCCACTGGCCCAGGGTTGGCTCTATACTGAAGGCCCAAAGATAAAGCCATCTGCTGGCTGCCATCCTAGAACACTGGGGAGGCAAAACTTCGATGTACTCATTTAGCCTCAGGCCAAGGGTCAGAGGAGGAGTGCTAGGGTTCAAAGGCAGTGTTGGCCAAGGCCACAGGCAACTGGTGGAAAGCTCCCAGATGAGGAGACTGGGGAAGAGCACAGCCAAGTCTCCTGCTAAACCTGCACTAGCCAGACTTCACACTGCCCTCAAGGGCAGGGTGCATGGTGGGACCACAGCCCTGACTTTCAGAAGACTAATGAAAAGGACTTAACGTTTGGGATAGTCTTTTCAAACCATCACACAAGTATTGAGCTCCTACTGTATGCCAGGCTCTGCCAAGGTACCAAGTCCAGCCAGAGGACAAGACGGTGCACAAGTCTCTTCAAAGCAAAGCAGGGTTGATAACAGTAGAGCAAAACTGGAGGACTTTGCTGTGACAGCACAAACTGTCCTTTGTGCTCTGACTCTAGGTAACAGGCTAGTGTTTGCTAGAGACTCAGTGAAAAGAATCCTGAAGTGAGCTCGGGCAACAGTGTTCCTCCAGGAGGATGTGATGTAGAACATACTACATGAATAGAGCCGGGCTCAAGAGGCACAGGGAAGGTATCCTGGGCAGGTGGAAGAAGAAGCCAATTCAACAGGCCTGGAAAAGGTCAAGGACTTTGGCCTTGTCTTGGGACTACTGTCTCCTTCCTAAAGAGTTGTCTCATAGGGCTGGGCACCTAATTCACCTGTCACCTGTCCCGAGGGCAGACATGAGAAATAGGAGGGGGCAGAGAGCTAGGGAGACTCAGGGCCTTGGAAGCTGCTGGGGCCCCTGAGGCTCTGCTTCCCACAAGCCCTGGGCCCAGATTCAAAGCAAGTTTGTAAAACAGGAAATCTGACAGACAAGGGGAAGGGGGAGGGGGGGCAGGAAAATACCCTGTTCCCATAAGAATTCTGGGAAAACACACAGCTAAGACAGGAAGAAGAAAAAAAAATGGAAAGAAAGAAAAACAAACTGAGGAGTGAGTGTGGAAAACTAGAGGACAGGAGTGGCCACTTGATCGCCAGCCCGCCTGAGGCCTAGAGAAGATGCCGGGAACCTCAGCCACTCCGTGGGACCAGCAGGGACTTTTCGGGGGACCCCCAGGCCACACAGAAGTCTTCCTACCATTTTTTTTTAGTCCTACCTCGCAACAATGCCATGACCTCTCCTGCCTGGAGGTCGGGCCCCAACCCCCTCCCCCCCCAGGTTCTGGACATGGGTTTTAAGAGGTGGCGCCAGGTGTGAGCCTCAGAGTGAGCTTCGAGGACCTGGTCCAGGCAGGGCCAGGAAACCTCCCCACTCCCACCCAACTTCTAAGAAGCAGCCTAGAGAACAGCCTAAGCAGCAGGTGGACAGAGGGGTGGTAGGAGACAGGCATCATGAAGCAAGCAGATCTCCTGGCTCTGCAAGAGGGTTGGACTGTGACAAGGAAGCAGAGCAGAGCCCTAGTGGTCAGGCTCACAGACTGCACTGAGGGCAATATCCTAAGCACCTGTCCATCACTGCGCCTGAAGGGAAAGGCAGCTTTAGCACGCTCACTTTTCAGAGAAGGAAACCGAGGCCTGGGACTTCTGGCATTGCATATATGGGGGCAAGGAGGCAGCCCTGCCCTACTCTGGCTCCTTTACAAGGGGTAGTGCTTGCTCTTTCCAGTCCAGGAAAAGCAATGCTACTCCTCCCAGGCCTGCGCCATATCAACTCCTCTCTTCTGCCCTCCTGCCTGCTCTCCAACGCTCTGTCATGGCTACACTTCTGTTGCCAGATGCCACAACTTACTGGACACACCCTAGATGCAAACACTGGGCCCTATGCTTCATAGGCATCATCCTCATTTTAGTATACCTATTCTAGGAAGAGGAAGACTGAGGCTTCGATGGGTAAAGTGACATGTTCAGGGCCACAGCTCAGGAGTAGAGTTGGATTTAAACCCTGATCCCACTTAAAATTTGGCACTCTCGATCTGCATTAGTGTCTAACAGAAAAGCCATCTTGAACCTCTGAGTCTGAAATCCTAAGTCCAGTCCACCTTAGTGCCTGGCCCCACTCTGACCACACTCTGGCCTTCTGATCCCTGGGGAGCAAAGAGACCCTGGACCTGTCAACTTCTCACCCATGTCCTCCCTGCCTCGCCACTCTGGTGTCACCAGGGATTTTCTATCTAGCTGCAGGAGGACAGGGAGCAGAGTGGGGCTGTAGGACAGGACCTGAGAATTGAGGAGAACTGGAGGGGAAACACTTGGGTCCCCTAGCAGCAGACACTGGCTCAGGGAGCACCTCTGGATGTATCCCAGGAACCTATACGCTGCCTATAAGGGGAGTGAGAGCCTAGCTCCCAGTGTGATCATGGAAAGAAGCAGAGGGACCTCAATTTTTTTTTAAATCAGAACAATTTTTGTGCTCTTTTCCAGCTTGGACATTTCCAGAATCTGTACAAGAAATGTCTACATTCATCCTCCTTTGGCCCCTTGTAGGAGAAGGAAAGAAAGAGAGGGAGAGAGAAAGAGAGAGAGGGAGAAAGAGGGAAAAAGAGGGAGAAAGAGGGGGGGAGGGAGAGAGAAGAGAGAAGACTCCTTCTTGGGCTGGGATGTATCTCAATGGTAGAGTGCTTGCCTAGCACATTTGAGGCCCTGGGTTCAAGCTGAAGAAGAGAAGAGAAAAGAGAAAAGCCTCCACATTGTTCATGAAAAGAAAGGCCCAGGGATTCGCAGTACTGTTACTCTCCACCCTGCCCCAACTTCCAAGACTGGGTCTGAGAAGTCAGACCCTTTCAATGAAGTTCAACTCCAAAGCCACTGGAGTCCTGACCCATCTTGAGGTGACCAAGCTGGAGGAAGAAAACCACGCATGGGTGTACAGAACTACCTGCTCTCACTCCAAGCACATTGCAATACACACAGAGGGTGAGCAGGCACTGCTGTCCCATCAGAAGTTGGGAAAGTTGGCGGAAACACTCAGCTGCTTAGCCACCAAGCCATCTGCAGTCCCAGACCCGAGATGCCTTTTTACATGGACACTCCCTCCCCAGAGAAAAATAGCAGAAAATTAGCTGGATCATCAAAGAGGCAGCCTGAGCTGCCCTAACACAAGGTAGCAGGTAACAGTCTACACCTTGGGCCCAGCCCGTGCCTCTACAGAAATGTGCTTACAGACAGCTGGAGGAGGCATAAAGGGTCTTGTAGAGAGAAAGAGAGAGCGACCTTGCTGGGGCAAGCCCCCCCCATCCTCAACACCCCATAGGTCCCCCCCCAAGGGGGCCATACACCCACCTGGCGGTAGCGGCGCTCGGAGCACACCTTGCAGAGCCCATTGAAGCGGTTCATGGCTGCAGGTCTTGCCTGGGCTGCCGCCCCATGAAAACCCCAGCTCTCCCCCCCAGCAGCGGGAGCCCACACTGCGCCGTCAGCCTGGCATGACCGCCCTGGGAAGCCCGCCCCGCAGAAGAATGGCAGGAAATCACCTCTCACCTCCCCAAGCCCTGTCTGCACTGTGTGCCTCTGCAGATAAGCCCGAAGGCTTCCTGAAACCTCAGAATGACAAGGAAGAGGGAGAGTTTTATATTAAAATTCCTGTCAACTAGTTAGTATTCCCCAGGCCTGGCGGGGAGAGGGCGCCTTTGTTCTGGCTGCATTCTCCGCCATGGGCCACTTTGTGAGCCCAGTGTTCTCACAAACACCCCACACTGCCTGCTGGAGAGGAACCCAGGCAGAAAACACGCCCTGCTCCGCAATGGCACCGCCTCCCCTGCATGTCCCAGGGTCCCTAAGTACAAATCCGAGAAGGGGGGGGAGGGGAACACAGCCTGGAGATCCGGCTATGCCTACACACACCCCATCTTAAGCCAGGAACACAAAACACTTGGAGGCTGAGACCCCCGTGCCACTCACTTCCTTGCAAGGGGGCTGCAGGAAAGGTCTGATGGCTTGTGGACCATGAAGTCAATGTGGAAGGGGATCTAGCATCCTCATCTTGCCAATGAAACACCAAGGCCTACAGAGGTTAAGGTCAGATGCTAGGACATTCTCCAGGCCCTGTTTCCTGCCTTGCAGCCCTAGGATTGCATCCTTCAAATAGCACAGGGTGAGAGCCCAGACTCCTTGCCTACCTAGGAAGCCCTTGAAAATCCCAGCCACCCACTCATGTCCTTATGACAGAGGCTGTCCCCTGGTTTGGTTGCAGTGTGACTGTGGGCAAGTAACTCAGGGGGTTTGTTTGTTATGGCATTACTGATGGTGGTGTCCCTTAACTTTTTTTTGCTCGAGGGTAATGCTCTGCCACTTGAATCACAGCTCCACTTTTGGCTTTTTTTTTTTTAAGCCGGGGGGGGGGGGGTCAGTTGTGGAGCTTGAACTCAGGGCCTGGGCACTGTCCCTGAGCTCTTTTGCTTAAGGCTAGTGTTCTACCACTTTGAGCCACAGCTCCACTTTTGGTTTTCTGGGAAGAAGGTAAGAGTCTCACGGACTTTCCTTCCTGGGCTGGCTTCAAACTGTGATCCTCAGATCTCAGTCTCCTGAGTATCTAGGATTACAGGCATGAGCCACCAGAATCTGGCCACTTCTGGCTTTTTACTAGTTAATTGGAGATAAAAATCTCACAGACATTCCTGCCCATTCTCACTTCAGATCCCCAGATCTCAGCCTCTTGAGGAGCTAGGATTACAGGTATAAACCACCAGTGCCCAGCCTAATCCTGCCCTCTGGGAACTGGGGCTGTGTGCAGAACCATACATGAAGTAGGATGTTCCCAAGGCCACGAGAGCCCTGCCATGTCCATGTGACTCCCACACCTCACCATGAAACTCCCAGCTCACTGTCATTTCTGTGCTCAGCACACACAGAGAAAAGGAGGAAGAGCTTCTTTGTGCCTCTCTGAAGCTTTTCAACCTCCATTGAAGCAAGTTGCTCTAATACTATGTTGTCCAATACAATGGCAACTGACTAGACAGGTGAAAATTAAAATTAGTTACAATGAAATAAAAAGCTGACATTCAGTTCCTGGGTTCCTCGAGCCAGCTACAATGGAGTGTTCAATAGCTACAGGCAGCAAGCAGCTACTGCACTAGACAGAACAGCTCTGGACTGGACACTTCACATGAGCCAGACCTTGGACAGACTCACAACTCTGTCCAGTACCCAATGCCAGATGAGTCCACACAGGTGTGAATGCTTTGTGAATAACAGGGGAGCACTTAAATGGAGCCAATGAGATAAATACATTTTCTTTTCTTTTTCTTTTTCTTTTTCTTTTTTAGTCAGTCATGGGGCTTGAACTCTGGGTCTGGGTGCTGTCCCTGAGCTCTTCAGCTCAAGGCAAGTGCTCTACCATTTGCGCCACAGTGGCACTTCCGGTTTTCTGGTGGTTAATTGGAGATAAGAGTTTCACGGACTTTCCTGCCCAGGCTGGATTTGAACCACGATTCTCAGATCTCAGCTTCCTGAGTAGCTAGGATTACAAACATCAACCCCTGGCACCTGGTTGAATACATTTTCTTGACTGCAATACCCTTATAGGTAAGATGTCATGAAATACGGGGATATAGTATCTTCCCAGCCGGACCATACACAGGAGACAGCATGGCACAGTGTTCTCAGGAGATGGCTACATCTACCTCATTCCAGGCCACTACCTCTTATTGGCTCTGTGATTACAAACAGTGACCTAATGCCTCTGACCCCATGCATCCCCTCATCTGTAAAATGGAGCAGTGACAACCACCACTGGGGTAGCAGCCGGGATGAGGTCAAAATAGCACTTCAGAGGCTAATCAATAGCTAGGAGTTGATATTTCCTTCTCTAAATTGTTAGAGAAGATCATGGATCATCTGCTCTGCAATGAAATCTTCCCCCCATAGGAAGTTTCTGTCCAGATTTAAAGCCCTTGTGGAGGAGCATCGACCAGGCTCAGATTCAGCCTTTCCCTGACCTCAGCAGGCCTAACCTGAGAGGCTGACTCAGCCATGGCACCATGAGGAATAGTGGCCTTCAGACCTAAGGGAAGGAGAGGATGAAGCATCTAGAGGCCAAAAGTCAGTAAGATCTAGTTGCCTCCATTTTCTGGCTCTCTCCACACTCCATCTACAACCCAAGAAAAGCTTCTCTTTCACTATGAAATCTCTTAGCAAAGTCAAAAATGCTCCCGTCAGAATGCAGAAGTTCAAACACCAAGGGCAACACACAGATCAGAACCCTGGAGTGAGCCTCAGGTGCTACCTACCAGCCCCGGACAAGTTTATCCCCAACCTACCTGGAGTTTCTCCCCATTCTCTGTGTCTTCACTTCCTGGCATTTGTAGCAGTGCATCTACAAAGTGACAGAGCACAGTCAGAAAAATTTCTGTTAGCCAGGTATGGGTGGCTCACAACTGTAATCCTAGCTACTCAGGAGGCTGAGCCCTAAGGATCATAGTTCGAAGCCAGTCCAGGCAGGAAAGTCCATAAGATTCTTTTTTTTTTTTTTTTTTTTTCCGGTTGGTCGTGGGGCTTGAACTCTGGGCTTGGACGCTGTCCTTGTGCTCTTCAGCTCAAGGCGAGTGCTCTACTGCTTGAGCCACAGCGCCACTTCTGGTTTTCTAGTGGCTTACTGGAGATAAGAGTCTCACGGACTTTCCTGCCCAGGCTGGCTTTGAACCGCGATCTCAGATCTCAGCCTCCTCAGTAGCTAGGATTACAGGTGTGAGCCACCAGCGCCCGGCTATAAGATTCTTATCTCTAATTAACTTCCTAAAAAGCTGGGAGTAGAGCTGTAACTCAAGTGGTAGAGTGCTAGCCTTAAGCAAATAAAGCCCAGGGATAACACTCAGGTCCTGAGTTCAAACCCCAGGACTGGCAAAAGAAAGAAAGAGCCAGGTGTTAGGAACAGAAATTTGTTCAATTTAATGACCAATTTTCCATGTCTATGAATGCCTGATGAATAGTTATTTTGTTTGCTTTGATAACCCTGTTCTTACAACCCTCTAAGACTGAAAAAAAAAAGCCCCCTATAAGTAAGAATTTTATATAGATATAGTTAACCCATTAAAGAAGATCATACTTGGCTGGTCTGAGACAAAGCTTGTCTTTTCCAAATGACTTTACATGATCATCGACTTTTGGGTTAATTCACTAGATGTTGATATTAAATTCTAAGATACAAACTTATTTCCTTCACTACATCCTTAAAAATACTAAATTCTAAGCACACTTATCAGTAACCTATTTCTTTAAAATTCTTTGTAAAATTGTGGCATTGAAAAGAAATATTTAATAGGTAGTGATCAGAAAATTTTTTAGCTGTTTGAAAACAAATAATCATTAAAGATATTTCCAAGTAGATTAGAGATAAACATAAACAACAGCAAAAAAACATGTAACCTCATTTTGTCTCCATTATACAAGTCAACAATAAAATAAAAGTACTTATTGGAGCCTGGCACCAGTGGTTCATGCTGTAATCCTAGATAAATGGGAGGCTGAGATCTGAGGATCAGGTTCAAAGCCAGCCAGTAAAAAAGTCTATGAAACGCTTTACTTAGTCATCAAAATGACAGAAATAGAACTGTGGCTCAAACAGTAGAGCATCAACTTTCAAAGGAAAACAGAGACAGTACTTATATCCTAAGTATAAGTTCCAATACTGGCACAGACACACATGTGGCATGTGTACACATGCACACACACATACACGCAGTGCTCATTGTTTATTTTCAAATTTGAAGATAAAGTAGATCACTAAGATCTTACATGAGGATGGAAGTAGGAAAGTTACAGGGATCTATCTCACTTATAAACTCAAAAATGGGAACAACACTACAACAAATCAGTGGTCTCTCCTCTCCTTTTCCCATATCCTGCTCAAGAATCACATTCCTTAGAAAAATAACACAGCATGTTTGATTATTCAGAACCCTCTCCAAAGAGCCAGTACATTAACTGGATAAATGCATTCTTTGCTTCTCCACATTTCACAATATTTGATTTAGGTATAAACTAAGATTATACCTAAACTGAAGGCTTAAGAGGTTAAGAGTAATGTTTAAAGCAGAGAGTGACTGGGCACTGGTGGTCACATCTATAATCCTGGCTACTTAGGAGACTGAGATCTGAGGATTGAAGTTCAAAGCCAACCTGGGCAAGGACGTCCATGAGACTCTTATCTCCCACTAACCACCAGAAAACTGGAAGTGGAGTTGTAGCTTAAAGTTGTAGAGCGCTAGCCTTGAGTGAAAGAGCTCAGGGACAGTGTTCAAGTCCTACCACCAACAGAAAAAGGAAGGAAGGAAGGAAGGAAGGGAGGACAGAAGGAAGGAAGGAAGGGAGGACAGAAGGAAGGAAGGAAGGAAGGGAGGACAGAAGGAAGGAAGGAAGGAAGGGAGGACAGAAGGAAGGAAGGAAGGGAGGGAGGACAGAAGGAAGGAAGGAAGGAAGGGAGGACAGAAGGAAGGAAGGAAGGGAGGGAGGGAGGAAGGAAGGAAGGAAGGGAGGGAGGGAGGGAGGACAGAAGGAAGGAAGGGAGGGAGGACAGAAGGAAGGAAGGAAGGAAGGAAGGAAGGAAGAAAGGAAGGAAGGAAGGAAGGAAAACTAGTTTCTATTGTCATGTGAAAACCAAGTACAGCTAACCCATGGACAAGGCTTGGTGATGGGTCATATGGCTACCTGGGCCACTCCTAACCTCCAAGATACAGTGATGCCCAAGGCTTGGGCCAGGAAGGCAATTAGAAGCTAAAGCTGGACTATGTATAGGGAGGGTAGAACTGAAAGGGACTGAAGACAGGTCCCAGGGGTTCATGCCCATAATAGTAGTTATTCAGGAAGCTGAGATCTTAGGATTACAGTTCAAAGCCAGCATGGACAGGAAAGTCTATGAGACACTTATTTCTGGTTAACAAGAGAAAAGCCAGAAATGGAGGTATGGTTCAAATGACTGAGCATCAGCCTTGAGTAGAAAAAGAAGAGATAGCATCCAGGCCCTGAGTTCAAGACCCAATACCAGCACACACAGAAATAAATGGTACGGAGGGTAGGGGTGGGAATGAAATCCAAGTCCTGAGCTTTAGGGCTCTTGGAAGGGCTTAAACTCCCTGCCCGCAGAGGTGGACAGTCCAGTGTCCCCAAAGCAGTCCAGAAGGGCTCCCTGAGGGTGGTGGGCTATACATGCAGGGTCAGGTCCATGTCCTCTCCAAGGAAAAGTCAATCAGATAGAATGTCATGGCTAAGTGTAGCCTGCAGCTTGCATGCTAACAGGTACTTATGAACAGTCCCTAGGCCCAGTAGCCTCACAGGACCTGGGAGGCAAGCACTACAGAACAGGGACCAACACTACCACATAGGAAGGGGAGGGGGGCAGCGAAGGTGGGCTCTGAAAAGGTGCTCACACACCTCTTACTGGCCGGAGCCGCCGTCTGGCCACCTTCAGATGCTTGGTCCGGCCCAGGTCCTCCCCCAGCAAGTAGTACCAGCCATTGATCTCCTGTCATGAGAAGAATTGATGCATTCAGACAAAGGAGGCAGAGGAAAGGGCACAAGAAGGCATCCACCAACATCCCCCCCACACACACACACTCACACACTCACACACAAGTAGTAAGTAGTGCACCCAAAGACACAGAGCAGCCCTCCCTTGCCTCTCCAAGGCTGCTGTGACTGCCCCTTTAGACACCTTCTTGACCTCCAGGCAGAGGTCATTTCCGCCACCAAATCTCCACAGTCTCTCATCCAAGAGGCTCACTGAGACTTGCCTGCCTGCTCTTTCCCACAGCAGATTGTATACCAGCTCTTGGACATGCCTGACAATGAGCCTGGTACACACAGTAAGAGCTCAATAAATGTTTGTTTGTTTACAACAAAGGGGAAATGGGTGAAAGACCGATGGAAACTGGGCCCTGGTTGTTCATGCCTGAAATCCCAGCTACTCAGGAGGCTGACGTCTGGGGATCATGGTTTAAAGCCAGTCTGGGCAGAAAAGTTGAAGAGACTCCAGCAAGATGCTGGACTAGCAATGTGGCTCAAATGGTAGAGCATCAGCCATGAGCAAGCAAACAGAGCACAAGGCTCCTAGTTCAAGCCCTGGCACCAACACTAAAAGAAAAAAATTAATGATGGAAAGGCCAAAATGCAGGCATCCTGAGGCCCTTTTCCCAGGGGAATGAAGCAGAGGCCACAGTGAAGAGATCATGAGGACAGATACACAGCCATCCTTCCCCTCTTCCCGCACTTCACCATAGCAGAGCCATGCAAAAGGCTACCAGGGCATTTCTAAGGATGCTCAAATGGCATGCATAGCTCCCTTGCTCCCATCTTCCAGTTGGGGTACAAGACTGAATAGACGTAAAAAAGGGCTGGAGAGCATGTGGGAGGCTCTCCAGATTCTAAGTCCTCCCCTAGCCTGAGGACAATGCTGTTCCCTTGGCCTCCCATACCTGGACCTTCATCCAGGGGAGGTCAGGAGCTCTGTGCTCACATGTATGTGTGCGTGCACACGCATGTACACACACACACACACACACACACACACACACACACACACACGGACTTTTCAACATCCTTAACAACAGATATTACAACTCAGTACCTCCTGGGAGGCCTTGGGGCTGTCTGTTGAAGGCGACCTAAACCCTCAGCCAACAAATCTTGGTGGGAGACCAAGCTTTGGTGGGGTACCGTGTCACAGATAGGAATTCCATTCAAGGATTTTCAGGGGAGGCCTGCCAACAGCAGCCCAGGCCTGGGGGAAATGGCACTCCAGAAGATTCCCACGGACCCACCTTGTCTGGAGTCAGGAGAGACTTCACCCCAAAGCTCATACAGCCAATGAGTGCACGTTGCCTGGGGGAAGAATACAAAGTCAGTACCATGCCTGGCCAATCCAGTGATTCTGCCATAAAGTGTCCCACGTGGCTTAGAGCACTTCCACCACATCGGCTCACTTGTCCTCCCTTTTCAAGGCGGACACTGAGGAGTCCTCGCGCGTTTACAGAGGAAACAGTCTTAAAGCTAGATCCCTTCCAAGGTCACAAGACTAGCCAGTAGTCTGGTCTGGAGGAAACCTGAGCTTTCTAGGCCTTGGTACAGTACTCTCTCTACCACCACAAAAACTTAGAACTAGCCAGGCACTGGTAGCTTACATCTATAATCCTTGCTACTCAGGAGGATGAGATCTTAGGGTCTCAGTTCAAAGCTTTGAGACTCTGATCTCCAATTAACCACCTAAAAGGCTGGGAGTGGGAGTGTGGCTCAAGATGTAGAATACTAGTCTTGAGTGAAAAAGCCAAGTGAGAGTACAAGGCCCTGAGTTAAAGCCCCAGTACTGCCACAGACACACAGACACAGACACAGACACAGACACAAACACACACACACACACACACACACACACACACACACACATACACACACACACACACACACACAGAGAGAAACTCAAAACCACCTTATGGCATTTTTCACTGTCTCGGTGCTGGGAGAATGGGAGAGTTGGTCCTCACAGGGAATCTCAGCCCCTACCTGAGCTGAGGATGCTCAAGCAAGAGGGAAGGGAGAGGACCATGGTTCAAGAAGCTCTGTTTCTGGTCCAGAAAGGGCCCAGGCAGTTCTTAGATGGCTTATTGGCAAAGTTCCAAGCACACCCTGACACACAAAAGTCTCCATGACCCATCTGACCTGGCTGCAGGCAGGGGAGACAGGCGTGAACCAAGCTCAGACTCACAGAATGTCAGACTGTGGCAAGAAATAGAATTCGAGCTTGGCCTTTATTAACAGGAATCCAAAATTCCTGAAGAATCACCACCAATCCAGGACTGATTAACACCTGACAGCTTGTAATAATGATGACAGCGATTAATAGTAATAGCATGCAAAAAACTTGCCATGCTGAAGAAAGTTTATAAGACTGTAATTAATAAGGAAGAGTTTTACATGCACGCACACAGGGGGGATCATTAAGGGTTTTTCTTTCCTTTGATTTTACACTGTCTTTGCAGTTTTGAAAGAAATAAGCACAACTTTTTTAATAAAAAAAAAAAGCAATAGAAATGTTTCTTTAAGTACTTCTATTGCACCACACCCTGCTTTATCTTCACATTAGAATTCTTTGTGAGTTATTTTAGAATTTGCTTTTTTTTTTTATTTCCCCTGTTCTCTCTCTTACTGCTTCTCCCAGGTCACTCTCCTTGATACACAGGTTTAGTAACTACTAATGAAGAGACATCATAGATATTTAGTTGAATTTGACATCAGAAAAGCTCCCATAGGCAAGGGGTTTGCTCTGTCCTGTGAAACAAACATCAATGCCCACACTGGAATAATTGCCTAGTTAGGTAGTAAATGCCCTCAGGTGTGCTCCCCACCACTGCCCAGGGGGTCGCTTGTTCTATGGTTGCAGGGCCCCAAGCAGCTCTGGTCAGCCATCACTAAAGAGCCTGCCTGACATCTGGACTCCAAGGCTTGAACCTGGGGATCCCAACTCAGTTAGTCCAAGAAGGAGTCTGGAGAAAGTTCTCCAGAGATCCTGCAGGCCCCTCACCCACGCCTGCCCCAGGCAGCGACCAGGGATCTAGAAGGTCTCTATTGTTTGGATTTTCCAGAAAGGTTGGCAACTTACCACCTGACAATCCCAAGGAAGACATAACTAGCTTTCCCAGATGGCTGAGTCAGGGGCAGGGATGAAGGATGCTAAAGGGCTGGTCCTCAATAGAGAACCACCACCTCCCTATCAGTCCATGCTCTTAACCACGGCCATGAGGCAGAGGCCTCTGTATCCATCTGCTGTTTCTCACCAGCTGCCTTCCAGCTGTGCCTCCATCTGCTCCCCCTCTGCCTAGCCCCCTCCCATCACACAAGGCCATATTAACACCTACTGCACAAGAACCAATACAGTCACCTCAACAAAGCAGCATCTCCTCAGCCACCTTCCCTAGCCCCGTTGCCCTAAAGAAGCATTCTTCCCTCTTGGGAAAAGGAGAAAGCATCCCTAGTGGGTGGCAGCTGCGGCAGCAGCTGCAGCCAGCACACAAGCAACAGACACTCCTAGAAGGGCCACTGGGGCCAGGACTTCTGGAGAGTTTGCCAAGGTCCTCCTGCAATGTCCTGTTTGTCAGCACATTCAGGAGGCCTTTTGGATGGTGTCTAGATGCTATAGGCTCTGCTCTTGTGCTGGCTGTGGCAAGTTTTTATATCCTCAGGCTAGTGCATTAAGCTGTAATAAATGCTGCCTCTCCCCACTCTTCAGTAAGTGGAGTTTTTATTCCCTGGTGCTGTTGTTACAGAGTGCTAAATGGTTAATAGCATCCCTTGAGCTTTGCTTCCTGCTAAGGGGCCTCCAATGATTTCATGATCATTCAGGCAGAGTAAATTGTCACAATTAATGTCCACAAGCAGGACCCTCTCTCTGAGTGTTCTGCAATTAGCTCCTTCTGAAGGCTGCTTCTGAGGACCCTATGGAGGAAGAAGACCGCTTTTGCAAGCAGCCCGGACATAGAGCATATGGCAATCGACCCTCCAGTTTATCAACTGGAGGGGCCTGCGATTTCCCTAAGTGCTGAGTCTCTGAAACCACGCCTCAATCACTGCTGACTGCCAAGGCCTAAGCTTCAGGCTTGGTGTGCTTAGCGAAGGCTTGACAAATGAGGGAATTCATCAAGCCCATGGCTGGCAGCTTTGGGCAAGGAGCTTGCAGTGTTAAGGAAACAAGACAAACAGGCAGGAATTTAAATAGCGGTTCAAGTCATCAATACAGGACCTGCCACCAAAAAAGGGTGAGATTGACAGATGAACACAGGCAACAAATTCCAAAGGCTCAGGAGGCAAGAGGTCATTTAGGATAGAGATGCCTGCAGGAAGCCCCAGAAGCTGAGCCAGAAAGAATGAGAAGAAGATCATTTTGGACAAACACTGTGTGTGTCTAATCTCAATTAAATTTTAATTTGATGGCTTAATTTTGAGTATCTATTTTTCCATTTATTTTTTTCCCCTTAGACTCTGTATCTGTCATGAGCTTTCTGACACAAAGCCACTGTCCGTTCCTAACATGCCTACGGAACTCAGAACAGGACTCAGCACATAGCAGACCCTCTGTAAATGTAGATTATGTATTGTATAATAGATTGTACATTATATTATAGATTATGCATTATTTTATATATGTGCATATCTACATAATACACATTTTTAATTTGGTATATGTCACTATAATTCCTACAAGATTGTTTTCTGGCTACAAGTTCTCCCCTGCCCCACCGCCATAGTACTAGGGATTGAACTCAAAGCTTCATGCTTGCTAAACAAGTGCTCTCTACCATTTAAGCCATGCCTCCAGTCATTGCTTTGCTTTTTGGATAGGGTCTTGTGATTTCACCCAGGCTGGTAGACCATAAGTCTTCTACCTCTATCTCCTTAGTTAGCTGGGATTACAGGCATGAACTACCACATCTGGCCAGTCACAAATTCTAGCAGATGTTATAATTAGTACTAGAAACTTCAGTTTGCCTTTCAGCATATCATTGAACGGAACCTCCAGATAGCTTAGTTACATATTCAAAGCTATTAAGGGGTTTCTATTGCTTTCTGAGTGTGATGATACTGTTGTGGTTTCTTTAGAAGCCATTCATACATACATACATATATACTTTTATACACACACACACACATATGCAGAGAGAGAGAGGTGAGATATGAGATAAGGAGATGTCTGGGATTTGCTCTCAAATAATCTACTGATGGTGGGTGGGGACACAGGGAGATTGGCCATATATTGATAACTGATCGAACAAGGGCTCTGCATACATATAGTCTTCTATGATACTTTCTACGTCTACATACACTTTAAAATATATATAATTTTTAAAATTCATCATATGAAAATATCTATCATTTTAAAAGACCCACAGAACCTTGAAGCTGAAATAAACCTTACAGGGCACTGAATTTTGTAGACAGAGAAACCAAGGCCTGGAGCTGGGAAGAGTCTGGCCCCTGGCCCCAGAGCCATCAGAGTAAAGCTGGATCTATGGCTCCGAGTCTGGGTTCTCCTCCGCCCTGCGGCCATCGCCAGGTCACGCTGATATCATACCACCCTCCACCAGAACTTTCTGCACATCCTCTTATCTCTCTCCTGTGATTTTATGGCCATCACTGAAGGATCTGAGGATTCTCTCTTATCTCCTACCAGTTTCAAAATGTACACCACAAGTCAGGTATCAGTGGCTCATGCCTGTAATCCTAGCTACTCAGGAAGCTAAGATCTTAGGCTAGAAGACATCCAGGACAGAAAAATTCCATGAGACTCTTATCTCCAATAAACTACAAAAAAAAAAAAAGGCCAGAAATGGAGCTGTGGTTGAGCACTATCATTGAGCAAAAGAAGCTCAGGGTCAGTGCCTAAACCCTGCTGAGTTCAAGCCCCAGAACCAGCACACACTCACCATACATTTGACTAAAACTGCCCTATGTAAGCTCAAAAATGCAGCCTAGGACCTGGAAAGCAAGCTACTGACACAGAAAGAGCATAGCTTCCAAGTCATTTATAGCCTGTGTGCGGCCTGAGAACACACTGTGATGTGTTTGCAAGTACACAGCCTTGCTGCTAGACTGCCTGCATTTGCAGCTTGCTTTCTCTGCATCCCAGCTGTGCTACTTTGGGAAAATTACATAACCTTTCTGTGTCTGTTTCCTCACCTGTGAAAGAGCAACGGTGATACACCCTTCCAATGGTGTTGTGAGGATGAGCAAGTGCATAGTCTGTGCTTGGTGTCCACACATAGTAGTGCTTAGGTGCACACTTTTTATCACGCTGAGCCAGTCCTTTAGAGGAACAACAACAACTCACATCCCTCAGGGTAGTTCTGAGGATTAAATGAAGCAGGATATAGAAAGTGCTTGGCGCAGAGATGAGCTAGTGAATGCTTGCTTCCTTTCTTCTGCAATTGTCTTTCATGTTGCTAAGTTCAACGTCTGTCTTTCCGAGAACACAATTTGATTTGGGAGTGTTCAGCATTGCTCAAGTTCCCTGTGAGTCCTCTCTGTCCATCTCCATCTGACCTTCTTGCTCAAGTGAGTCCAAGAAGGAGAACCCACTGAGGAGCCTGGAGGGAGGCTGGGCCGCCCCTCATGCTGACAGCTCTGGCCCGTCTGAGCCTGCCCTGTCCCGCTGGAGTTCTGGGCTGGGACTGTGACCACGAGTCTGGCTATGTTTTATTTAATAAGGAATCTCACTTTCCCAAAATAGGCAACAAGTGGAGACACTGCCCTAGTCACGCCGCCTCCCTGGGGGCTGACTCATTTTCCCCAGGCCTCACTTTCCCTTCCAGAAACGTGACCTGCATGACAGATGCCTTCAGCAGCTCGAGCAGCTCACTCTGCTCCTGCACGGGGAAGGACTCCTGGGCAGCATGGTCTTCACCAGCAGCTTGCTGGGCATCCAGCCGACTCTGCAGAGACCTCCACTGCCCCATCAGGGTTCCCCCCCCCCGCCCCGCTTCATTTCCCAGCTCTTCCAAGCCAGGTCCTGACCCCTCTGTCTGCCACTCATGCTCTCCCATCTGACCAGAATCTCACCTGCTTCTTTGTGGTCATGGCTCCATATTGGTCTCACAAGCACAGAACAATCTCTTTCTCTCTCCCTCCCTCTCCTTTCCCCCCTTCCTTATCTCTTTTTTTTCTCTCTCCCTTACCCTCTCCCTCTCCTTGTCTCTTTCCCTTCCTCTCTCCTCTCTTCCTCTCTTCCTCTCCTTCTCTCCATCTCCCTCTCTGTCTTTCCCCACACACACTCTCACCTGGCATCTCTCCTGGTACCTGCATGTCACTATAT
The DNA here is from genome assembly GCF_024711535.1 of Dipodomys merriami. Taxonomy (NCBI): domain Eukaryota; kingdom Metazoa; phylum Chordata; class Mammalia; order Rodentia; family Heteromyidae; genus Dipodomys; species Dipodomys merriami. Next base: position 266,919 of record NW_027206497.1, on the reverse strand, counting down.
CCAAAACCCACTAACCTTCCTCTCTACACTATGTCTGGCTTAGGTGTTACCACCAGCTACTCAAGACTATCTTTAACTTCTCAACTTGCTCTCATAGTAAATAACCAGTAAGTACTATTTGGGCAGTACTGAGATTTGAACTCAGGGCCTCCTCCTTCTCATACTTGCTTCACTTGCTTGCTAGCTCTGCTGGCACTGTACCACTTGAGCCATGCCACTAGCCTGATTTTTTGGTTTAAGGAGAGTCCTGTGGCTTAAACTGAAGGCCTGAGCTTGATCCATGAGCTTTTGTGCCCAAAGCTAGTGCTCTACCACTTGGTCCACAGCTCCATTTTCAGCTTTTTGCTGGTTAAGTGGAGATAAGAGTCTCTCAGACTTTTCTTGCCCAGACTGGCTTCAAACCTCAATCCTCAGATCTCAGCCTCTTGAGCAGCTAGGATAACAGGCATGAGCCACCTGTGCCCAGCTTCTAGCCTGCTTTATGCTGGTTATTTTACAGATGTAGTCTCATGGACTTTTCTGCCTAGGCTGGCTTTGAACTGTGATCCTTGAAGGACTTAACCTCCTGAGTAGCTAGGATTACAGGTGTGAGCCAGCAGTGCCTGACCAGTAAGTACTATTCAGCATTGAGAAGTATCTTCCAAATAGATCCTGGTTCCCTATTCCACTCTCCTCTATCCCAAAGCATCTCTCTCACCCAAAGACCTATCACAACCATAGACGTAGATTGTACATCATCATTGCCTTGCTCAATGCCCTCCAGTGCCTCCCAGTGGACAAATAACTTGTTTAAACGCAGGTTCCTGCACCCTGCCCACAAAGATTTGGAGTTCATTCATCTGATGCAGCACCTTGGAGCCTGCACTCCTCACAAGGGCCCTCATGAGATTTGAACACAGGACTGTGAACCACTGGCCCTGAGGAGGAAACCCTTCTCCAAAGATAACTACAGAGCCGCTTGATGTGCTTTTCACTTGACCTCCACAACCAACCAAAACCACTGCAAGTAACTCCTCACTCCTCCCCTCTATTCATACCCCCTCTGCTCTGATTGGGTTCTCTTCTGCCCTTTCACTGGTGCACAAGGCACAAGAGTAAAGGGCTGAATCCAACTGCCTGGACTTCCATTCGGGTTCCACTATTCACTGCCTGTGTGACTTGGAACAAGAGACTAAGCTTTTTTACTTTAAGTTTAATGTTCAGGAAACTTAGGACAAAACTGCATACATGAGCTGAGTATGGTGGTGCATGCCTATAATTCAGTAGGTTGAGAGTTTTAGGCCAGCCTGGGCTATAAAGAGAGGCTTTATCTCACAAACAAAAAACAAACAGGCACCTCATGCCTGTAATCCTAGTGACTCATGAGACTGAGATTTGAAGATCGAGGTTTGAAGCCAGCAGGACAAGAAAATCCGTGAGACTCTTATCTCTAATAAACTACTCCAAAAAAAGGCTTTAAGTGGAGCTGTGGCTCAAATGGTAGAGCGCTAGCTTTGAGGGAAAAAAAAAAAAAGCTCAGGGACAGCACCTAGGCCTGACACAAAAAAAAACAAAACCAAAACCTTATCTAAGTAATACATTGTTAAGCTCTGACTCAAGATCAGACCCACAAATGCTTGCTCTTTCTCAACCATATTCTCAAGTCTCTATCAGGAACCCTCCAAACAGGACCCACTGAGTCCTCAGCACCTAGAATGTTGGTGGTAGAAAATCACAGTTGAATGGATGGATAGATGGATGGATGAATGAATGGATGGATGGATGGATGGATGAATGTGTAGAGAGCTGCGAGAGGCCGCACCTGGAAGATGGCGCCGGCTTCCGCCCTCCGCCTTCCCGATGGCGAGTGCTCTCGTGGTAAACAACTCCTGATATGGCTAAGGCAAAGAATCTGGCTTGCTTCTGTGCACCTGAACCTATTGGCGGTTCCCACGTGGCGTATCAGGGTTGGCTACCCAGCGGGTATTTAAGGCTGTGGGGAATTCTCCCCGGGGTTGGGGTCAGAAGATTACTAAAAGGTCCTGAATAAACCGCGGAGAGAAGAGTCCGGTGTCGCGTCGTCATTACCGGCCGAGGCGGTAGCGACATGAATGGACAATGTCTACATTATTATGAATATCACTCTATCACACCTGAAAAGCAGGTGCTCAATCGAAATAAATATACTTTCTTCTGAAGGTTCAATGGGGCCGAACTTTTAAAAGTATACTAGCTAATAAAATTTAGGACTCTAAAAAGCATTCAGGGATTAGGGATATAGTTCATCAGGAGAGTGCTTCCCTAGCTTGCAAAAAGGTTCTAGCTCTAACACACACACACACACACACACAGGCATCCAACAGTTTCCAAGTCTACACTGATGAGTTGAACGCCTTTTATTCATATAAGCTCCTTTTCAGTCTCATTCAGCTCTGTAATTGCTTGACAAATTACTGCCCCCTCCCAATTCATCCAGCTTCCTTAGGCTATCTCTGCTCACTGCGCCCCTGCTGCTCACAGTGGGCCTCCCAGTTAATTGCTCCCACTCCTCTTTCTTTAGCAGCCAGTCCTCTCGCTCTCACTCGCCTCCCGATTACTCCTTCCCTGCTCTGTACTGTCATTACTGTCCTCATCTCTTCTCCTATATCCTACCCAGCCCACAGGATCAACCTGTTTGGATTCTTCTGTCCCCTAAAACCATCCCCTCATGGGTAGCATGGGCCTATCCTACATATTCCTACATATTCCTGCCTCCTTGACTTCTCCCATGCTGAACACCTCCTGATCTTCTCTTCTGGTCCCTCTGCCCAGGTTTAAAATCTCACTTTCCCCACAACGCCCTCCTGGCACAGCTCGGCCGGCAGCGTGCTCCCCTTCTCCCCTCTCCTCCCTGTCCTCCCTGCCCTTGTGACTCATTTCCTCCTTTTATTCCCATATGCAGTTCTGTTAAGACAGTGGTGACTAAAAGGGATACAGGCCTCCTAGTTTTCACAAGGTGCACAGTCCTGTGGAGCTGATTATGTGCATGTTGGTACTAGAATTTATCTCGGTACAGCACCTGAACAGTAAGGCCCCTTGAGAACAGAGCTCAGGTGTAGGCTGGGTGGCGCCCCTGCTGTACAACACAATGCCTTGCTGATGCCCACTGATGACAAGGTTGTAGTGATGAGGACTGGGGGGTGGGGGTGGGTGGGGGGGGGAAGGCAGTGAGCAGCCTCTGCAGTTTAGTGTGGTCTCAACCACTTATTTATCCAGAATGCACTAATTGAGCACCTTCGGTGTGCCAGCCACCTGACTGTCACAGCCCAGAGCTGGGTCTCAGTCCAGCTTAGGACATCTCCTCACCTGGTTGTACTGGCCTGGTTCCATACAGTAACTAGAAGACGCTTCTGATGGTCCTCCTCTGGGACAGGACTAGGAAGCAAATGAGATGATCAGCATGTTAGGAGGGCCAAACTCCAGGCCAGGCCAGACCCACGGGGCAGGTCATGATTGCAAAAATTTGGAAAGATCCTGAACAGCTGGTTTTTTTAAAAACAATATATACTACAAATTGTGTGGGGGATGAGTACTTACGTGCAGAATACAGTTTACATTACATTGTTAAAGGACAAAGAAGAGGTTACACGACACCATTATAAAACAATCCCATTCTGTAAACATGCCCAGAAATCCACACCCACACAAATGAAAGGAGCCCACGAGAAATGCATTTGCAGAGCTGAGTGGTGCAACTGACAGGTGTTTTCTTTGTTTTGATCATTTACATTTTCTAATTTTTTTTATAATATGTGAAGTTACCTTGTGAAGTGAAGAATAATCCAAAACATTATTATTAATTTTCACTAATAGGAAAAGGCCCAGTGACCACGACCTTCCCCTTGGCCCCAGGGTCCAGAAATGGGAGAAATAAATAATAACAGCATCTCCCACACTGCTAGGCATTTTCATATTTATAGCTCCCAGCTCCCGAGATAGGTCTATTATTAGCCTCACTTTATAAATGAGGAAGTTCAGGCTCAAAGAGATTACAGATTTAAATAAAAAGGAGGATAAGGAGGCTAAATGTCCTTCTGTCCACTTGGAAAACCCCCTCTGATGAAAGCGAAGGCCTGATCAGAGGCACAGTGGGAAATTGTGCACATTTTTTAGGGGCTGGCTGCCCCTGACTGGGCATGTCATTATGAGACCCAGCCAAGTGATATCTTCTCACTGTGGACCTTACCCTGGGCCCCCAGCCAGGGGATGAAGGACACAAGGAGGGAGAAAACAAAGACATCCTTTAGAAGTCACTATTTTTCTGCTTAGATCTAGACCTAGATCTGGCAACCCGTTTCCAGATAAACACTCCCTCCCTGTCCTCTCAAGGGCTGGCCCAGCTGCCCCAGACACTTACAAAAAGAAGTGCTCGTGGAAAGCAGGGTCTCTGCTGTCTGGAACAGTCTGCGTCTTCTGACATCGTCGTCCATTGTCATCAGGGATCAAAGAGATCTTCAATTGGAAAAAAAAAAAAAACATTAGTTAACCTCCTAGACATGTAATTACCTAAGCTGCAAACTTCCAGTGTCCTTCACACCAGCCTCTACAGAGAACAGAATGGAGTCCCGCCAGATACTAGAAAGAACCGTGGTACCCAGAACCAGTAGTGCTGGAGTTGTGGTACCACATCCAAGATGGCAGCCACAAGCCTAGTCAGAACTATTATCAGTCCTTCCCCCAAACCGGGAAGTTTCCACCCTTGATCTTAGCTAAAAGGCCACGATGAGCATTTTCTAGCCAGGTGTCGGTGGCTTATGCCTATAATCCTAGCTACTCAAGAGGCTGAGATCTGAGGATCATAGCTCAAAGCCATTCCAGGTAGAATTAGCAGTGAGACTTATATTTACACTTAACCACAAAAAGCCAAAAGTGGAGCTGTTGTTCAAGTGTGGTAGGGCTCTAGCCTTGAAATGAAAAAGCCAAGGGAAAGCGTAAAGACAAAGAAACACACACACACACACACACACACACACACACACACACACACACACACACACACACACACACACACACACACACACACACACACACACACACACACACACACACACACACACACACACACACAAAATAAGGATTTCTCCTAAAAATCAAAGGGATCCTCTCTTCTAAATCCCAGTAATCCCCAAGTACTTTCTAAGTTTAGGTCATGCTGCAAGTCACTAAACTTATATCCATCATCCCCTTCCCAGTGCTGTTCTCCCCCGACCCCCAATGTCCAGGCTACTCCTGTCCAAGCCCCTCTCCAGACTCTTGGCAGAGAAGGGCTTCAGAACAATGCAGAGGTGAGAGCCAGGATCTGCACCTGGCAACAGTGGACACCTTTTATGAGGCTCCTGGCCTTTAGCACCTGCTGGAAGCAGACCCTCCCTTCTGCCTGGTCTCTGACTTCATCACAAACACACCCTTATTTGTGCAGGGTCTCTTAATTTCGTGAGGGTTCAACCCTTGAGACACTCTCTCCATTCTGCTGTCCAAACCTGGCCATCCTGCCTCTAGTTTGGGGAGCAAAGGTAGAGACATTGCTTTTCACCAGAGAGCTTATATTTCAGCCATCCACATGTTCACAGTGCTACTTGTGTGGATGACCAAGATCACCCTGAGCAAGATCACCCTGATACTTCTTTGTCAGATACCTGTGGCTCACTCCTGTAATCTTAGCTACTTAGGAGACTGAGCTCTGCAGGATCATATGGTTCAAAGCTAGCCCAGGCAGAAAAAAACTTCCTATCTCCAATGAACTGGCATAAAGCCAGAACAGGAGGTGTGGCTTGAGTGGCAGAGCTCCAGCTATGAGAAAAACAAGGTGAGAGCACAAGGCCCTGAGTTCAAGCCCCAGAACTGCCAAAAATAAAAAGGAAAAGGATGGACGAAAGAAGAGGAGAAAAGGGGAAGAATGCAGTCAAGAATCCAATGTAGGGCTGGGATGCAGACCTAGCAAGTGCAACCTCCTGGGTTTGAGCCCCAGTACCAAAAAAGAAAAGACAAAAAAAAATGCAATGTAGTCTGTAATCCTAGCTACTCAGGAGGCTGAGATCTAAGGATTGCAGTTTGAAGCCAGCTTGGGCAGGAGAATCCGTGAGATTCCTCTTATCCCCAGTTAACCACCAGAAAACTGGAAGTGGTGCTGTGGCTCAAAGTGGTAGAGTGCTAGCCTTGAAAAAGCTCAGGACGGGCTGGGAAGGTGGCTCAGTGGTAGAGTGCTTGCCTTGCATGCATGAGGCCCTGGGTTCGATTCCTCAGCACCACATAAGCAGAAAAAGCCGGAAGTGGTGCTGTGGTTCAGATGGTAGAGCACTAGCCTTGAGCTGAAGAGCTGAGGGACAGCACCCAAGCCCAGTTCAGGCCCCACGACCAACAAAAAAAGAAAAAAAAGAAAAAAAAAAAGCTCAGGAACAGCATGAAGGCCCTTAGTTCAAGCCCCATGACTGCCCCCCCCCACTGCAAAAAAAAAAATCTGATGTATACCTTACAAAATTAACAAGAGTAAGGGTAGGGGAGGAGTGCATGAGAATATTGAAAGGGGCAGCATTGATCAAAATATATTGTATTCATAAACTGCTTTGTTAAATAGCAACTCCCTAGTACAACTACTTCAAGGTAATAAAAAAAAAATCTTCTTTTAAAAAGGCTTAGTGGCTCAAGTGATAGGGCACTAGCCTTGAGGTGAAGAGCTGAGGGATAGTGCCTAGGCTGAGTTCAGGCCCCACAACCAACAACAACAACAAAAAAAACTGAAACCTCTGTGCTAGGAAGGTGGCTCAGTGGTAGAGTGCGTGTCTTGCGTGCATGAGCCCCCGGGTTCAATTCCTCAGTACCACATAAGCAGGAAAAGCTGGAAGTGGTGCTGTAGCTCAAGTGGTAGAGCGCTAGTGTTGAGCTGAAGAGCTGAGGGACAACGCCCAGACCCAGACTTTAGACCCTACGACCGACAAAAAAAAAAAAAAAAAGGCCAATAAGTTGGAAATTTAAAAAACAATAAAAGTTTCAGCTCTTGCCCAAGGGTAAAAGGAAGGAATCTATCCTAGCACAGGGCCTAGAGTAAATCTGACACGATGAATGAGGTGGCAGGACCCAAATGCTCACGACGTCAAATCCACAGTTGTGCTGGGATTTTGGGGCTCTAATTCAGTGACATGCTTGTTGATACCCTCCCCTCCCACACACACACACACATACATGTCACACCTCCAGCCCCATCACATACCTTTACATAGGAATCACAGACGCCAGGCTCTCTGCTCATCAGGCCTTTGCCTTCTATGACTAAAAGAGAATTGGAAGTTGGAGTCAATGCATGGTGGGTGTGTGCATGTACACAGTAAAAGGTCTGAAAATTAATATACAATATGCCTGTAATAACGGTTATGGAATTACAGAATGCATTCCACTACCAGATTCTTACAGCTGGAAGAGAATTTTAAATGTATTGAGTCCGGCTCATCTTTGAACAGAAAAGGCAGCTACAAGTGGGCCCAAAGGACTAAGAAATGTCCCAAATCTCAGAACACTGGGAATGGCAGTTGGATTTAGAACCCATGTCTCCTGGCTCTTGGTACCATCCAAGAGTGCCTTCCAGAATGAGAGAGCCATGCTGGAGAACTCCCTTGCCCTGTGAGCTGTGCTGGATGATCGGGCAAAGTAGGTCACAAACTCAGGCTCTAGAGAGATCACCGTGAATCCCACCACTTACTAAGCGTGTGTTCAAGTGAACTTTCCTTGCCTCTATGAGGCTGGATTTGCCCATCTTCCCTAGATAGTAGTGATGCTAACATGAACTTCATAGGATTGTCCTGCCCAGTAAATGAGATCATGCATCTAGTGTTGGGTAGAATAGCTGACAAATGAAAGAAGAAATAAAGGGAGAGATGAGAGTGGGGTGGGGGCAGGTCTGGTCATGAAAGGCAAGGGCAACCTGTATGCCTGAGAACCATAGAAATCAGCCCATGGGCCTGGTAGAGCCTGGGCCTGTGTGTGCTTTTGTGTTTGGCTTAGATGAAACCCTGGAGTTTGGCTCACACGGAGCCCCCAGTAGTCTGAGGCCTGAGGCCTGGGATAGGCTGGACGGATGGAGGGCCTGCCACTGGGGACAAGCCAAAGCAAACTGTGAAGGACAAATGGAGCCGTGGCAGCCAAGATGCATTTTGCAAAAACTGTTTGCACAGCTGGAGTCGGACCTGCAAGCAAAGACACCCCCCTCCTTCCTGGTCCTTGGGAACTTCACCTCGGGAGGGCCCCTTCAGGCCAGGAGAAGAGGACCCCGGGCGCCTGTAGGTCTGTCCTGTATCCTAGTTACAGTTCCTGCCTATACCCACCCCCCTCGCAAGGGCAGGAGCCAGGCCTGGTGACCTCCTGGGTCTCCAAGCCAGCAGAGCAGGGAGGCCAACCTGGCCCCACCCTCGGGACCCTCCCATCCCAATGCAGAGGCCAGCCCCCAGGTGGCACTGTGCCGCCAGGCTGTAAGAACATAACAGAGGAAGCCACAAATAGCCCAGGCAGGTTGGGGGTGGGAGGGGGTGGTCCTAGAAGGAAAAAATAAGCAAAAGTGAGCCTTCCTTCCTGAGGCTTAATAATGTTGGAGGAAGCCATATTTCTGCAAAAGCAGAGGAAAGGAGTATTATTCCTCCTCCTCCTCCTCCTCCTCCTCCTCCTCCTCCTCCTCCTCCTCCTCCTCCTCCTCCTTCTCCTCCTCCCCCCCCTCCTCCTCCTCCCCCTCCTCCCCCTCCTCCTCCTCCTCCTCCTCCTCCTCCTCCTCTTCTTCTTCTTCTTTCGAGGAAGATTATTACAGGGATTGTTGTGGGATAGTATGATCCTTGAGCAAAGGCACAGAGGCACAGTCAAGTAGGATACATTTATGGAGGTATCAGTAACTGGCTAGAACAGGAAAGTAGAGGCAAGAGCTAAGGAAGTGGCAGAGACAGTCAGGGCCTCCTGAGCTAAGGACAAGGGTCCAGACAGAGGAGGCCACTGTAGAAATTTGGTAACTATTTATGTGCTGGTCAGAAGGAAGACAAAATGGATAAATGGACAGATTAAATATAAAATCCCCTCTGTGCTATGCCCCAGTCATGCTCTACAACTCTTCCAATACATCGTGACCTCTCAGACCCCGGGGCCTTCGCATTTGCTGCTCCACCTGAATGAATTCTCCCCCTGTCCTCAACTTCTTCCTCTGGCTTAAGCCTGTCCCACATTTAGAATGGAGTGTGGAGCCCACCAGCACCACCTAGACACAGGTAGGGGCTTTTCCTCCAAATCCCCAGCCCCTAGCACATAGCCAGCTCTAGTTTTGAAAGAGATAGTTTTTTTTTTTTTGGTCCATCGTGGGGCTTGAACTCTGGACCTGGGCGCTGTCCTTTGTGCTCTTCAGCTCAAGGTGAGCGCTCTACCGCTTGAGCCAAAGAGCCACTTCTGGTTTTCTAGTGGTTTATTGGAGATAGGAGTCTCACGGACTTTCCTGCTCGGGATTGTTTTGAACCGTGATCCTCAGATCTCAGCCTCCTGAGTAGCTAGGATTACAGGCGTGAGCCACCAGCACCCAGCTTGGTTTTCTGTTTTCTTTAACAGAGTTAACTATATCGTTTACTAGATGCTGAGCATTTTACCAATATGAATTCACATAATGCTTATAATAACCCTGTCTCATGCTTCCTGTTACCACCACCATTTGACAAAGGAGAAACCTGGGCTTATGCAAGGTCACTTAGCAAAGTATCAGAGCCAGGGCACATATCCTAGCGGGCTGGCTCTGAAGACTGCATCCTAACCACGACTCTGCTGCCCATTGATGCACAGAGAAATGAGATAGTGAGAAATGAGACAGAGGAAAGGAAGCAAGGCGGGGTTGGGGGTGGGGGAGGAGGGGAGGCAGGGAAGCCCTCTGTGGTGCTGCTGCCACCTGCTGAGGACAGAGGCGCCTGAGGTGGAACACACACACACACACACACACACACACACACACACACACACACACGCATGCACACCAGGGACAGGACAGGAGCTGGCCTATGGAGACAGCCCCGGCAGATGTCCATTGTCACGCCCCCCACCCCCAACTCCAGGTAGGAAGGAGCGGCCTTCCCCATTCCCACCTGTGCCCTACTCACTGTGGAGCAGCAGAACGCGGTCCTGGGCGTCGATACACAGCTTCAGCTGACCTAAGGAAACAACACAAACAAGCTCGCTTTGGCTCCTGGCGAGGGAAACGGAGTAATAAGGGGCAGGTGTGTCTTGTTCAGCTGAAGCCAGTGGAATATGCCGGTGGGCTGCTTGGAAGGTACCTCAGCAGCCCCCCGGCTCCTCCTCTCCTCCCTGCAGGGTCTCCAGCTCTGGGTCTCCAGCAAGATGGGTCTCTCTGGTGACAGGGTGTTCGCTTCTGCACAAGGCAGCCCAGGAAGCCAGAGCTCACTTGCCAGTGGCAGCAGTGTTGGCAGAGGTGGAGGACCACACGAGGGAAGGGGGATCTCTGGAGAGGGACGGATCTCTGGCAATATCAGCTGCAGTTGAAATGTGCACATCCTCCAGGCTAGCAACCTTCATCCCAGCTCCCTATTGGACATAAACTGCACACCACACATGCCTAGAAATCCAGAAACATGGCAAAGACTTGATAAATCTGTTTCTTGATATAAAAGAGCTACCAGACATAGTAGTGCACACCTGTAATTCCAGCACTTGGCAAGAAGCAGCAGGAGGATGAGCTTGAGGCCAGCCTGGGTTTCAAATTAAGACCTTGTCTCAGAAAAAAAAAAGTGATATAAACCAGTTATAGCTGTATTATGGAATGGAATGGGCTGGAAATGTTGTTTAGAAGCTTTTTAAGAGAGACACGTGGCAGAACAAAACATATGTTCTCTCTCACTCTCAATTTCTGTCTTTCTGTGTGTGCATGTGTGTATGTGTGTGTGTGAATGAATGAATGATGATGAATGAATGAATGGGAGAGGAAGAGATGAAAATTATGGACCAGGGCTAAAAGAGGTGAAACATGAGGAGCTAGGTGAGATTCTTTTTCTCTTGGCATATCTTGATTTTATTTAAATAAAAGGAAAACAAAACAACATGACAGCTGGGCACAGGTGGCTCATACCTGTAATGCTATAGTTATACAGGAGGCTGAGATATAAGGATTGTTCAAAGCTAACCCAGGTGGGAAAGGAAAGGGAAAAGGGAAGGGATGTACCAGCTCCATCTGTAGCAACCTGCCTAGCAGTCACCTCCCTTACCTCCAGCCCTGCGTGTAAAAAGAGCTCCCTCCCTGCAACCAGAGTCAAAAAATGGCCTCCTGTGATGGATGTATTCTGCCAGCTCTAAGTTCTTTTCCCTGGAGTCCAAAGTCTTTTCTTAGCATAGGGACCTCCCCTCAGTGTTCTCTGGAGACGCCTCCCAGCTGGTGGCTACAGCTTGCGCTCTGCTGCTGGTTGGAGGAAGGGCAGGCGAGGTTTGGAGAAGAAAAAGGAGGAAAGCTCTGTGTCTCATAACTCTGCATGAGTCACCCAGCCATGGTGACCTGGCAGTGCCTGGATCCTCATTCTGTGGGGATCAGCTAGTCAGATGCAATTCAGATGCCAGCAAACCCTGCTCCAGCCCTCCCACCCACCAGAGTCCCCACTGTGCTCCAGCCCAGTACACAGGGCTCAGAAGCCCAGAAGGCTCATTCCAGTTCCAGCCTGACTAGCCTCCCTGCTTCTCTCCATTTCCCAGGGTCCATGGCTGGGAGGTGGAACCTAATGACAGAGGAGCCTGCATCCTCAATCTGTGATGGGGTAATGCCATAGGGTGAGGTAGTCCTTGGATGACAGCCTCCATGAGAAACCAATGTATGATTATCTCAAGACTTGAGCAGTTACCACTTTGGGGTTCCACAGAGCTGAGAAACTTCCAGGAGAAGATGGAAGAGAGAGGTTTGGAAACAGACAAGGCCAGCAGGAATGATCAGAGTTCATCAACCCTATATCTACGATTAGAATGAAACATACTTTGCAAAGCCAGCTGGGGCCCAAACACGTTCGGATTTCCAAAGCCCTGGGAACCAAGGAATAGTGCACAACACCAATGACCTAATAATGGCCTTCTCCTAGAAATCAAGACGTCTCCCAGGCCAGGTGTGGTGACACATGACTGTAATGGAGGAGGGAAAGGTAGGAGGATCACAATCTGAGACCAGCCCCAGGCAAAAGTGAGATCTTACTTGAAAATAATAACAATCATCATCATCATCATCAAAACATAAAAGGGCCATGGAGATGGCTCAAGTGGTAGGGTACTTGCCTAGCAATCTTGAGACCCTGTGTTCAAACCTGGTATTTCCAAAGGAGAAGGAAAAAAAAGTCTTCCAACATAAATGGCCAGTAATCCTATTGGAAACACTTGCTGCCCCCTACATGTGGCCCTGAGTGAGAGAAGGCAGATCTGAAATGCTCAGAGGGCCCTTGGAGAACTCCCAGCCCAGTGGTTTGACAGGGATGTGAACGAGAGAGAGGCTAGAGTTGGAGGAGGAGGACAGGCCTGGGGTGAAGACAGAGTCAGAATGCAGAGGAGTCTGCGAACTCACAGAAGCTGCCTTTGTAGGCCCTGAGCAATAGGCTTTCCTGGGGAGGGACCGCAAGCTCCTCCCCGCTTTTATAATAGAAACCAAGCTGGCAGACCAGGCTCCAGGTTCCCTAGTCAGTTCTCAGGCCTGCAGATGAGGCTAGATAAAGAATGGGACCTTCTTATGGGCCACATCTGTCCCCTCTGTTCTCCTCCTACCATTCTCCTCCATCAAATGTCCAAGGCCTCTGAAGCCATCTAGCCCCAGATCCTCACGGGAGCTAGAACAGCCATACTGGAGGTGGAAGATACCTCGCTTTGAGTTCCATGTCCAGGGTAAGCCCAGAGCCTGTTCTGGAAGCCAGAACTCTGCCTGACTTCTTCCCAGGCCCCAGTCTTCTAGAATCCACAGGTCTCTAAAAGGCCCCTCCTCTAATGAGAGTGGCTACTCATGCAACCCTTCATGGCTTGCCTTACCAACAGGACGGCTCCCAAGAAATGACTCTAAGTCTAGAGAGAGGAACCACTGAGACATGAGGCTGGGTCCTGGAGTCTTCAGCTGAGCTAGACAATACCAACTCGGGATGTGGCCCTTGATCTCTCTGGCCTTTTCATCCATCCAATTTCTTCTCCACACTTGGAATGTGGCCCATGGGAGCCCCCAGAAGTGTTCAGGCTAAAGTGCCTAAAGCCATCCTCTGTGGGGGTGTGCAGAGACCCTAAAGAGGCCAGTTCCCTTGGGATTGTAGTTGGCCAACCCGGTCTACAAAGGGTCACAGCCATCAGTGCCAACACAAGCTGCAAGAGTATACCAGGGAACAGGGGTCCAAGGGAAAACCAAGTCAGAACAGACAGGGTCTCCTAGGGCTGAGAAAATGTCAGAAGAGGGTAAGTTTCAGAACGCATGAAAAAGCAACAAGCCCAGATTCTTCTGGGCCCAGGACTGAGAGCTGCACATTCACAAGGCACCATGCAAAGGATATGGGAGTTAGCAAAATAAATTAAATCCAGGGGGTGAGGGGTGACTGGTGGGATAAAAGCTATGCTGGGTCTACCACCTCCTTGATTGACACGGCCTCCTATGAAATACGATGTCAACATGACTTCCCAACCTAGTTTTCCTTCCAGAAACAGTGCTCTGGGCAACAGAAGTCTTCCAGTCCACTCAGCACAAACTAACCAATTAATATGCAGGTCACTCAATGAATTAGATTGCTCTGGAGTGTTCATAAGAAATTATAGGGCCTGGGGAAGCCAGTAAATTAAAATTTCTAAATCTAACACCGTCAGCATCTGACATTGGCTGAACCATAACACCAACCAAGTTCCTCTGGGGCTCAGCCTCAAACATGTCATATTCCCCAACCCTTACCCTCTTCCCTACCCTAGGTAGTGCCACAGTAAACCAGACCCCCCAGGCCAGAGCCCAGCTTCGGGGAAGGCAGGCCATATTTATCACTGTTTACTAAGGACTCAGAGCTCTACTGCATGCCTTTTGTTTTATTCCTTACAAGTTCATGAAATAATTGCTATTTCAATCCTCATTTGCAAGCAAGGAAACAAAGGCTAAGAGTAAAACTGGTAGCACGGTCTAGAAGAGCTGATATTTGAATGAATGTAAGTAGCCAGGCACAGGGCCTATATCAGCTGGTTGGTCCCTGTGGTAGATTTAAAATTTGCCCACAAGATCTTTGATGATCTTCAAGAAGTAGAGGCTAGTCCCTCCCTTCCAGCATGGACGTTAGCCATGTGCTTCCTGGTTGGGGGGGTAGGTAGTAGAGGAGAGACACATGTCAATAAGTGACTTCCAAGGACAGTATATAATAAGCTTTAAAAGTTCCTTTAAAAAAATCCTACTGGTTTAATTTCACCCATTTAAAGTATGTTATTTGTTTTCCTTACATATTCATGGGATTGTGCAGTCACTATTAATTTTAGAACATTTCCATCCTCTCTGGAAATCTCTTATTTGCATTATTCCCAATGCCTTTCTCTCCCCTACCCCCACAAGACCCTGTCAACCACCCATCTACTCATTTCTCCATGGATTTGCCTATTCGAGACATTTTGGGTAAATGGAATCATAAACATATGGGCTTTTGTGATTCATTTTATTTGGTGTAATATCACAAGATTTACTGTACTGCAGCATGCACTGATAACTTCATCCCTTCTTCTTGTGCTGTTGTTGTGGGGCTTGAACTCAGGGCCTGGGCACTGTCCCTGAGCCTCTTTGTACTCAAGGCTAGTGCTCTACCACTTGAGTTACCAGCTCTACTTCTGACTTTGCTTTTTGTTTTGTTTTGTTTGGGGGGGGGGGGGTTGGTAGTTAATTGGAGATCAGAGTCTCAGACTTTCTTGCTCAGGCTGGCTTACAGCTGCAATCCTCAGATCTTAACATCCTGAAGAGCTAGTATTACAGGTGTGAGCCAATAGCCTTTCCCCAATTTTTTTAACAGGTTTTTGGGGGCTGGGAGGAGGGGATTGGGAGAGATTTTTTTGTTTTTGTGCATTCATATTTGTATCACTTGTTCAGAGTGAAGCTAATACTCACCATGAGGCAACTTGAAGGGTCAGCTTGGAGCTCCACCTCTTTTTTTTTTTTTTTTTTTCCGGTCATGGGGCCTGACCTCTGGGCCTGGGCGCTGTCCCTCAGCTCTTCAGCTCAAGGCTAGCACTCTACCTCTTGAACCACAGTGACACTTCCGGCTTTTTATGCTTATGTGGTCCTGAGGAATTGAACCCAGGGCCTCATGCATGCAAAGCATGCCAGCTTCCCAGCACCGAAACGCCACCACTTGCCAAGCATCATGTGAATAAGCAAGCCATCTTACAAAGGACCCCCCCCCCCCAGTTCCAGAAACTCCTTCAGAGAACCAGGCCCTAGCTGACACCCTGGCTGTGACTCCAGAAGAATCCCTAAACAAAAAACCTCACTCTATGCTCCTCTCCAGCTCTGGACACAAAACAGTGCAATAATAAATGTTTGGTCTTTTAAGCCAATAAATACTGGGACAGATTGCCTCCATAATTAGGTCACTTAAATTGGATCTCAATTCTGAGGCAACTTTTCAACTTTAAAAGCTGAAACGACAAAATACAATTTGTTCTGTGGTTTTGTTTTGATTTTTGTGCACTTCTGGGCCTTGAACTCGGGACCTCTCACTCTTACTTGGCTTTTTCACTCAAGGCTGGCACTACCACTTGAGTCATACCTCCATTTCCAGCTTTTTTGCTGGTAATTTGGAGATAAAGAGTCTCAGCGACTTTTCAGCCTAACCTGGCTTCGAACAAGGATCTTCATTTCTCAACCTCTTGAACATCTAGGATTACAGGTATGAGCTACCATTGTCTAACAAAATAGTTTTAGGATACACCCGAATTAAGAAACTTCTGTTTTTGAAGTTTTTTATTAGCTTAATAGAGAATGTTAATAGATGTAAACCACACCATTGCCACTAAATTGCAATATGTAAAACTGAAACATGTTCACCAAAAGGTATCCCAGGACCTTCACACTACTTCATCTGAAGAACAAACATTTTTGTTTTTAATACATTTGTATACATTATATAAATTTTGTATATGTCTATTTGTATGCAATGCTACTATATGTAGAAAAGTTATATCATTCTGTTTTTTGTGATGTTCCCTTACATTTTACTATGTTTTAAAATCACAACTATAAGTCAATTTTTTTTTCTTGTCAGTTGTAGGACTTGAACTCTGGGCCTGGGGACTGTCCTCAGCTCTTCAGCTCAAGGCTAGCACTCTACCACTTGAGCTACAGTGCCACTTCCAGTTTTCTGGTGGTTTATTGGAGATAAGAGTTTCTGTCCAGGCTGGCTTTGAATCACAATCCTCAGATCTCAGCCTCCTGAGTAGCTAGGATTACAAGCGCCTGGCTATAAGTCAAATTTTAAGTCCAACATTGTTAGTTTTGTAAACTAGCATCCTCATCTACTTATTATTAAAGTTTGTTCTCCATAATTAATTAAATATGTGGCCTTTTATTATGACAAGCATCTGTTAGATACTTGCTTATAGCCATCAGCCATATAAGAGAATCCTTAATTGGGGCTGGGAAGTTGGCTCAGTGGTAGAGCGCTTGCCTTGCATGCCTGAGGCCCTGGGTTCGATTCCTCAGCACCACATAAGCAAAAAGAAAAAAGCCAGAAGTGGTGCTGTGGCTCAAGTGGTAGAGCACTGGCCTTGAGCTGAAGAGCTGAGGGACAGTGCTCAGGCCCAGAGTTCAGGCCCCACAACCGGACCAAAAAAAAAAAAAGAGAATCCTTAATTTATTTTCATTGTGTTTTTCATTTGTGTTATGTCTCAAACTACCAAATAAGATTTTCCACAATACAACACTGGAGAAGAACCTGAGGAAGATGGGAAAACTTTCCATGTTAATGGATCAGATAAATTAAGATTGCAGAAATATCTATACTCCAGAAAGCAATCCATAGATGCAATGCCATCCCCACCAAAATAGAAACAAATTTCAATCTTACAAATTCATATCGAAGCGTACGAAATTCAGAGGGACCAAAGCAATTCTGAACAAAAAAGAGCAATGCTGGGACTACTACAACATATTGACATCAAAACTACAGGCTGATAGTAACAAAACCAGCATGGTACTAGCACAAAAACCAATATGTAGATCAATACAATAGGCTGAGCAAATAACATGCTTTTCATATCAGGAAACATAGATTTTATCTCTACTAGAAATGAAGCAGAGAATTCATAACTACAAAAGATTTCATTTAAAAAAGTTTCTAGCTGGTGAGCTGGTGGCTCACGTCTATAATCCTATCTACTCAGGATGCTGAGATCTGAGGATCAACATTCAAAGCCAACCTGGGCAGGAAAGTCCATGATACCCTTATCTCCAATTAACCACAAGAAAAACTGGACATGGAGCTTTGGCTCAAATGGTAGAGCACTAGCCTTGAGCAAAAAGAGCTCAGAGACAGTGCCCAGGCCCCAAGTTCAAGCCCCACAACCAGAAGAAAAAAGAACATTTCTAGCTATGCACCTGTGGCTCACACCTGTAATCTAGCTATGAAAGAGACAAGATCTGAGGATCCTAGTTCAAAGGCAGCCCACTCAAGAAAGTGTGTGAGTCAGGTGCCGGTGGCTCATACCTGTAATTCTAGCTACTCAGGAGGCTGAGATCTGAGGATCGTGGTTCAAAAATAGCTTGAGCAGGAAAGTTCTTGAGATTCTTATCTCCAATAAGCCACCAGAAAACCAAAAGTGGCATTGTAGCTCAAGTGGTAGAGCACTACCCTTGAGCTGAAGAGCTCAGGGACAGTACCCAGGCCCAGAGTTCAAGCCCAAGGACCGACCCAAAAAAAAAAAAAAAAAGGAAGTCTGTGAGACTCTTATCTCCAATAAACTATATATGTAATTTATGTGCATATGAATTAATAATAATAAACAAATAACATTAAATGAATAAAAATAAAAATTTAAAGCTAGAGTAGATTTGTGGCTCAACTGGTAGTATGCTAGCCTTAAGCAAAAGAAGCTCAGGGATAGCACCCAGGCCCTGAGTTCAAACCACAGGACTAGTTAAAAAAAAAAAAGATGTTTCTATTCACCAGAAGAATGATAATTATAAATTTGTATGTCCTTAACATCGCTTCAAATTACATAAAAGGAAAACTGACAGTTACAACACCAAGTACAAGTATACAGTTACAGTAGAATTCTCTTCTACTTTTTGTCAGTATTAGAGATTGAATATAAAGCACATGTTACCCAAGAGCTCTACCACTTATGCCATACTTGAACCCTTTCATTTGTATTTTGTTTTTGAAATAGGACTTCACTAAATATCCCAAGCTGGCCTCAAACTGTTGATCCTCCTGCCTCTACCTCCCAAGTATCTTGGATTATAGCCATGTGTCACCATAGCAAGAATTTTTTTTTTTTGTCTGTCATGGGGCATGAACTCTGGGCACTGTCCCTCAGCTCTTCAGCTCAAGGCTAGCACTTTACCACATGAGCCACAATGCCACTTCCAGCTTTTTCTGCTTATGTGGTGCTGAGGAATCAAACCCAGGGCCTCACGCATGCAAGGTAAGCACTATACCACTGAGCCACCTTCCCAGCCCCTGTAGTAGGAATTTTAACACACCTATATCAGTAACTGATATAATTGTGTGGGAAAATCAGCAAAGAAACAGATTATTAGAACAACATAATTAGCAAGCTACTTTTTTTTTTCTACCTGCCATGAGGCTTGAACTCCAAGCCTGAGCACTGTCCCTGAACTTTTTCACTCACTGGCTAGTGCTCTACCACTTTGAGCCATAGCACCACTTCCAGTTTTCTGGTGATTAACTGGAGATAAGAATCTCATGGACTTTTCTTCCTGAGCTGGCTTCAAACCTTGATCCTCTGATCTCAGCCGCCTTCCTAGCTAGGATTATAAGCAGGAGCCACCAGTGTTCAGCAGCAAGCTACATTTGACACATCCTACCACTGTAAAATTCTTTGCAAATATGCAGGGATTTTATAAAAACTGGCTATCAAGCTGGGCACCAGCGGCTCATACCTGTAATCCTAACTACTCAGGAAGCTGAGATCTAAGGATTATCATTCAAAGCCAGCCTGACAGGAAAGTCTTTGAGGCTCATATTCAATTAACTAGCAAAAAAAGCCAGAACTGTAGTTGAATTTATTTGTTGAAGTTCTCATACATAATACCTTTAAGTCAGAGGGAAGAAGTTAGGAAGAAACAACTTTTGAGGAGGAATATATTTCCTGTTTACTGAATGTGTATGTGGGACAGAAACAGAGACAGACAGAGAGACAGAGACAGAGAGGGTCAGAAAAACAGAGAGAAGGGAGAGAAAGAGATAGAGGAATGGACAGAGGGAGAAAGGGAAGGAAAAAGAGAGGAGAGAGAGAAAAAGAGAGAGCAAGAGAGAGAGAGCATTTCCTGTTTATGTCCTTTATCTATTTTTTTCTGATGAGGTAGGTCTATTTTTTCCTTATCAGTCCCAACATACACCTATTAAACACTAGCTGTAAAATGTAATGGACCACTTCCTTGCTTTCGTGGTCATAAGCACACAGAAATACACTGACACACAGCTGTTCTCTGACTTTTGCTTTGCCCTATCATTTGGTAAATAGTGCTTAAACTGTTTGAATAAGGAACCCCTGATATTAAATTTTTTAAAAAGCCAGAACTAGAGTGGTAGATTGTCAACCTTTTGCAAAGAAGCTAAGGGACAGCACCCAGAACCTGAGCTCTGGGATTGGGGGAGGGAGGAGAAGACAAGGAATTATCAACAAGCCTGAAATGTTGAATTTCTGAAAACTCCCAAGCAGATGGACTCAGAATGACAGAAAAACCCAGAGAGGACTCTGACCAACAACTGATGAGTTCCTCAGAAATGGATGGGTGTTCCAAGCCAGGCCTGGCAAGCCTGCCAGGCTCAGAGCGGCAGGGCTGGAGACAAGGATTAATGGGCAGCTGGCAGAGACACGCTGCAGGCCATCACAGGGAACAGCTGGTGGGCATCTGTGCCCAAGCTTTATTCGTACTACAGAAAACAGATTGTTCATTTCTGTGGCTTCCAAAGAGAAGCAGAAAGGGAAGAAGGCCCCAGTAAACACTGTTGTGCCACAATAAACATGGAAAAAGGAAAACCTTGCTTAGCCAATCTGTGCCATTCACAGATACAATCCACCTTCACAGCTAAATCTCTTGGTGACACAGGAACTCCAGACACGCCTCTAGATGCTGTATTTAAGCTGTCTCCTATGGTTTCCATCCTGCTGGTTCACTGTGGGCACACATTTCTCAAGAGAAGTGGGTGTGCCATCCATGCCCATGGCTACCTGCAGCCTGTCCATCATCTCTTGGCCCACACACTCTGTTCTCTCCCCTGGCCCTTCCCTACTTCTGGTCTACTCCACCTCAGGTAGGTTCACAATTCGGTTCATAGACCCCCCCCCCAAGTAGGTTAATAACTTGGCTTATCAGGTAAGCCAATGAGTTTGAATCCTTTCAAGAAGATATTCTATAAATATTGATCCAACATTTTTGTGAACTATATAAAATATGCCTAAAATTTATAGGGAAAATTAAGGGATGCAGAAAAGCCAAAATAACTTTGACAAACAATAACAACATTGAAAGATTTATGCTTCCTGAATACAAAGCAACAGTAATCAAGACAGTGTGGTTCTGGCATAAGGACAAGCAAAACAAATCAATGGAATAGAATTGAGAGTCCAGAAATAAACCCATGAGTCTATTATCAATTACTTGTTAATAAAGGTACTAAGATCATCCAATGGGAACATAACAGTGTTTTCAATAAATGGTGCTGGAACAACTAGTATTTATAATTAGGGGAATGAAACTGGAGTACTGGAGATGTAGCCAAGTGGTACAGCATTTGCCTAGTTTTTGCAAGGCCCTGGGTTCAATGCCTAACACCACACACATACACACACACAGAGAGAGAGAGAGAGAGAGAGAGGAAAAAGAAAAAGAAAAAGAAAAATGAACTGAACTATTACACAAAAATTAACTCCAAATAGATCAAAGACTCAAATATTTAAGAGTAGGAATGTAAACTGGGCGCCGGTGGCTCATGCCTGTAATCCTAGCTACTCAGGAGGCTGAGATCTGAGGATCATGGTCCAAAGCCAGCCCAGGTAGGAAAGTCCATGAGACTCTTATCTCCAATAAACCACTAGAAAACTGGAAGTGTTGCTGTTGCTCAAGCAGTAGAGCACTCGCCTTGAGCTGAAGAACACAATGACAGTGCCCAAGCCCAGAGTTCAAGCAGTAGAGCACTCGCCTTGAGCTGAAGAACACAATGACAATGCCCAAGCCCAGAGTTCAAAAAAAAAAAAAAAAAAAAAAAAAAGAGTAGGAATGTTGCTGTGGCTATGGCTCAAAGTGGTAGAGTACTAGCTTTGAGCAAAAAACTCAGGGACAGTGCACATGCCCTGAAGTCAAGCCCCACAACAACAGCAATGTGTGTGTGTGTGTGTGTGTGTGTGTGTGTGTGTGTGTGTGTGTGTGTGTGTATACATCTATATTAGGGACTAAAATATTTTTGAAAAAAACAACAGTTCTATGATTTAGATCTGACATAGATTGACATTAAATGACATTAAATATACAAGCAACAAAAGAAAAAAAAGCCAGGTGCAGGTGGTTCATGCTTGTAATCCTAGCTGCTCAGGAGGCTGAAATGTGAGGATTCCACTGGCAATCTGTGTGGTTTAATGGACTAGTGTCCTCAGAAAGACTGGAGGGGAAACCATGTAAGAACAGGACAGTCCCCACTCCTGCCCACTCTTGCCTGCCTTTACATTTGCCCCATAGCTGCCCATTCAAGCAGCTAGAAAGAAAAAGGAGTGGGTTATAAACCTATATAGCATTTGATCTCAATTGTGTTAAGATGAGAGAATAACACATAATAATAATTATTATACATATATAGTAAAGGAATGAACATTACTGACATTATTTACTTTGGGGAGGGGGGAATATGACATTTGAACTCAGGGCCTTGTGCTTGCTAGGCAGACACTGTACACTTTGAGTTACACCCCAGCCTTACCTTATTTACTTTGTAATCAGGACACAGCTAAAGTAACAAGGCTTCACTGCTCACTGTTTCCTGATCATTCCCAGATTCTGGACAACTCCCTTGTCTCTCAGAGCCCCACATCTCACTGGGGTTAACAGAACTGCCCTGTAGGAGCAAGAGCACTAATCATGGCACCTGGTGAGAATGCCACAAATCAGTAGTTCATTGTTCTACTTATTCTCCTCCACCAGCCAGACCAGTGAATGCCAGGATGCCAGATCACGGCCCATCTCCAGGAGCTAACCCACTGCTTTTCCAACACTCCTTCTGCCCCTGCAGAAAACAGCAGGTTGTAAAAAGCCATGTGTGTTGAGCAGAAGTGAGCTGGAGAGGAGGGAGGCCAAGAACCCCAGCAATGGCCTCACTCCTTGGGTGCTCAGCCTTTGAAAGCTGGGCAAAGTCCAGTTGTGTTGCACTAACTGTCTGGAACTTCAGAAGGAAATTGCATGCAATTAAAACAAAACTCTGCTGGTCAGGTCATCTGGGAAGGCTGGAGCTAGGGTCCCAAGACTGCTACTAGCCCATGGGAGATCTTCCTCCCTACAGGGAGTTGCAGGACCCATGAGGAAATGGCGGGCTGTGCAGGGCTGCCCTCTGGAGAAGAGGTGTCACCTGTGGCTACTTGAAGCCAGCTTTGCTCAGGCCTTTGGGGGAGCCCACTATCTAGAGGCTTTTTACTATTCAGCTTTAGTGGGAAGACAGTCCTGAAACTCTCCTAAGGTCTATCTGTGTGGAGAGAATCCTCCCCACCCCCTAATCTGTTGGTCAGATGCCTGATGGAGAAGCAGGGTTACAGCCTCCAAGGTGAGCTATGAGGAGGTGAAGCCACCAGAACCAAAGGAAAGCGAGTGAACGTTATCTCTAGAGGCTGCAACTAGTGAGCCAGTGGGGAACTTGGTGGTCTCTGAACGATTAACTGGGGTGTGATTATTTCAGCCAAGTGAGGCAGAACCAAGTGCATCTGGCACCAGGGGCGGGCGACAGGTGGTGTCCGATGGCTGGCTCGCCGGGGGGGGGGGGGGGGGGGGGGAGGGCGGGGAGGGGGGGAGCAGGGCGTCCTTCCGGATCGCAGGAGGAAGGGTCCAGAGAAGTGTCCCAAGTAGAAAAGGCACCTGCTCCCTGCCTGCCGCCTGTCACTATGGGGGCTGGCCGATCTGGGCCCCGAGGGAGGCGGCCCCGCGCCCCCACCCCGGCAGCCGGCCCCCCAGACACTTACCAAAGGTGGAGAGGTAGAAGGACAGGTTGGGGTGGGCGCGCTGGCTGCCGAGGGAGACCCGGTGCAGGGAGCGCTGCATGCTTGACCACCTGTAACCCGAGATCTTGGCGGTGTTGCTGCCCGTCACCGGGGCAGCGGGCTCTCCTACCCCCAGCGCCAGCGTCCCGGCGGCGGCGGCGGGCGCAGCGGAGCGGGAGGCCCGCCCGGCCGGCCCGGGCGTTGGAAGGGCCCGGGCGCGCCTGCCGCTGATTGGCCCGCGCTGGTTTGAATGGGGAGATTTCCACCTGCTGGAGCCGGAGCCGGAGCCGGAGCCGGCGCGCTTAGACCGGCCGCTGGCCACCGGGCTCATCACTACACACGGGGACCCCCTGGCTCGGACATCTCACTTTAGGCTGGAAGTGCCAGCCCTACGGGGGCCTGGGCGGGCTTGGCCTGCTTGCCCTGCTCCCCTAGACCGCAATTAGCCTGTTTTGTAACCCAGCTTTGAACTCAGACCTGTAATCACCAGGCACCAAGCAAGGGCAAAGGAACAACCTCCTGGCCCAGGGCAGTAGAGTTTGGCAAAGAACAGGACATCCCCATACTCTGCAGCCCCCTTCTCTGCCAGCCTGGATTGCTCTCTGTGTCTCTGTCTCCTCTCCTGTCTCCTCTCTCCTCTCTCTCTCCTCTCTTCTCTCTCCGATTTCCCTCCCTCCTTCCCTCTCTCCCTCTCCTTCTCCCTCTCCCTCTTGTTCTCACTCTGTGTGTGTGTGTGTGTGTGTGTACCAGTACTGGGGCTTGACCTCTGGGACTGGGTGCTGCCCCTTAGCTTTTTTGGTCAAGGCCGGGGCTCTACACTTGAGCCATACCTCTACTTCCTGCTTTCTGCTGGTTAATTGGAAATAAGAGTCTCATGGACTTTTCTGCCCTGGCTGGCTTCAATCACAATCCTCAGATGGCGGCTGCTTGAATAGCTAGGATTACAGACATGAGCCACCAGCACATGGCCTGGATTGCTCTCTTGAGCCTCCTCTTAGACTAAGAGCAGCCTGGCACAGGTCCAGATGGGAGCAGCTTGCTCTAGCCAGCCTCACGCTTCCCTCTGCAGCCTGGTATCATCAGCCAGCAAGGCAGGACCCCTTCATCTAAGCAGGAGCAGTCTGAAATCTCCCCAGCCTGGTATAGGGAGGCAGAACTGAAGGGTAGGTCAGTCCATGGATTTGTCAGCAAACATTCATGAGACACCTCCAGGAAGTGGTTTCACACCAAGACATCTGCTCTGCAAATCTCTGACTGCTGTCACTGTGGGAGGGAAAGCTGCTGGTCCCATGTAAAATCTAAAAATGGGAAGTGTTGGAGTTTATCCCTCGTCCCTGACTCCATTGCCAAGTGTGTATTTGTGGCTCAGTGATCTATGCACTAAAGACAAGATTGGGGGATGCAAGAGAGAAGATAAACATGAGAGGAGAGGGTGGGGGGGCAGGGGGAGAGAGAATATGAACCATTTGCCAGGAGCTGAGCTGAGTAATCTAATGCCAGGAGCTGAGCTGAGCAATCTTCACATATCATCTCAGATTTAGCTTTCACAGTCAGACTAGGAAGTATTAGCTGTAATCAACCGGGGAGAAATCTGAACCTCAGCCAGGTACTCGTGGCTCCCTCCTGTAATCCCACTTAGAAGTCTGAGACCTGGAAGATTGCAGTTCAAAACCAGACTAGGCAGAGAAGTCTGAGAGACTCCCACCTCCAATTAACTAGCAAGATGCTGGACTGGAGACATGGCTCAAGTGGTAGAGTACCATCTGTGAGCAAGTAAATCAAGCAAGAGCTCAAGGCCCTAACTTCAAACCCCAGTACCAGCATAATGGAAAGGAAGGAAAAGGAGGATGGAAGGAAGGAGGAAAAGAAAGAAGGAAGGAGAAGGAAAGGAAAGAAAAGGAAGGTCCTTTGTTTCTCCTCAACCTCCATATATGCCCCATGGCCAACAGCAAATGGAAGTAGCAGAATTGCCTTCCTTTTTTTTTTTTTTTTTTTTTTTGTTAGTTATAGGGCTTGAACTCAGGGCCTAGGTGCGATCCCTGAACTTCTTTTGCTCAAGTCTTGAGCTCTACCACTTTTTGAGCCACAGAGCCACTTCTGGTTTTCTGGTGGTTAAGTGGAGATAAGAGTCTCAAGGACTTTCCTGCCTAGGCTGGCTTTGAACCACAATCCTCAGAGCTCAGCTTCTTGAGGGGCTAACATTACAGGGATGAGCCACCAGTGCCAGGCTCAGACCAATCTTCTTGAGTTAACTATGAAAACTAGATACCACAGGTTCCAAGGGCCACCAGCAGGGTACAGAAACTAGAGAAGGATACTTGTAGGTAATAGCAAACTAGGGGTCCGGCACAAATGAGTCATATATAAACTGTCAGATTATTTGAATCCTGGCACCTTGTACAACCCTGTCCTGCTCTCTCTCCCCTGAATCTTACACCAGAAGCTGCAGGAACAACAGCTCCTTCTCCAGGCCCCAACCTATTGACAGATGTACTTACCTGAACCCTGAACCTGGGAACGCCTGATTCTCTTCCTAACTGGAGGAATCTGAGTCCAGGCATCCTTTTTGTGCAGGGAAGTGGCTGGGGCCAGCTGCTCCATCTCATCGGGGACAGTTACAGTCTCAGGCACAAGTCACAGGAAGTGGGCAGCATCCTGTGTCCTAAGGTGCTATACACCTGCAGGAGTAAGATCAGAGCATGAGGTAGGCACCACCAGAAGAGCAAAAAATGTTTGCTCCCAGCCAGAACTAGAATGCATGGCCTTCCCCGCATGCCCAGGGAAGAGGAGGGTGATACATTCTCCTCATGGCTCCACAGGGATCACTGTGGACAGAGCCTAGGACCACAGGGGACTTCCTTGCCCTCAGAAGGTTGTGAACAACCTGCAAATGCAACACTCAAAAGGATGAGACCTGGGGCTGGGAATGTAGCTTTGTGGTAGGAGTGCTTGCCTAACATGCATGAAGCCCTGGGTTCGATTCCCCAGTAGCACATAAACACAAAAAGCCAGAAGTGGCACTGTGGCTCAAGTGGTAGAGTGCTAAGCTTCAGCAAAAGAAGTTCAGGGACAGTTCCCAAGTCCCTGAGTTCAAGCCCCAGGACTGGTCAAAAAGAAAAAAGAGGATGTGACCTGGCAGGAGAATGGTAGAGTTTTACTGTCTGCACATGGCCTGGAATACACTCTCCAAGACCCACACTGGGCACTTGGCCCCTACTCAGGACAAAGATTCACTGCCTTGAGCTTCCCTCTGGCCTTCTTCTGCAGCTGACCAGTGAATGCTGGGAAGGTCTCAAGGCTGCCTAATCCTCAGCAGACCCTTCTGGATGGTACCACCTTCACCACCTGCAATACTTTTACATCTACCAAAAAGCTGGGTTTTGTTTGTTTGTTATTTTGGTGTGGGTTTTTTTTTTTTTTTTGGTGTGTTTTGTTTTGTAGAGCCTGGAGCCTTCCTTTGCTTAAAAGCCCAGGTTGCCTATTTCTCAGCAGCTATAGGTCAGAAGTGTATGGGAGCCTGGACAGTGAACTTGGAAAGAGACTTGCCCTATGTACCTACATTGCCATACACAGTTGGCATCCAGAAAGTTTGGAGATCCTGGTTCTCTCTTCCTCAAAAAGGCAGGGGAGTTTGAAGTGCAAGCCTGGCTGTCTCTGACCTGCCCTGAACACTCCAGCACCCCCTAGGGGCCTCCGCAGGTATCTGTCACTTCACCCACACCCACACACTTTCCACATGTGTAGAAACATATCACACACCACTATACACACATATGCACTCCACACAGAGACACATCTCATGTACATATATATAGCACACATACACATCTGAATAAATACTCCAGATATACCTATTATATGTATTCAAGCTAATCCACACATTGTGTGTGTCACATACACAAGAATACAGGCATACACAAAATGTATTTAAATCCAGGCATTGGTGGCTTGTGTCTGTAATCCTAGCTACTCAGGAACATGAGGATCACTGTTCAAAGCCAGCCCAGGTAGGAAAGCCCACGAGACTCTTATCCCCCAATATACTACCTAAAAAGCCAGAATTAGAGCTGTGACTCAAGCAGTAGAGCACTAGCCTTGAGGAAAAGAAGTTCAGGGACAGCTCCCAGCCTTGAGTTCACACCCCAGGCCCTGAGTTCAAGCCCCAAAGGAAAAGGCACAAAGGAAAAGAAGCACTTAAATACATTACATACACATACATGTAATGTATAATGCCCTGTCTCTGCTACTGCGCTAGTTTGATGACTCTTCAACTGAAAAGTAAGGATACATGTAATGTATAATGTATGTAATGTATATCTATAATGTGTGCATAGACGTATGTATTTGTAATATATGTATAATATATACATGTGATATATAATGTATAAAAGATACTACATTCATATACACGGAATGGTTATAGATATTTTTTACAGACTAACTTTAGAAGAAATATTTGGATTTGAAAAGGAAGGATGGATTTTTGTTATTGACTACAAAACAACCTAGTGGTTTAAATCTAATAAAAAATAAAAATTTTTCTAAATAATAATAAATTAGACTACTAGATATTAAATATTATTTTAGTAGTATACTAGAAATAAAAGAAAAAATCAATGGAATAGAGTAGGAAGTCTGAGGTTAAAAAAAATTATTTAGGGACTGGGAATGTAGCTTAGTGGTAAAGTACTTGCCTAGCATACATGAAGCCCTGGGTTAATTCCTCAGCACCACATAAACAGAAAAAGGCAGAAGTGGCACTGTGGCTCAGGTGGTGGAGTGCTAGCCTTGAGCAAAAGAAGCTCAGGGATAGTCCCCAGGCCCTGAGTTCAAGTCCCCAGAACTGGGCGTGGGGAGGGGAAGAAAGAAAAATACGTTGATTTCAAAAAGTGAGAAGAACCAGGGGCCTATAGCTCACAGCTGTGATCCTAGCTACTTAAGAGGCCGAAATCTGAGGATCACAACTTGAAGCCAGCCTTGGCAAGAAAAGTCCATGAGACTTTTATCTCCAACAAAAAGCCAGAAATAGAGCTGTGGCTCAAGTGACAGTGATAGAGCGTTACACTTGAGTCAAATAGGTGAGGGACAGCACCCAGGCCCCGAGTTAAAGTCCCAGGACCAGCATACACACACACACAAATAATAAAAATAAAAAACTACAAAGGCATGGGGCTCACTGGGTGCTGGTGTCTCATGCCTGGAATCCTAGCTACTCAGGAGGTAGAGATCTGAGGATCATAATTTGAAGCCATGATTTGAAGGCAGGAAAGTCCATGAGCCTCTGACTCCCGTGATCCACCAAAAAGTAAGAAGTAGAACTGTAGCTCAAGTGGCAGAGCACCAGCCCTGTCCCTGCTACTACACCAGTTCGATGACTCTTCATCCGAAAAGTAAGGATAGAATGAGATCAGGACCAGGTGACTAGAAGGAAGATTGAATACATAGAATTCTGACTTTAGAAAGGAAACTGCAGAGGGTACCCCTTACAGAGACACAAGACCTGGGAAAGAAAGCGGGTCTGGGGGTAAAGTTCCACTGGTAGTTTGTTATGTGCCAGCTAAGTGCAGTTACGGTACATGAATAACAATATGCTGGACTGGAGTTCAGAAAAAAATTCTTATAGCAACTCCCAGGGAAGCCACAGGCATGGATGAGAGAGCCCAAGCAGGATATTTCACATGAGAAGAAGGCACAGGATAGAACCAAAATGAGTACCCGCTGCAATAACAGACAAAAGCCAGAAGAGAGAAGAAAAGCTGGGGAACACACTGAGGAGCAGATAATCGTCAACAAGGTCAAATACTGTCGGAGGTCAAGTGGGTTAATAGCTACGAAGTGTCTATTGAATTTAGCAACAAGGCAGCCATTGTTGACCTTCCATCCCAGAACAAAATGCTAGAAGGCAAGCGCTCCACATGAATGAAAATGTACCAAATTTACTCTAAAAGGAAAATAAAATACCCTGGGCTTGAAGCCAGAGAATATTCTTAGGTCAGGATTGTTTTTTATTGTTTTTTTTTCCTTGTCCTAAATTTGACCAGCTGGAATGCTTTGTTAAGTGGGACTTTATTCACCCTGGAAATGGAGGATTTGCCTTTTAAGAGTATGCTGCCTCTTCATCTTCAAGGCAAAACCAGTGTCCTTTGAGTTCTTGGCTCTCTACGGGAGCAGATGCTACAGAAATCATTGGCAAACTTTAACTCACCTCTGACCAAAATACACAAATGGTCTAAGTGGGAACCAAGTAAAAACTGAAGATTCCACTGTGAGCTGACTGACCTTGCTTCAAAGTGAAGGAGGCCAGGGCATCTTTGGCTCACGGATCAGGGATCAGGATACCAAAGAGGAGAGAGCCACACAAGAAGTTCCAGAGATTTATTTACACACACACACACACACACACACACTCCCTCCAATCTTCTGCAAAGTGTTGGGGAGCTCATGAGTATGAAGAAAGTACCCAGGTCTGGGAAAGAACTACCTAAAAGATCCCCTAGTGTAGGAGACAGTAAGTGGAATTTTCAGAAGACTCTTATCTCTAGTATTAGATTCAATACTGTTCTAATTCTACAAATAAAATGTTAAAAGCAGAAAAAACAACTTGGAAGACCCCAAAAGAATCAAACTGATCCTAGTAACTTGATTGCATTCTAGAACAAACTTGAGAATATTTATAGGAATACAAATATATCCAGCACCCAACAAAGTAAATTTCTTCATTTCTGGTATGTAATAAAAAGTTATTAGGCATTCAAAACAGGAAAATACAACCATAATGAGGAAAAAAATGTAATTGATAGAAATGAACCCAGAAATCAAAACAAATGATAGAATTAGTAGACAAGGTCATTCTGTAATTCTAGCTACTCAGGAGGGTGTGAGATCAGAGGCTTGGAGTTCCAAGCCAGGCAGGCAGGGAAGTCCAAGAGACTCTTATTTCTAATTAAGCACCAAAAAGAAAAAAAAAAATCCAGAAGTACAGCTATGGCTCAAGGGGTAGAGTGCTAGCCTTGAACTTTTACAAAAGCTCAGGGACAGCACTCAAGCACCAAGTTCAAGCCTTAGGACTGGAACACAAAAAAAGTTATTATAACTCTAGCCGGGAGCCTGTGGCTCATGCCTGCAATCCTAGCTTCTCAGGAGGCTAAAATCTGAGGATTGCAGTTCAAAGCCAGCCAGGGCAGGAACATCTGTGACTCTTTTCTCCAATTAACCACCAGAAAACCAGAAGTGGCTCTGTGGCTCAATTGGTAGAATGCTAGCCTTGAGCTAAAGAGCTCAGGGACAGTGCCCAGGCCAGAGTTCAAGCCCCACAACCGACAAAAAAAAGAAAGTTATTGTATATTGTATATGTTCAAGAAGTACTTTAAGAATGTTGTTATGGGGCTAGAAAATATCTTTCCAAAATGAAGGAAAATCAAGATTTTGATTGAATGTAACATCTACAAACATGTACTATGGCAAATGATCTTTCAAACCAGAAAAAATGATACCATCTTGTAGCATGGATCTACACAAGGAATAAAAAGAATGCTAGAAAAGGTAACTATGTGGGCACATATAAAGAGGCTTTTTATCTGGGCACCGGTGGCTCACACCCATAATCCTAACTACTCAGGAGAATCAGATCTGAGGATTACAGTGAGAAGTCAGTTTGGGCAGGAAAGCCTGTGAGACTCATCTCCAATTAACTACCAGAAAGCCAGAAGTGGAGCTGTGGCTCAAATGGTAGAGTGTTAGCCTTGAGCACTCGGGGACAGGGCCCAGGCCCTGCGTTCCAGCCCCCAAACTGGTACACACACAAAAAGAGAAGCTTTTAAAAATCATTTAAATTTCTTTAAAAAACCAATATAACTGGAGGGAATGGGTGACATTGTCCAAAAAGAAATGTACTTTTGTCAACCCAGGCAGGAAAGTCATAAGACACTTATCTCCAATTAAACAGCACAAAACCAGTAGTGGAGCTGTGGCTCAAAGTGACAGAGCACTAACCTTGCACAAAAGAGCTCAGAGACAGAGCCCAGGCCCTGAGTTCAAGCCCCACCACTGACAAGAAAAAAAAAAAATATATATATATATATATATATATATATATCTTTACCTGATTTATGTAACTGTAATCCCTCTGTTTATCACCTTTATAATAACAAATTTTTAAAGTTACCTAAAATAGGATAATATGCATGGGATGAGATAACATTGACTAAAAAACATCCAGAGCTCCCTACATCCTGGAATAAACTGTTGTATGCTGCCTTGTTTACATTCTGCTGTGGTCATTGCAAAAAGCAAGTTTCAGGGAAGCTCTTAGCAAGTTAGCATTGGTGGTCATGTGGGACTGTGGATTCTACTTATGGAAAGAAAAATAACAATAATGTGCAGATGTTTAGTATAAAATGCACCCACCACAGCTGTGGCTCAGTTGGACTGCATTCACAGAGACCATTCTCCAGGGAAAAATTCACTGACCACCAAGGAACACATGTAGGTTTCTTTAGTGGAGTGTAAAAGAGAAATGGTATGTAATCATTTCCTTTGTTTCAAAATTCTTTCCAATCTTGCCCCCACCACTCTGCAAACTAGTTCATTTAGTTAGCAGTCTATTGACTTGTGATAGTTTGGGGGCCTTAAAGGGTCTAGGTGCTGTCCCTTAGTGTTTCTTTGCTCAAGGCTGGCACTGTACCACTTCAACTACACCTCCACTTCCAACTTTTTGTTGGTTAATTGAAAATAAGAGTTTCATAGCAAGGCACTAGTGGCTCACACCTATAATTGTAGCTACTCAGGAGGCTAAGAGCTGAGGAGCACAGTTCAAAGCTAAGCCAGGCAGAAAAGTCTGTGAGACTCTTATCTCAAATTAAACCACCAGAAAACCAGAAGTGAAGTAATGATTCAAAGTGGTAGAGCAGGGGCTGGGAAGGTGGCTCAGTGGTAGAGCGCTTGCCTTGCATGCATGAGGCCCTAGGTTCGATTCCTCAGCACCACATAAGCAAAAAAGAAAAAAGCTGGAAGTAGTGCTGTGGCTCAAGTGGTAGAGCGCTAGCCTTGAGCTGAAGAGCTGAGGGACAGAGCCCAAGCCCAGAGTTCAGGACCCCTCAAAGTGGTAGAGCACTAGTCTTGAGCACTAAAGGTCAGGAACAGTGCCTAGGCCCCTGACTTCAAGCCATACCTGACCAAAAAAAAAAAAAAAGTCTCATAAAACTTTCTTGCTTGGGCTGGCTTCGAACTGTGATCCTCCTCAGATCTCAGCCTCCAGAGTAGCATGGATTACAGGCATGAGCCACCGGTTCCATTACCAGGGAATTATTCTTTTTTTTTTTTTTGGTGGTCATGGGGCTTAAACTCTGGGCCTGGGCGCTGTCCCTCAGCTCTTCAGCTCAAGGCTAGCACTCTACCACAGCGCCACTTCCCATTTTCTGGTGGTTTATTGGAGAAAAAGAGTCTCATGGTCTTTCCTGCCCGGGCTGGCTTGGAACTGCCATCCTCAGATCTTAGCCTCCTGAATAGCTAGGATTACAGGGGTGAGCCACCAGCACCTAGTTCAGGGAATTATTCTTAATTATAACAATCACCTGCCTATTCTTGGTGCTCATCCACCTTGCCTTAGTTTTCCTTGCACTTCCCTGACAATTCTTCTGCTTTATGGCTTTTCCTGCCTTCTAATGAATGTGTACACCATGCTGTCCCCTGAGCCCCTCCCTTGCTCAGTATTTTCTCCCTCTGAGGTCTCATGCATCCCTACTGCTACTCTCACTGGTTCTGAGTGATGACCCACAGATTGTCTTTTCTTTCTTTTTTTCTTTTTTCTTTGTTTGCTAGTCCTGGGGCTTGAACTCTGGGCCTGGGCGCTGTCCCTCAGCTCTTCAGCTCAAGGCTAGCACTCTACCACTTGAGCCACAACACCACTTCCTGCTTTTTCTGCTTATATGGTGCTGAGGAATTGAACCCAGAGCCTCATGCATGCAAGGCAAGCACTCTACCACTGAGCCACCTTCCCAGCCCCGTAGATCATTTTTGAAATGCTTGGTTTGTGCTGGTCACTGGTGGTTTGAAGCTATAATGCTAGCTATTTAGGAGTCTGAGAACTGAGGATTAGGTTCAAAGCCAGCCTTGGCAGAAAGGTTTGTGAGTCTGTTTTCTCCAATTAACCACCAAAAAGCTAAGGGACAGCACCCAGGCCCTGAGTACTGGCACACATGCACCCACAAAAATGCACTTGGTTTCATCCATAAAAAGGAGTGTAGGGATGGTAAGGGGAAACAAAGGAGGAGGCAACAATGCTTGATAAGAAATGTACTCACAGTGGCGCTGTGGCTCAAGTGGTAGAGCGCTAGCCTTGAGCTGAAGAGCTGAGGGACAGCGCCCAGGCCCAGAGTTCAGGCCCCACGACCGGACCCAAAAAAAAAAAAAAAAAAAGAAATGTACTCATTACCTTGCCCATGTAATTGTAACCCCTCTGTACAGTAGTTTCACAAAAAAAAGGGGGGGGAGTGTACCCAGGTACCAGTGGTTCATGCCTATAATCCCAGCTACTCAGGAGAATGAGATCTGAGGATCAAGGTTCAGAGCCAGCCTGGGCAGGAAAGTCCATGAGACTCTTATATCCAGAAAACCAGAAGTGGCACTGTGGCTGGATGTGGTAGAGCGCTCACCTTGAGCTGAAGAGCTCAGGGACAGCGCCCAGGCCCACAGTACAAGCCCTAGAACTGATTAAAAAAAAAAAAAAAAAAGTGGAGGGAGCCCTAAATTCCCCTTCCCCATCTTGCCCTCCCACAGGGAGGTTTTTCACTGAGTGGGGGAGCTGGAGCAGCCCCCCCCCCTTGACTGTGGGACATTATCTCTATCACTCTCTTCTACTTGTGTTTTCTTTAACCCCACACACTGGTAAAGTTTTCCTAAGTGCAATGTCTATGTGGCCATACCTCCACTGTGAACGTTTGGCTCTTTTTTTCTTTCCCTAAACTGGTTCTTTCCCTTGAGGTCCCCTTTCTGAGAGTAACAGCACCTCACTAAAGCAGGCTGGAAACTCCTTCCTCTCCCTCACCCTTTCTTTGTCAACTCTTCCTTCCTTGGCACAATGTCCTTTTGTCTCTATTTTTAACTGCTACCCGCCAATCCAGGCACTAGCCACTGCCTCCAGGCCTTACCCATCTTGCTGCTTTCTCTCCCATTCATGTCTCACATTGTCATTGCATCAATAGTACTTTTTTCTTCTCTTTAATTTTGCTGTTGCTTTGTTTTTGTTTCCTGTGCCCATGTAGTGGGGCTTGAACTCGGGATCTCAGTGCTGTCCCTTAGCTTTTTCACTCAAGGCTGGAGCTCTACCACTTGAGCCAGCATTCTGCTTTCAGATTTTGCTGGCTAATTGGAGATAAAGAGTCTCACAGACTTCCCTGCCCAGGCTGGGTTTGAATCCTGATCCTTAGGTCTCAGCCTCCTGAATAGCTAAGGATTACAGGCCTGAGCCACCAGCACCTGGTGGAACATTTTCTGAGCAGTAACGTAGTGCTATTGCTGCCTCCACTGAAGGGTCATCACTGGCCCCCACTGGCATAACCAGAGTCCAGGTCCTGCATCTAGTCCCAAGCTGTCTCCAGTCCCATCTTCTCCTAGACAGCCACACTTTATTCCCTTATTTATCTCCCAAATTTGCCTCACCCATGTCACTTCTTCCCACCTCCGTGCCCCCTCCCCAAATATGTATCTTGCCAAATAAACCCAGCCCCGCCTCAGTGGTCACACTCCGGTGACCCCTCCCTTTCTCCTCATCACTCTCCCTACCACTGACTTCAGGCGGCTAGATCAGAGTCCCTGAAGAAAGGAGACATGTTGCTGGGTGTTTCATTCATTCACCACTTCAGGATATATTATGCAGCATGGACACTGTGGCAGGCACTCAGCTAGGTGTGGAGCTCTGCGGTGCAGGCAGACAGCACGCTGGTACTCTCACAACTCACAGCCTGGCAGCAGCAGCTAGCAAAGGGTAAGCTGTGAAACCCTATAGAAACAATGAGAGGAAAAGTAAAAAGAGTTGTTCTCTGGCTGAGGTCTTGGCTCAAGTAGAGTACCAGCCCAGCAAGTGCAAGGCCCTAAGTTCAAACTAGAACCTCCAAAGAAAAGAAGAGAAAAGGGAAGGGAAGGGGAAGGGAAAGAGGAGGGAAAGAGGAGGGAAAGTGGAAGGAAGGGAAGGGAAGGGGAAGGGAGGAGAGGGGAAGGAAGAAAGAAAAGGGAAGGGAAGGGGAAGGGGAAGAAAAGGGAAAGTGAAGAGAAGGGGAGGGGAAGGGAGGGGAGGGGATGGAAGGGAAGGGTCTTCATCTTGACAGTGGTCAGAAATAAGTTTATTTCCAAATTAAGTGATATGCAAGCTGAGACCTAAAAAAAATGAGTGGAAAGTATCCAGGCAGAGAGAAGGAAAAAGGAATGTTCCATGGTGAAGGTAAGGCAGAAGACAAAATGGGGAGGAAGAGGAAAGGAGAGGAGGGAGAAAGGGAGGGAGAGAGGGAAGAGAAAAATGGTTCTCTTCTCGTTTTGCTCATTGGAAGAACTAAAAGAAAGAAGAGACACGCATTAGTGGCTCACTCCTCTAATCCTAGCTACTAAGGATCAGGGTTCAAAGCCAGCCCAGGCAGGAAAGTCCATGAGACTTTTATTTCCAATTAACCACCTAAAAAACTAGAAGTGGAGCTGTGGCTCCAAGTGGTAGAGTGCTAGCCCTGAGCAGAAAGCTTAAAGACAGCACCCAGGCTCTGCATTCAAGCCACATGACCAACACAAAAGAAAGAAGGAAATAAGGAAAGGAAGGAAGGAAGGAAGGAAGGAAGGAAGGAAGGAAGGAAGGAAGGAAGGAAGGAAGGAAGGAAGGAAGGAAGGAAGGAAGGAAGGAAGGAAGGAAATAGGTAGAGAGACAGAGACAGAGAGAGAGCACTAGACACCAGTAGTTCACACCTCTAATCCTAGCTGCTCAGAAGGCTGAGCACTGAGGACCTCATTTCTTAGCCAGCCCATGCAGGAAAGTCTCTGAAACTTATCTCCAAGTAAGTAACCAAAAAGCCTGAACTTGAGGCATGGCTCAAGTAGTAAAACACTAGCCATAAATGAATAAAAGTGAGCAAAAGTGCTAGGCCTGGAGTTCAAGGCCCAATACCACCTCCTTATACAGAAAGGAAGAAAGAAAGAAAAAGTGAGGCTTCTAAACAAGGGAAAGAGGTTGCATTGGGTCCTGAGGGTAAGGAAGAATTTCACCATGCGTTGCAAGTTGGAAAGATGGGACTGAATGTGGGTAGCTCAGATCAGGAGCTGCCATGGGAACCAGGTGTCAGAAGACAGAAAGAAGCAGGAGGGACAGTTAGTAAAGTGAATGAATTCAAATGCTACAACTAATATGCCTTAGTGACTAAATGGACCCTGAGACCATAAGAAGAAAAGACCAAAGGGCATCACACCGCCTCCACCAGTGCTGTGCACATAACAGCTGTTTAAAAGGTACTTGTGGCATAAATGAATTTACACCAAATATAAACAAATGAGTGGCCGAGAAATGACTTATAGAAACTCTTTGTAAAGCAGAGCAGCCTTATACATGTGAGTCAAGAAAATCAAAAATAAAATTTATTATTCATACCCTCCCTGAAATTTTTTGTCATTGTTACTGTTTTTGAGAAAGGATCTGGCTTTATATCCCTGGCTGGCCGCAATTCAAGATTCTCCTGACTCAGCCTCCAGATTACAGCTAGGAATACAAGTATGCACTACCACACCCACCCCTATGTTTATCTTAACCAGATTTCATCTGTTTAAAAACACAAGGAGGGCTGGGAAGGTGGCTCATTGGTAGATTTCTTGCCTTGCATGCATGAGGCCCTGGGTTCAAATCCTCAGCACTACATAAGTAGAGCTGTGGCCCAAGTGATAGAGCACTAGCCTTGAGCTGAAGAGCTGAGGGACAACGCCAAGGCCCCACGACAAACATACACACACACACACACACACACACACACACACACATGGAGACATGTGTATAAATATTACAATAAAATACCTTTGTGCTTATAAAAAATACACACAAAAATACAGGGAGGTAGTTGGGCTGGAGGTACATGTCTATAATTCCAGAATTCTAGAGTCTAAAGCAGGAAGCTGATGAGTTCTAAGCCAGTGTGGGCAACATCTATGCCTCAGATTGGTTTCAGTATATATATATATATATATTTTTAATTATTATTATTTTTTGCCAGACCTGGGGCTTAAACACATGGCCTGAATGCTATCCCTGAGCCTCACTACGCTCAAGACTAGTGCTCTACTACTTGAGCCACAGTCCCACGTCCTGCTTTTTCTGAGTAGTTTATTGGAGATAAGAGTCTCTCAAACTTTTCTGCCCCGACTAGCTTATAACCATGATCCTCAGATCTCAGCCCCCCGAGTAGAAGGATTATAGTGTGAGCAACTGGCACTTGGCTGCTTTCAGAATTTCTGCCTTCCCAAATGCTACCTCCTTGAGTCTTGGCCCAACTAATAATCTGTCAAGGTCGGCATTATCTCCCAACTTCCCCTAGTCCTAGGCCTCTGAATTCCAGGATTTACCACACTTTCTAAATGGTTCTTCAATGACAATCTACAATTGTTCAGAGATCAACTCATTCAGCAGTATTTATGGATCATACAACCTGAGGTTGTAACAATGGCAGTAGACACAGCTCTTCCTCCTTCAAGGGGTCACCCAACCCCTCCTGCTGAAATTGGACTACCTATGCAAATTATAGAATGTTTCATTTCCTCTTTACTCACAAACAAGTGGCTTGTGTAGATGCTGACATCAGAAATAACCAGATGCCTTCAATCTTTGAAGGATCCGAGATGGGCTACTTATTTTCATAGTACAATACCTCCATCTAGTGGTAGTAGACAGCAGTACCAACTGATCCACAAAAGCCCTGCAAACTCTATTTCTAGAAATGACTTTCCAACATTTTTCCAGAACTTTCTCTATCAAGATAACAGATACTTAATAAATACTTGTTAAATAAATGCATAAAATGATAAATTAATTTCATACTTTGGTACCTTTTTACAAGCGAAAGAGACCATTTAAAAATTCTGCTATGGGCTGGGAAGGTGGCTCAGTGGTAGAGCGCTTGCCTTGCATGCATGAGGCCCTGGGTTCCATTCCTCAGCCCCACATAAGCAAAAAGAAAAAAGCCGGAAGTGGCGCTGTGGCTCAAGTGGTAGAGCACTAGCCTTGAGCTGAAGAGCTGAGGGACAGTGCCCAGGCCCAGAATTCAGGCCCTACAACCAGATCCAAAAATTAAAAATAAATAAAAATTCTGCTAGATTTCACTGGTCTCCAGAGAACTTCTACTCATTTCCATTTAAAGGTGAGAAATATTTCTGTCCTTAATCTAGAGAGCAATTCCTTTAAATAAACTAATTTTTAAGGGTAACTTCACTATGGATGAAACCCAGTGACTGTCTTCCCAGCAAACTCAAGGAGCTTTCTACATTAAAAAAAAAAAAAAAAAGCATTGATTGCAAAGATCAATACCAAAACAAGAGGACAGTTAGATCTAGGACATCTGAAGCTTCCAGGTTAAATTGGGTCATGTGTCAGCAAGTAGTGTGTTCCAAAAAATCATGGCGATCCAAATCAAGTGTCCAGTTGTTAGCAAGGATCCTAAGAAAGTAGCAAAGAGCTTATGAAACTAAAGGTTATTTTGGGGAAAATATTAGCCTCTTAGAACAATATTTAAATAGACTGAACTTTAAGTACTCTTGTCAGATTACATTTATAAAGCAAATTTCCAAGCAGTTCTGGCTGAGTCTTACTTCTCCTGATTCCTAAGGCCTTGGATGGCAAATGGCAGTTAGTAACCGTTATCTTTCTCCTCCTCTCTCAGAACACTGAACACCGAACACCGGTGGGATGGGCAAAGGATCCCTGAGGGCTCCTCCCCCAAAGTCAGTGCTTTTCTACATGATGTCACACTTCCTCAGAAAGGAAGGATAAAGGGCAGGGCGTCTAGTCTAAGCTTACATTACAGAGAAGGAGTTAAAGGGGGATCTAGCTATACAGGACCAGAAGAAAAAGAGACTCTACTAAGCCCAATCCTCTTCCTTTTTTTGCTGGCCTTTGAACACTCCTCTCATATTCTCCTCTCTCTTCTCTCTCCTCTTCCCACCCTTCCCCTCTTTCTCCCTCTCTCTCCTGTCTCTCTTTTTACACTGGTCCTGGGGCCTGGGTGCTGTCCCTGAGTTTTTGTGCTTAAGGTTAGGTCTACCACTTAAGCAGCAACTCCACTTCCCCACTTCCAGCTTTTTTGGTGGTTAAGTGGAGAAAGAGTCTTAACAGACGTTCCTGCCTGGGCTGGCTTTGAACCATGACCCTCAGATCTCTGTTGCAGGGCTACTAATACACTGTAAAAGTTATAGACCAACTTGAGGGGTTACTGCTCATATTGAAATCATAGATTTGTAAATACATTAAGATAACTTTGTAGAGCTGAAGTGTGGCTCAAGTGGTAGAGTGGTTGTCTAGCATGGACCCAATGGGGAATAAATCCCCAGCACTGGGAGGAGGGAGAGGGAGGGAAGGAAGGAGGGAAGGAGGGATCCAAGTATTTTAAGGAAGAACTTTTTCCTTAAAAGCCTTCATTATCTAAAATGACCCTATATTCTAAGCCTAATCTGTAACATGGAGATGACCCATATCTATCTATAGAGCTAGCCAGTAAAACCACATACTATCTATCCAATGTAGGTTATAGTTCCCAAAGTGCTATTTGTGATTACCCAACTTTAAGGAACTGGTATGGGAAGAGCATCCAGCCTTCAAATGTCACTGCTCCTATCCTCAAAAATGGAAACAAAGGCTCAAGTTCACAGAGCAAACTGCCTTCTTATTTAAAATACTTCGATTCCATTATTCAAATGGTAACTCTGAACTCATCAGTAGGACTTAAAAGAACATTTTAGCTCCTGAAAGTTGCAACGTAAAATATAAAACAGGTAAGACTTCTTCTGTGCCTGAATCTTCAGGTAAAACTAGCAAATAAAAAATAAGCCCCTTCCTATTCTCATCCCCACTGCTCTCCACCAGAAATTGGGTTTGTGGTTATGGACAGGTCTGAGGTAGGCTAAGAAAAACTGAAAGACGTAAATTTTAAAATCAGTCATAGAAATCATTCTACAGTGTACACTTGAGAAATAATTATTTTCAGGAAAACAGCTCACATAACTTCTTTGATTCCTCTCACTCTGCAGATTCAGCTAAGTATAGATCCATTTAGTAACACAAAATGATGTCATATACTTTTGATTTGGCTTAGAAAAGATGAATGAGGAGGCAGCCGATTTGACTTTCTAATTTGGTCTGTTATAAAACAATGTTCAATCTGCTATGCCTATACAACCTGTACTTAGGGTGACCAAATAATAGATTAGGAAAAGTTTCTCTTGAGAGAAATATTTCAGGCCCAGGTCAGAGCTCTACTTGTGGCCTGACCATGTGAGCAGAGCTCCACAGTGCTCCTATTGAAAGGGTAAATTAGGATTTTAGGAGCCCTGGACAGCATTTGGGCCTGGTAAGCCAAAACCAGATGCAAAAGAGACAATGTCTTTGTCTTTCCTTTGCCCCTTCTGGTTTCAATAACTTTTCTATGATCCTGAGGACGTACAGAAGGAACCTGGTTAGGAATTAACGACCAATCAGAATGTTATGGGATCTGACTAATGAAAGTGTGGCCTTCCAAAATAATTATAGTAAAGGCAACTAATCAGAGCAAACTCAGGGCATAAAAAACCCAGACTCAGCTGGGAGTCAGTGGCTCATGCCTGTAATCCTATTTACTAAGGAGGCTAAGATCCAAGGATGATGGTTCAAAGCCAGCCCAGGCAGGAAAGTCTTATCTCCAATTAACCACCAGAAAACCAGAA
This sequence comes from Dipodomys merriami, assembly GCF_024711535.1. Lineage (NCBI taxonomy): Eukaryota > Metazoa > Chordata > Mammalia > Rodentia > Heteromyidae > Dipodomys > Dipodomys merriami. The sequence continues at coordinate 225,573 of NW_027206497.1, read as the reverse complement.
ATAGAACTGTGGCTCAAGTGATAGAGCACTAGCTTTGAGCTGAAGAGCTGAGGGACAGCGCCCAGGCCCAGAGTTCAAGCCCCACAACTGACACACGCACACATACACATACACACACACACATAACCAGACTCAGAGACACATGGACAGAGCAGAAGCCTTTCTCTTCTGAATAAAAATTTGTATACTGTTCCTCTATGGTCCTCAATTTCATTCCAATTCCTAAAACAAGAACGTAAAAGGCTATAGCAGTAGTGGCTGGCAGTAGGGCTGTAACATTAGTAGGCACTGCATGCAGCTAATCTGTAACACTAAACAGACATTGCCTGCTACAGGACTGCAGCCCTAGTAGTCTAGACCAACTACAGCGACACAAGAGCTATGACACCAGGAGGGCCATCTGGGCTCTGCCACTGCAGGCAACAGCAGGAAAAAAAATCCAAATCACTACTTCAATGTAGAGAGATTTTAAACTCTCCAGTGGAAATTCTCCAGTGAAACTGATGAAAATTACTTAAAACAATAAAATATTTAATGCCAGGCACCGGGTGGCTCATGTTTAATCCTAGCTACTTAGAAAGCTGAGATCTGAGGACCCAGCCCGGTAGGAAAGTCTGTGAGACTTATCTCCAATAAACTACTTAGAAAAAGCTGGAAGTGGGCTGGGAAGGTGGCTCAGTGGTAGAACGCTTGCCTTGCATGCATGAGGCCCTGGGTTCCATTCCTCAGCCCCACATAAGCAAAAAGAAAAAAGCCGGAAGTGGCGCTGTGGCTCAAGTGGTAGAGCGCTAGCCTTGAGCTGAAGAGCTGAAGGATAGCGCCCAGGCCCAGAGTTCAGGCCCCACGACCGGACTCAAAAAAAAAAAGAAAAGAAAAGAAAAGAAAAAGAAAAAGCTGGAAGTGGCAGGATGGCTCAAGTCTGTAGAGTGCTAGCCTTGAGCAAAAAGAAGCTCAGGGACAGTGCCTAGGCCCAGAATTCAAGACCCGGGACCAGCAAAGAAAGAATACAAAACCAGGCCTACTCACCATGTTAAAAGATTGCAAATCAAGCCGAGAAATTGTTAAAGAAAACATATTCTATCTTACCTTGACCAATATACTTTCATGACTCAGAAGGCCAGGTTCATTCGGAATTCATAGGTTCCTTGAGGTCTCCCTCCACCTGATGTACAGCAGAATGGGGAAGCAGCCACCATCCGTGATGCCTACCCTTACCATCCCAGTTTCCACTCTTACCAGGAAAGGTTGCATATGCAGATATCCCAGTCCCCATGCCCAAGCTCTGGACACATCTCCCTCTACATAGTACAAGGGCTGATGAGGCAGTCCACTCTTGGGTCTCAGGAAAGAGTCTTACACGGGCCATGGAAGCAGGTAGAAGGCCATTGGTCTGGAAACTCCAGGGTTCCAGGTGTCCGGTGGAAAAAAATGCAGGCTCTAGGGAGGCATACATGCTCTCATTCCTGCACATTTTTCTCCCCATGAAGAGAACAAAATCTCAGAAGAAAGTCAACACAGTTCTTTCAAAGGCAGGGGCCCCACTGGGTGCTGGTGGCTCATACCTATAATCCCAGCTACTCAGGATGCTAAGATCTGAGGAACACTGTTTGAAGCCAGCCACGGCAGAAAAGTCCATGAGATTCTTATTGTCAATTAACCACCAAAAATCCAGAAGAGGAGCTGTGGCTCAAGTGGTAGAGCAGCCTTGAGCAAAAAAAAAAAAAAGCTAAGGAACAGTGCATGCGCACAGACACACACAGACACACAGACACACAGACACACACACACACAGACACACACACACACACAGAGCACAGGACCCAAGTCAAAGAATTTTTTTTTTATTTTTTTTATTTATTTATTTTTGGGTTCAGTCGTGGGGCCTGAACTCTGGGCCTGGGCACTGTCCCTCAGCTCTTCAGCTCAAGGCTAGTGCTCTACCACTTGAGCCACAGCGCTACTTCCGGCTTTTTTCTTTTTGCTTATGTGGTGCTGAGGAATCGAACCCAGGGCCTCAGGCATGCAAGGCAAGCACTCTACCACTGAGCCACCTTCCCAGCCCCAAAGAATTTTTTAAATTAATTTATAAGTTCTAATGTTTCTCCTACTCTGTCTTATAGTATTTTCAAAGAATTTCTTGGCCCCAGGTATGAGGAACATGAATGTTCCATCATTCTTTATACTTTTATGCCACTTTGAAATTGTACTATATTAAAAGGCTTTTTGTGTGGTTTTTTCTTCCCATTGTTGTTAGGGTGATGTCTTGCTCTTGGTTGGCACATCTCTAGCTCAGCATTTTGCTAGTTCATTGGAGAGGGAGTTCTGTACTTTTCTGCCAAGGTTTGAACCATGGTGGTCTAGGTTTCAGCCCTTTGAGTAGCTAAGATGATAGATATGAGCAATTGGAGGCTGACATTACTTTAAAAGTGTTTAAGAATGAAAATATTTTTTAAATCCTGCCCCCCCCAAAAATAACAAGGGCTCCAGATGCTCTAGAATTCTGAGTCTATATAAGCATCGTTGAGACTTCCTGCAAACCCAGCTCCCTAGAAAATGGAGCATTAAGCGCTTCCAGGTTAACATGAGTCCAGTACCATATATGTGGAATGCAATGAATATTACTTAATGGTGATATGGACCCCATCTCAAAAGAAATCATTTCAGGAAACGAGATGGAAATCTAGAAATACAATAAGGGGGAGGCAGTATCCCCTATCAGCTTCAGAAAAAGAGCTAAAAAGTGACCCAGACAATAGATACTAAAAACAGAGAATGAATGAGTCTTTTGATTGTGCAGTAGTTGTGTTTAATGACTGAAATTATTATGACCCTAATAAAGAAATCTACGTTTACAAGGGGCTGGATACTTGCTTGCTTAGAAGCAAGTAGTACAAATAAATAATGCAGTATCTCTAAACTCAGACCCTAGAAAAAGCTCCAGAGAGTGGAAGTCCCTCTCAATCTTCCTGCCAGGACAAGGCTGCCCCCCACCCCCTGTGGGGCCTTTGCCTATGCTTCCAGAGACTCCTCACTCTGCAGCAAGAATTGGTTCTCCTCTTCCTCCTCAGCAGTAGCCTGAATTATCTTCAGTAGTTTGAGCTCAGGGTTCCAGAAATATTCAGAACGATTCTCTGGAAAGTTGGTAAAGACGGTCTCTTGGCTGGCAACTGGAATTTCCAATATATCCTGCTCCTTAGGACTAGCTTCTATGTAAGAGTAGTCTGACTCCTGCTTAGTGGGACTAGAGTCTTTCCGAAAGTGTTCTGTATCAGACACATCAATACCTGAAAGAAGAGCCATCCATTAAGTATACCGTTAGCCTGCTCCCAAATAACTGGCAAGTAGAATACAGTAAGGCCTTTACAGACTCTAGGATGTCTGTGAGGCTTAGAACTGTGTCTTCCAGGGAGGTAAGCCATCCAAGCCAACAGAGGCTCAGCTCTCCCTCCCCTCAGGCATTAATGAATTTTCCCCCATCCTAATGACTTACTTTCCAGACTGGGGAAGCAAGCCAAGTAGTTCTCAAAGTAATCCATCATTGAATTTGCCATAGAACCCTAAAAGTCATTGGAATATAATAAGGAAAGGTGAGTTGAGACCTTAGGACACTAAAAGGATTTTCCTAAAAGACTTGAAGAAATTAACATCTAAGACAGTAAAAACCCAGCCCCCAGTACTGAAGGCACATACACTTCACCTTCCCGGCTGTCCAGATCAAGCCAGAACCCACTTCTCCTGTTTCCTGTCAGTCACCTAAGGGTGGACCATCTCCAGAGAGACTGACAACAGTTACTCTGCTCCTCTCTTGAAGAGATGCAATTTCTATACTTGTGAATCTGGACTCGACTATGACTCCTTTGACCAACATAGGGTGGTAGAAGTGACACTGTTTTAGTTCCAGGCCTACCACTTAAGAAAGTGTCTCCTAGGCAATCACTAAGCTTAAACAAACCATATGGAAACATGTCATAGAAGAGAACCAAGGGCTCCACATTGCTATAGTGACTGAGTAACTTCAGGCAAGAGTAGAATGACGGTCCACTCAACCCACAAGTTCATTAGAAATAAAGAATCCCACAGAGCACCAGCAGCTCATGCCTGTAATCCCAGTGATTCAGGAGGCTGAGATCTGAGTGTCACAGCTTAAAGCCACCAGGTAGTAATGTCCACGAGACTCTAATCTCCAATAAACCACTAAAAAGCCAGAAGTGAAAGCGTGGCTCAAGTGGTAGAGTGCTAGCCTTGAGGGAAAAAATTGCCCAGGGACAGCATGCAGATCCTGAGTTCAAGCCAAGGACCAGCATGAAAGAAAGAAGAAAGAGACAAAGAGAGAAGGAAAGAGAGAAAGAGAGGGGGGAGGGAGAGATGGAGGGAGGGAGGGAGGGAGGGAAGGAAGGAAGAAAGGAAGGAAGGAAGGAAGGAAGGAAGGAAGGAAGGAAGGAAGGAAGGAAGGAAGGAAGAAGGAAAGAAGAGGGGGAGGGAGGGAGGGAGACAGAAGAAAAAAAAGAATGAATGGCATGGCTTGCACTGTGAGTGACTTGTTACTTAGTGGGAAGTAACTGAAAGTGGCCCCTGGCAGAAGTCCTCACACATGCTCACCAGTCTCATAGCTTCTGCTTTCTCCATTTGCTCCAGCTTCAGGGCACTTTCCTGACTTGGAGGAGTTGTATCACCTAATAATCACAAAAGAATTACCTTTTCATTGATGCTTCATATCCCATTATTAGACTTCTAATTGATCCCTAGTCACTTGTAGAGCTGGGGACTTGTGGCTCATACCTAAGAATCCTCACTACTCAGGAGGCTAAGACTGGAGGATCACAGTTTGAAGCCATCCTAGACAGAAAAGTCTTTATCTCCAATTAACCAGCAAAATACCAGACTGTAGGCATGGCTTAAGTAGAAGACTGCTAGCTGTGAGCAAGAAAGTTGAACAAAGCTGGAGGCCCTGGTATGGCACAAATAAACAAAAACAGACCAGAATTGCATGGCAGACGAAAAGGACTTAATCATTCTAAATTCCTTTTTTGTTTTATTGTTTCAATTTACACACACAAAAAATGTTATATCTATTTATGGGACGCCATGTGATATTTGAATATACATGCACACTATGTCAGGTCTTCTGAGTTCTATTTGTAATCATATTTACCAGGGCTATAATCACATCTGCTATCGAATTAGAGATGATGGCAACGTGTATGTTCATATACCCAGGAGTTCTCCATAGAGCATGTTGCAAGAGAAACTAGAACTCTGCTTCCATTCATGACTACTCTTGCCAGCTTGAATGGCCAGAAAATATCAGCTTCCTGTGCCATCTCTAATATACGCATATTAGCTTTCTGAAAAGAAGGCTCTAGTCTTACATTCCTTTTGCACCAGCTGTGTCCCTAACTGGTCCCTGAATGCACTCTTCATTTCCTTTCTCAAACTCCCTTTCTGTAAATAAACTTTTTCCAAGCTATCACCAGAGATATCATGCTAAAAGACAGTTGGACCCTAAGTACTGGTTCTCAGTTAGATGCATACTGAGAGGACTAGAAAGCTTTAAAAGAGAACTGAGCTGGGCACCAGGGGCTCACAGGTATAATCCTAAGCTTCTTAAAAAGGTGAAGTCTGAGGATCATGGTTTGAAGCCAGCCAAGGCAGGAAAGCCCATGAGACTCTTATCTCCAATTAATCACCAAAAATCCAGGGGGGTAGCCATGGCTCATGTGGTAGAGCATCATCAGCCTTGAACAAAAAAGCTAAGGGACATTGCACAGGCTCTGAATTCAAGTCCCAGTCCTGGCATGAATAGAACAGAATAAAAAAAGATAACTGAAGCTTGGTTCCCTGTACCAGGAATTTTTATCTAATTGCTCCGGGGTACAGCCTAGTTATTGAGTATTAACAGCTTCTCAAGGACAAAGTTCAAATGCATGTTCAATCTCTGACAAGTCTCTACCTACCTTGATTGGCCAGTGAAATACCCACAACAAGGGGCTGAGAAGGTGGCTCAGTGGTAGAGTGCTTGCCTTGCATGTATGAGGCCCTAGGTTCGATTCCTCAGCACCACATAAGCAGAAAAACCAGAAGAGGCATTGTGGCTCAAGTGGTAGAGTGCTAGCCTAGAGCTGAAGAGCTGAGGGACAGCACCCAGGCTCAGAGTTCAGTCCCCACAACCGACAAAAAAAAAAAAAAAAGAAAAGAAAAAAAAGAAAGAAAGAAAGAAAGAAGGAAATGCCCACAGTCAGGCTGAAATGATGCATGCTTACTGAGCAGCCATGCTCCTGCAAGATGACTTTGCACAGGCTATTCCCACTCCCAGGAATCCTTTTCCATGTCAGGAAAACTAAGACATATTCAGGATCCAATTCAAAAGCCATCTCTTCTGTGAATCCCTCAACTCAGTAAGGACAGGACACTTCTCTAAGAACATGACTCAAAGTGCACCCCAGTTACTAAGCAAAACAGCTCCTGTTAGAGACATCTAGAAGAGATGCAAAAGGCACCCAATTGAAATTTGGGAGCAGTAGTGGTCACTTTGGATAGAGTGCTATTGGACAAGTCACCACCCACCCTGGACCCCCGCCCTGGTTCTTCTACACCCACAAGAAAGTCAGAACCCTGGGCTGGGAAGGTGGCTCAGTGGTAGAGCGCTTGCCTTGCATGCATGAGGCCCTGGGTTCCATTCCTCAGCACCACATAAGCAAAAAGAAAAAAGCCGGAAGTGGCACTGTGGCTCAAGTGGTAGAGCACTAGCCTTGAGCTGAAGAGCTGAGGGACAGCACCCAGGCCCAGAGTTCAGGCCCCATGACCGGACCAAAAAAAAAAAAAAAAAGAAAGTCAGAACCCTTCTCACATCTTCAGGTTACAAGACAGTAGGAGTAGCAAAGAGCACAGTGAGGTGGGAAGAAAAACGAGAGGGAGCCAGGCACCATAGTTTATGCCTATAATCCTAGCTACTCAGGAGGCTGAGATTTGAGGATTGCAATTTGAAACCAGCTGGAGCAGACAAATTCAACCAGCAAAAGAAAGGCAGTAGAGGTGTGAGAGAGCACTAGCTTTGAGCAAAAACAGCCAGGCAAGATCCTGAAATTCTGAGTTAAAGCCCTAGAACTAGTGTAAAACAGAAGAAAAGGAAAAAGGAAAGGGATATGAGAAAGGAAGGAGAAGGGGAAAGGGAAGTCCTCAGGAACCTCTCACTTGAACCCTGCAAGAGTTCTTTCTCCTCTGAACTCAAACTGAGAAATGGCAGGGAAACATGGCTAAGCTCAACCCTCTGCTCACACAAGATCAGTCCTGTGAAAGGAGATCCTTCTGGTCTCCAGCATGAACACTGAAGAAAAAGGAAGAGCTGACTGCAGTGAACTGGCAACTGCCTTCTGTGTGTGCTGATTCCCAACCATGTTCTGAACTCTGCAGCTAGTGGTGGGAAGCCAGAGGGCCCTGCAGCTCTGCTTCCTGGGACCCTTCTGGGACTCCAGTGAAGAGCACCAGAAATTCCCTGCCTTGTTGGCACATGGGCCTCCAGAATTATTCTCTCCCCAAACCTGGGTTTGTTCCTACTCTGAGTCCTCAAATCATTTGGCCTTCTTTGCTTTGCTTTCAGCTCTTCCCTTGAGATAACGTGTCACTGTATAGTGCAGGCTGGCCCCAAACTCAAGATCCTCCTGCCTCAGTCTCCTGAGAACTGAGATTACAAGTATGTGCTACAGCACCTGGATCTCACTCTCTTTTCTAAGGTAGGACCTGGGGACACCTGCCTATGATTCACACTCACAGTCATCTCTCAGATCCCCATGGGAAGTGACATCTGGCCCACTTCCTTCCTTAGTAAGCAGTAGGGAGATGGTACTTGGTAGGCCAGACAGACTGACTTGAACATTTCCGGAAGAGTTCTGAGAGCCGGACAAAGGCAGAGCTCAAAATGACAAAAGCATGTATGTCTTTTCCTGCCTTCCCATACATCTTAACAAAGCACATACTCCTTACACATCTCCTTACCATAGACAGGCTAGTGAATAAATGGCAATTGCACCAGGTACAGGTGGCTCATGCCTATAATTCTAGCTACTCAGAAGGCTAAGATCTGAGGATCACAGTTCAAAGCCAATCCAGACAGAAAAGTCCCTGAGATTCATTTCTAATTGACCACCAAAAAGCTACAAATGGATCTATGGCTCAAGTGGTAGAATGCCAGCCTTGAACAAAAAACTAAGGGACAGTACCCAGGTCCTGAATCCAAGCACTAGTACTGGCACCAAGAAGGGGGACGGGAGGTGGGGGGAGAAGCAAGAATGTCAATCAAATGTTTACCTGGAATTTTCTCTTTCTCTGAGACAATCTTGACTTCCTTGTCAGTTTCCTAAAACCCATGAGGACAAACAACATTAGCATTTTGGAAGTAAAATTTTTGCAAAGCACTTGGAAATACAGAACTTAACAGTTATATCCATGAGCAGAGAGAAGACACGGAAAACCCCATCTCTCAAGAATTTCTTCCCATGGAGGGCTGCACTCACTTTTAGCAAGTCCTTGGACATTGCTGACTTCTGTCTACTCTGTTTTTTAGCTGAGATCTTTGCCTTCCTCTTCTGAAGCTGTTGCTGGTGCCACAGCACCGATGGGAGCTGCTTGTTCAGGGAACCTGGTGAGCAGAGGGCCAGATCAATTGTCCTCTCTGTGAGGGCCCACAGCCCCCTCCAAGGCCACCTTGTATGGCCTGCCCTGCTCCATGACTCTTCCTCACTGGTCAGGACCAAAGCTGGGGGCACTGCTTCCTAACTGGAATTTCCTGAGTTCGACATATGGCCTTGAAGCACTGTGGCCAGAAACATAACTAAATAGGGACCAAGTTAAAAAGAGAGATGGGGGCTAGGGAGCAGTGTGAGGGGAGGTGCCTAGAATTCCTCCAGCACCAGCACCTCTACCTTCTTTCTTCTGTGATTTCATCAAATATTCAGGTTGTTGCCATGAACGCCTCTGAAGGAAAAGAAGTATAGTTATTCAAAACAAGCATGTTTTGGAAACCCCACATTTTGCAGCACCATCGCAGAGGCTATAGAGGAAGGAAGAGATATGGGAAAAGAAGAGCAGAAGACATCGAGATATTGTCCTTATCATCCCTTCCCCCTCCATTGGCTTTCACCGACATACAAGCCCAGCCTTCTGTGGGACCTGGATCCAGAGTGGCAGGATAGAGAAAGAGGGATTGTAAGCCCAGCTCTTCCTTCTCTGGAGAGCTGGGTTTGGATTTGTATGTGGGCCTCTCCCCCTGGTGCACCCTGGCTCTTACGTGCAGCGTGAGGCCGTGTATAGTTAGAAACATCTTAGAAGAAATCGCACTACCGGGTCTAGCCTTTTTCAAGGGCAGATTATCTTTCATCATGGCTAACTGTATCTTCATCTCTGAACAAGGAACATCTCTATCCACATCTGGCAAAAGGCTAAAGAGGACAAGCAGATGACTATTAGTAACATCTCTTCCCAGAGAGTATGGCTAAAGAGAGATATATAGACAGAACCAGACAGAGAGACAGAGACAGAGACAGAGGCAAAGACAGAAAAGGTCTCTAAATCTGAGGTGGATCTGCAAAGGTGCCCACAGGTGTTCATCCAGCAACACCTTTGTAATCAGCTTTCATAATCAGAGCTGTGTTCACCAACAACACAGGGGAATACAGCACCCTTTTGCCACTAAAGAAAATAAAGTTGAAAGAAGCTAAATAACTCATTGGCGTTCACAAAGCCAGTTAAGATTCAAAATGAAACCCAAAGGCTATCACACTCCAAATTATATAGACCATTCTGCCTCCCCCTTATCCATAATTCATCTATGAATAGTGCCTACATCTGGGTAGGGGTTAAATGACAGTACACAGATATGCTTAGCCCAGGACCTAGCAGATGGGAAGTGTTCACTAATGGTTTAGCAAGAATTGTCATCCCTGCCTAAGACTTCAGTAAGCAAGTGGGGCGACAGCTTGCTTGCCCTGCTCAGGGAGAACACACTGCTTAGATGCCCTTCAGCTTTACGGAAGAGCTGGATTCCAGCTCCCCAAAGCTCTGCGACACTCACCTCTCCTTCAGCAGATCCTGAGATAACCCATCAAGTTGGGCCGAGTCAGATGTGGTTTCTGATATCAATTTCTCAAGCATGTGTACTGAGGAAGATGGAGGCACCATCGCCCCCGGAACTTTTGAGCCTGTTGAGGTATACTGACTTCCAGAGAGATGCCGGGGTGGCCGGCTTTCCTGGAAGAGAAACATTGGAAAAGAACTCTCTGAAGGGGGCTGGGAAGGTGGCTCAGTGGTAGAGCGTTTGCCTTGCATGCATGAGGCCCTGGGTTCCATTCCTTAGTACCACATAAGCAAAAAGAAAAAAAAAAGCCAGAAGTGGCTCTGTGGCTCAAGTGGTAGAGGGCTAGTCTTGAGCTGAAGAGCTGAGGGACAGTGCCCAGGCCCAGATTTCAGGCCCCACGACCAGACCCTCCCTCCCCACCCCCCAAAAAAAAACTCTCTGAAGTACTCTCTTTAAGCCTGTTTCTTTCCACCAACATCTCACCCTGACATGTGAATCTCCTTGTTTTCCAAGACCCACTCCAGCCAATCCCACTTCCTCTCCAACATGAGAACCACCTATAGTGTTATATATGAAACCTATGGAGATTAATTGTTTCATTTTTTTCTGGAGAAGTCATTCATTTATTCACTCAACAAACTAATAAGCTTGCCTATGTGCCAAGTGCAAGGCTGGAGAGGGGGCAGATTCAACCAATGAAGTGGAACAAGACACTGTTATCATTGATATAAGTCTCCGGTGGCTCTGTGATTTATCCCAGGTGATAGTTACCCAGAAATGGCAGGATTAGAGCTGGAAGCCCAAGTCTTACAAGTCCTGGTCCACTGGAATTATATCCTATCACTTGGATAATTGTTTGGTTTGAGGGTTTGAGGTCTTTTATTACATTTTTTTTCTTTAAGTAGTTGTACAAAAAAGTTAACATTCAACAAATCAGTTTATAAGTACAATGCATTTTGATCAGGGTCACCTCTTTTCATCATTCTCTCCCATTTCTCCCAACTCAAACCCTCTCCTCAGTTTTCTTAGTTTCATAAGATATGCATTGATATTATGACTGCTTTTTTGGGGACAATGTGTCTGTGTGTGTGTGTATCTGTGTGTCTGTGTATCTGTGTCTGCATGTATGTCTGTGTGTACATATGTCTATATCTATGTCTGTATTTGTGTGTCTGTATGTGCCAGTACTAGGACTTGAACTCAGGGCCTCGGTGCTATCCTTGAGCTTTTTTTTTTTTTGCTGGTCGTGGGGCCCGAACTCTGGGCCTGGGCGCTGTCGCTCAGCTCTTCAGCTCAAGGCTAGCACCCTTCCACTTCTGGCTTTTTCTGCTTATGTGGTGCTAAGGAATTGAACCCAGGGCCTCATGCATGCAAGGCAAGTGCTCTACCACTGAGCCACCTTCCCAGCCCTATCTTTGAGCTTTTTGCTCAAGACTAGCACTCTACCACTTGAGACAGAAGCTCCACTTCCAGAATTTTGGTGGTTAATTGGAGATAAGAGTCTCAAGGACTTTCCTGCCTGGGCTGGCTTTGAACCGTGATCCTTAGATCTCAGCCTCCTGAGCAGCTAGGATGACAGGCGTGAGCCACCAGCACCTGGTGAGGAAGTGTGTAACAGACCAGAAGCCCCCAGAGTACCCATCAGTTCCTTCTCTCACCTCTTCAAGGTGCCCTTCGCCTTCCTCCAGGAAACAGATAGGGAAAAGGAGACTGAAGTTGCATGGTAATTATTCCTGAGAAAGGAATTTCTTGGGCAGATTTGTTTATTTAGAGAGGAATCAGGGCTAGAGTAGAATGGGGGAGACTTTAAAGGAGAACAAAAACAAGCCCAGTAAAGTAATATCATAAAGGATTAGACAAGACATCAAACTTACCTTTGGTGATTTCTTTTTTGCTTTCATCCTCTGCCAAAAAGCCTTTTCATCTGAGCTTAAAATGAGAATAGACACAAATTATTTCTCAGACATCTTAAAGAGAGGCACCAAGGATATTTGTGAAAAATGACCATGAAGATTCCTTAGTATTCAAAAATGGCTGGTTGGAAGCCAGCAGTTCCAGCTACCCAGACACCAGCTATTAAATAGATCCCTCATCCTCACATCAAAATTCCTTTCCCAATATTTTTTTTTCTGACAATCTAGTAATTGGTGCTGACACCAGGGCTCAAACTCAGGGCCCCATGCTCTCATTCCTCTCTCTTGCTCACAGATGGTGCTCTACCACTTGAGCCATACCTCCATTCTAGCATTTTGCTAGTTAACTGAAGTTAAGAGTCTCGCAGCCTTTTCAGACCAGCCCACTTCAAACCATAATCTGCCAGATCTCAGCTTCCTGAGTAGCTAGGATTATAGGCATGAGCCACTGGCAACAAGATTAGTAACTCATTTTCATGGCATGAATTTAAATTTATATTATATACCTGACATGATTGTGTTTGCAATGTCTTCTCTCTCCCTGTATATACATCTAGGAGAACAGGATTCCTCACCAGACCCTTGATTCTTATTCCAAAGGAGGTAGTTATAAGTCAGGACATCCAGACTATAGCTCCTGAGTAGATCATAGGCATGAGCCATGGTGTCTAGCTTACAAGATTTTTTTTAAGAAGAAAAGGGAAATGAAAAAGAAAGAAACTGACTGACAAAGATGGACACTGATGGCTCATGTCTATTATCCTATTTACTCAGGAAGCTGAGATCTAAGGAACACAGTTCAAAGCCAGCTCAGGTAAGAAAGTCTGTGAGACTCTTATCTCTAATAAACTACTCAGAAAAACTCAGAAGTGGAGTTGCAGCTCAAGTGGTAGGGCATTAATCTTGAGCAAAAGAGCTCAGGGACAGTGCCTATGCCCTGAGTTCAAAAAGAAAAGAAAAAAAAAAGACTGACTAAAAAGAAATTCCATCACTTAACAAGAATAGGAAAGCCTCAGTGGTCATTAAGCACCAGCTAAACACTTTTCCCATAGCTGTCAATCCTAGCAAGCCTTTGGGGTTTTGCCTAACGATCTCTGTCATGCTCTACTGTATACACAAGCCCTACAAGCTGTTCATTTTGTACCACTGTCTTAAGCCTTGGGGTTGAGAGCAGAGGTTCAAATGCTTCACTGAAAGCTCTTTCATTGGATGCCCTGGATTACTTTAAAAGAAAAACTGCACAGCACTGGTGGCTCACACCTGCAATCCTAGCTACTAATGAGGAGACTGAGATCTGGAGATCCCAGGCAGATAAGTCTAGAGAGAATATTTCAAATTAACCAGTGAAATGCCAAACTGAAGGTATGGTTCAAATGGTAGCGCATCAGCCATAAACAAGACAACAAAGAAAGAACAAGGCTCCAAGTTCAAAAACCCAGTATTGCCAAAAACAAAAGATAAACTAGTAGAAAGAGAATGTATTTCTTAATCTAATTTCACAAATAAATTGAGTCCTGGTTTATATGCTATTTGCCTCTTGCTATGTAGAATCTGATATGAAGAAGTCTCATAGCATGATCTCAAAATGAATTAAAACAGAATGTCAGGGTGGTAAAATGCAGAAGCTTGGCCTCTGGCTGAAAGGGAGATCACAAAATGGAGAACTGAAGAGGACTAAGAGGAAGTACAGAACACAAGGTGTTCTGTACACATGGTACTCACCTCTCTTTCTTCTCTACATCTTTTGGGATCCAGACTACAACCATGTTTCTGGCAGTTTCAGAGTAAGGTAGTTCTGTCCCATTGAAATTCAATATTGAAAGCTAAGAGAAAGATAGAACGGCTGGAAATGTTAGGCTTTTGCTGGTACTATATCAGGCTACAATATTATGTTAACCAAAAAGATTATGGCTCAGTAGTTGACCTAAAAGCATATGTGGGGGTAGTGAATATGATCAAAGTACTTCTTGGGCATAAATAAAAATAGAATAATAAAACCTGTTTAAAAAAAGTTTTTCAAAAGAGGAAAGGAACTGGATGCCAGTGGTTCACACCTGTAATCCTAGCTACTCAAGAGGCTGAGATCTGAGGATCATAGTTTGAAGCCAGACCAGGAAGGAAAGTCCCTGAGACTCTTATCTCTAATAAACTACTCAGAAAAACCCAGATGTGGATCTGTAGCTCAAGTGGTGGAGCACTAGCCTTGAGCAAAAGGAAGCTCAGGAACAGTACTCATGCCCTGAGTTCAGCAAACACACACACACACACACACACACACACACACACACACACACACACACACACACACACACACACACACACACACACACACACACACACACACACACACACACACACACACACACACACACACACGGGAGAAGGCAAGGCACTAGTGTCTCAAGACTACATTCCTAGCTATTCAAGAGGCCGATACCTGAGGATTGAGGTTTAAGGCCAGTCCAGGCAGAAAAGTCCATGAGACTTTTAACCAGCAAAAGGCAAGAAGTGGAGCTGTGGCTCAAGTGATAGACTGCCAGTCTTGAGCAGAAAACAACTAAGCAAGAATGAGAATGCCAGGACCTGAGTTCAAGCCCCACTACTGACACCAAAAAAATAAATTAAAAATAAAAACAAGTAAATAAGTAAAAGTGAAATACTAGAATAAACCAAAGTAGAAAAAGATTAGATTACCTCCCCCTTAAACACTATATAGATTATCTCATGTTTTTGTTATTAAATCTATTTCTTTTTTTGGGGGGGGTGGAGCCCAGTCATGGGGCCTGAACTCTGGGCCTGGGCGCTGTCCTCAGCTCTTCAGCTCAAGGCTAGCACTCTACCACTTGAGCCACAGTGCCACTTCCAGCTTTTTTTTTTTCTTTTTGCTTATGTGGTGCTGAGGACTTGAACCCAGGGTCTCATGCATGCAAGGCAAACACTCTACCACTGAGCCACCTTCCCAGCCCATACAGCTATTTCTTAACCATAAATACTTTTAAAAGTTTGAAAATCAGCTGGGAGCTGAGAGCTCAGGCCTGTAATCCTAGCTACTCAGAAGACTGAGATCTGAGGATCTCGGATCAAAAACCAGCCCAGGTAGGAAAATCCCTGAGACTCTTATCTCCAATTAACCACCAGAAAACCAGAAATGGACCTGTGGCTCAAAGCCATAGAGTGCTAGCTTTGAGCAGAAAAGTTCAGGGACAGCATCCAGGCCTGGAGTTCAAGCCTATGATTGATAAGTAAGTAAGTAAATATATATATATATATAAATAAACAAATGTATGTTTGAAAGTCATCAGAGTAGATGACCTTAAGGTTCACTTTAGGTTTGATATTACAGCATTTTAATTTTCTGACTATGAGACAACTATTTGCTTTGCCCCTAAGCAGGAAACTTATACCAAACCTTCACAAACCAATCTATCTTGTGCCTGTGATTCTGAAAATTAACCTATAAAGCTGTTATTATAGAGCCTTACACACATTAAGTCACAATACTAGACAGTGCCATCATTATTCCAGCTATAGTGATTCTGAAAAACAATGTTAAAAGCAAACTATTTTTTTCCATAAATAAGGAGAAAGTGTAGAAGAGTTACCTTTTTATTTCACAACTTACTTTTGGAAACTTAATTTGATTCATCTCATTTTTGTTAGGTAACCTCTGAGGCCTAAAGAAATGAGAATTTTACTGATTTAAAATGTAATGGAATTCTGATACATAACTACTACATAGATGAATCTAGAAAACACTATAGCAAGTGATACAAGCCAGATATAATAAGACAGATTCCCATGATTTCACTTATATTAGGTACTCAGACTAGATACCTGTCTCAAAGAGATAGGAAATAGAGTAGGGATTACTAAGGGTTCAATAGAGAGAATGAAGGGTTATGGTTTAATGGATATAGTTTGAGATGATAAGAATCCTGGAGGTGGATAGTGGTAATGGTTGTATAACATGGTGAATATACTTACTACCAATTAGTTATATTTAAAAATAGTGAAAACTGCAAAGTGCTGGTGGCTCACACCTGTAATCCTAGCTACTCCAAAGCATAAGATCTGAGAAATGCAGTTCAAAGCCAATCTGGACAGAAAATTCAGTGAGACTCTAATCTCCAATTAACCAGCAAAAATCCTGAAGTAGAAGTGTGGCTCCAATGGTAGAGCCCTAGCCTTGAGAAAACAACAACAACAAGCAATAGCTCTGAATGTTCACGTATGCGCACACACACACACACACACACACATGCACACACATGCACACACACGTGTGAAAATTGTACCCAAGCCTGGAAATGTATGGCTATAATCCCAGCACTGAGGAAGCTGAAGTAGAATTGTGAGTTCAAAGCCAACCTGTATTATAGTAGAGCATATATATTTAGAGCACTGGGCTACATGACAAGCCCATGTCTAAAAAACAAAAAAATTATCAACTACGCCTCCTACAATAATAAAGATAGTATCGTTTCCCTTACTTTATAGACATCTTAAATTTATAAATGAAAGAATAATGTAGAAGCATAAAGTAAATTTCCAACTTTTAGCTTGTTTTGTAAAGCCCCTCTTTCATTACTGCTGGATGGGCCAGATACATAGTTCAATAGTACTTAAAAGATGTCTTCTGTCAGGCGCTGGTAACTCACACCTGTAATCCTAGCTACTCAGGAGGCTAAGATCCAAGGATCATGGTTCAAAGCCAGCCAGGGCAGGAAAGTCCATGAGATGCTTATTTCCAATTAGCAGCTATAACATGGAAAGTGGCACTGTTACTCAAAGTGCTAGTGCACTAGCCTTGAGTAAAATTGCTCAGGGACAGTGTATAGGCCCCGAGTTCAAGCCCCACCACCACCACCAAAAAAAAAAAAAGATTTCTTCTGTCCTTCATGCTTTTACATATGCTATTCTTATTGTTTAGAACTCTCTTCCAGTTCACCTCCTGCACACAATCCCCACTTTCAGCAGTCAGCTCAAACTTCAGATGTTGGGATCAATGCCACTTGTATAGATGAAAGTGCCCTGAGTTAGGAACTACTAGGCAGAAGTATTTCCTGGCACTCAAAAAAAAATGAACTTCCTGGGAGATAGTGAGGGAAGGGATGACATTCTTCCAAAAAAGTTATTACTTGACTTATGTAATTGTAGCCCCTCTGTATAACACCTTTATAATAACAATAAAAGCAAAAATAATAATAAAAGAAAAAGCTCTGATACCAGTACTAAACATATGAATAAATATATGTAAGGCTAATCCAAAGAAATGAATTTCATTCTTTAAACCACCCAGTCTAAGTCCCAAACGGTCCAAATCCCAAAACATAAGCAGGTATGTCTTCTGTTTGTTTCTCCCTGCTTAGTCACTACTTCTTTAACTGAATGACTATTTCCTTTTTCATTCAGATTTCTCAAAGCCTACTGTGAGGGTAAGGGAAAATCATAAACTACAATTTGGAGACAGCAGTCTACTAAGGAGATTCCGTGATAATTTACCTGCTGGAACGTTTATATTTAAGCTTTGAACCCGGAGACAATGAAGTCTTTCTATAGGGGAAGTGTGATAACTGTTGGTTAGCAAGTCGCTTGGTCTGCAAGCTGGAATCTGACATGTTCATAATAGTGAGCACTGGGAGTTTTTCTGAGAAAGCAGACCAGAAGAAAGAATGGGCGATATTACATGGAGAAAGGGAGCCAAACAGAAACATTTTAAGGATCTTATGACAAAGAAGGAAGAACTAGCTTATTCACCTCTAGCTTCCAGGGGGGATTTGCCAGGTGCTCCCATGATTCGAGGATGGCCCCTCTCAACGCGGCGAATAGATGCCCAGCATTGCGGATGCTGACAGACAGCCTGGTCACAGGTGGTTTCATCCCACTGGCTCTCATCCGGCAAGTTCATAACCATCAGTGATTTAGGAGGAAGGCCAATCCTGTACTTTTCTAGTCTCTGGAGAGTCAAGAATTGCATAAATGCGGAGTAATATTATACAGTAGCTAGATAGTCTAGGTCCTAACTGGGATTCAAATAATAAAATACTTCTATGAAACCCATTTAGGTATATGATGGTCACAGAATAATTCAGGACAGGTAACAAATATATGTGAAAATATCTCAGGGCAAGGTCCAATAGGAAGTATGGAGAGCAAAAGATCTCCTGGTAGACCATTTAACAGCCAACTGTCTAGACTTAAGCAATCTGAGCTTCATTTTCCTCATCTGTAAAACGAGGAAAAGTCTGTCCTAATCATTACAATTAGTTGTAGGCATTAAAAAGCTTGTCATACAGGGCTGGGAAGTTGGCTCAGTGTTAGAGTGTTTGCCTGGCATGCATGAGACCCTGGGTTCAATTCCTCAGCACCACATAAGCAGAAAAAAATCTGGAAGTGGTGCTGTGGCTCAAGTGGTAGGTTGCTAGCCTTGAGCTGAAGAGCTGAGGGACAGTGCTCAGGCCCAGAGTTCAGCCTCCATGACCACAAAAACAAAACAAAAAGCTTGCCATACAATTAGTTCAGAATAAATGTTGGCACCCTTTCATTTTTCTCATTAATCATCAGTGAAAAGAGGTCACCGTTTTTGAAGGGCCTTCTGATATTACAATCAATGAAGTCATGTAAGTGTTTTTAATGGCTCAAACTTTTGGAAGATGTGGTTCCATTTTCAATACACTCTAATTCCCATGAAGCAGGTAAGACATCTACCAATCGTGAATAGGCTTGTTCAAATTGCAAATAAGTGGATTTGCCATTGCTTCTCAGGTCACTGTCTTTCTATGGACTGGATATATGGCCTTAGCCAAGTAACTTCATCCCTCCCAGCCTGTTTTCCTCAGGAACAGACGTCTTAAAGAAGATTATAGAAGTGTTAAATGAGATATTACACTGTTGTGTATCATATATAATAGGTGCTTGATAAATATTATCTTCCTTTCTCTAAGATGTTTTAGGCAACCATTACTACCTTATCCTCAAGAACTATTTTCTGTGCTTTAACTCAGGGCCTAGGCACCATCCCTTTACTTTTTTCACTCAAACCTAGTACCATACTACTGAGCCACAGCTCCACTTCCAGCTTTTTGATGAGGTAATGGATTTTGGTGCCTAACATGACTTTGAACATTGATTCTCAGATCTCTGCTTTCTAAGTAACTAGGACTACAGATGTGAGCCAGTTTACTTTATAAGGACATTGCCCATTTCACATTTGTTGAGTACAAAATGCATAGGAGGACCTTGTTTGGGGCATGGAAAACAGTAACAAACAAACTCCTTATTCTAAACAACTTGTAACAATTTAGATCAGAGATAACCAACTATTGGCCTGGGATTACACTTGACCTATGACTTGTTTGATAGGCACTTTGAGCCAGTATTTTAAAACTGGAATCGTCCATAATGTCCAGATTTCTGGCTCCTCTTAGAGATCAAAACATCTGACAACATAGGGCCAAGTAAAGAGCAAGCGACTGGAACAGAACAGCTACTGAAGTCTTTAAGCCAGGTCTGTTCTGTCCAAGTGCAGAGTTCTCCACACCAGACCAACAGTCTAACTGAAGCAGTTTCAGTGGGAATTTATCACTGAAATGCTCTGTTGTTTCTCCAAATAGGGAAACACATCTCTATAATCATGGCTCCACAGAAGGCAGGAAAACAAGAGCCTTAAGACTGTGTATTTCAAGGAGGAGAAAAGCTGCACTATAATGTTCTCAATAGGAGAGTTTCCATGCAATTAAATATGGGGGAAAAAATACAAACTAGGGGTATGTGTCAAGGGCTAGAGCGCTTGCCTAGCTAGTGAAAGGCCCTGAGTTCAATCCCCAGAATGGGGATAGATGGGGAGGGGTTGGGCCTGACATATTAATATAACTTAAAACGCCAATGCGACACGTGGGTAATGATTCTGACGGGAAATGATGCACGGTGGACCATTTCATGAACTTAAAAAGCAAATGCAGTGTTGACAGGGGTCATCTGTGAATGTCTAGGAGCGGCTGCATGACTCGTTGAAGCTGCCGCTTCTCGCCCCTCGGTTACCTGTCTGGACTGCATGGCACTCCGCGATCTCATCAGGTTCATCTTGTCCGCGTTGTTAGTTCACGTTAAAAACAAAAGCAACAAAACTGCGTAACACTTAATGCGATCATTACTAAGTCTCGAGGCAAGCAGAATGGACAACTGCTCCAGAGGATTTGAAAGGGGAAAAGAACCCAAGAAGGTCCCGTTTCATTCCAAACGAGAAAAAAATAATGGGGACTCCTGTTGGGGGACCAAAGCAGATAACGGAGTCTTGTGGAGACCGTGCTGCCAGCTCCCGCGGAGCAGAGAAGTCTCCGGCTGGGCAGCCGCTCCCGCCTCTTTCAAGAGGCCCCGCCTACCACACCCGAAACCCCACCCCCGCCCCGGCCGGTAAATGTCCCGCCCACAACGCCTGTGTCCCCAGGAAAGGCCCCGCCTATCACCCGCCTCCTTCAGGAAAGGCTCCGCCTATCAACCCGCCTCCTGTAGGAAAGATCCCGCCCAGCGGGCTCCAGACACGCCTTCGCCGCTCACGCTAGAGCTTCCTGGACCTGTAGTCGCCAAGTAGCCGCGCAAAGCACGGTGGGGAATGAACGGAAGCCTCATGAGGCATACTTCATTTGACGCGAAAGCTCCTGACGTGGTGATAATGTGAATCACAAAAAAAAGAGACAGACTGGGGAGAAAGTGAACGCCACGTTGGCTTGGACGGAAACCCTAATGGGCCAAAAACGCGGCTATCTGGAGAGTTCAGATGCTCCGACTACTTAAAGCGAGGGCGGGCTTACGGCAGGAAGGAAGGTGTGGCGCGCGGGGCACTGTGGGACACTGTGAGCAACGTGGGGTGGGACGGAAGCGTCCGAGGGCCAAACCTCAGCGACGCGGGAAGTCCGGACGCTGTGGTACCCTGAAGAAGGAGGCCTGGGGCGAAGAAAGCTCGGGCCCCGGCGGTGGCAATGGCAGAGAGGCCCGAGGACCTAAATCTGCCCAACGCTGTCATCACTAGAATTATCAAGGAGGCGGTGAGCTGCTGGGGCTGGCGGATAGGTCAGGGCGGACGGGCGGGAAGCAGGTCCTGGGCTGGTATTGGTGCTCACCTCCGCTCTCCGTACAGCTCCCGGACGGAGTCAACATCTCCAAGGAGGCCCGGAGCGCCATCTCCCGCGCCGCCAGCGTCTTCGTGCTGTATGCCACGTCCTGGTGAGTGCGGCGGAGCTACCCAGGGCACTGCTGGAGCGCAGAGAGCACCTGCCTCCAGTTGGTGGCCTGGCACACACAGACCCCAGTAATGAATCCGTGGAGGAGAGAGAGCCTCCTGCAGTTTCTACAAGTTCTGGAGCAAAGTAAACGTAATTTCGGCCTTCGCCCTTTGTGCAGGGAAAGGAAGGAGTAACTCTTAAGTCACACAAAAGCCCATACATCTAGGATGTACACGACCTCCCGCCCCCGCCCCCGTCCCCACTCTGCGTGTACTGGTTCCCATCACTCCACACCTGGCAGGAGAGAGTCTGCCAGCCTCTGATCCCTGATGGCCTTTCTCTTCTCTTTCTTCCAGTGCCAATAACTTCGCAATGAAAGGGAAGCGCAAGACACTCAATGCCAGTGATGTACTCTCCGCCATGGAAGAGATGGAGTTCCAGCGATTCATTACCCCCTTAAAAGAAGCTCTAGAAGGTATCCCTTCTGTTTTCTGAATCATGAAGATGTTCATCCTCTGTGCTTTGATCCCCCAGTCTTGAGGCTTTCAGTATACTTCCCTTGAGGTCCAATGTCAGTACTGGGGTTGACGCCACACAGATTAGTTGGTACCATCTCAGCTGTTTGGGAGGCTGAGCTCTTTATTGATCCTCTGTGTCTCCATTTTTCTTACTATATGATGGCTACATGGTCCACCTCATGCTTCCAGTTCTGCCTTCTAACCCCACTTCTCCCTATAACAAGCGCCCGGCTTGTTATAGGTATTTATAAAACAAAGAAATATAGCAAAGGTCACTAGAAAACCCCATTTCTCCTTCCTAACAGCATATAGGCGGGAGCAGAAAGGCAAGAAGGAAGCCTCAGAGCAAAAGAAGAAGGACAAAGACAAAAAAACAGATTCAGAAGAGCCAGACAAGAGCAGGGATGAGGACAATGATGAAGATGAAGAAAGACTGGAAGAAGATGAGCCAAATGAAGAGGAGGAAGTAGACAACTGAATAGGGTGGGCAGGATGGCATTGTAGAAGATACCACCTAGAAATATCTTGTGTTTATATGAAGCTTTTCCCTGCTGGGTAAGTGGTCTTAGGCACAAGTGCCTGAGATCAAAATAAAAACTGAATAGAATTATCCAAACCAGCTCTCCCAGCCTCAGAACATCTGAATAGCAGAATCCTGATTTGCTTGATTGGTCTGAAAGTTATGACTTTTTAGTAAGGAGGATTCTGAAAGCTGATTAAATTGGCCAGTTGAAATCTTCTGTTTACTTAGGTGTAGGTTTAGGTAGTGTTTTGATCCCTGTCTCCCTGTCCCTCTATAAAAGTAATAATAATTTCCATGCTGCTGGCTGTGTTTCAGATCACAGGGGCAGTGAAGGCTCAGGACGAATTGGGGCTTTGATCATGGTCAGCCTACATTTGATTGTACAGTATTTGGCAATAGTAGCTTATTAAGAATGGCCAGGTGGCTGGGGATATAATTGAGTAATAGAGCACTTGCTTAGCATGTGCCGCTATGGAGGGCCCTAGGTTCCATCCCTAGCACCAAAGAATAGTAGTCTGAATGTTTCAGCTTTAGGAAACTACTGGAAAGCTGGGTGAATAATGAAATCCAATCTGCCATCTCTTTATTTGACACAATAACATTTTTTTTTCACTAGGCCCACTTTGCTGCAGCTCTTCTTTATTACCTGTCCATTTAACTTGGTGGGGTAGCTGAACTCTGGGCACTTATGGGCTTAAAATAGCAATGGAGATTAAAGTTGGTCATGCAAAGGTGCCACTGAGGTCTTACAAAGCACATGACTTAGTGCTACATGTACCTCACTGCCTACCACTGTAAAGCTTTAGGATGATCACCTGGAAGGTGTAAAATCCCAGGCTTTTTCTTTCCCATTTCCCAAACTGGGTGTGGCTTTGCATTCTCTTAATTTGTGACAAGCGCTAGACTTTATTTCTCCTAAACACAACTTTCTCCCTCTATGCTTCTCTTTGTTTCTTTTTACCTTTCTGCTTTCTAGTCCCACTTTCTTTTACTCACTTTGTTGGCCAGTCTAGGAACTTTGAATACCTGCTTGTATCCCAAGGTTCAGATTCTTCTGGTTCCTTAGTGTCGTGTCTTAAAAATGGTTTTATAAAACTCCTCAACCTTAAGGGAAATATGATGGTGCTCTGGAATCACATGCATGTGTGTGTGTGTGTGTGTGTGCGCGTGAGCACACACACACACACAAATCCTTCTCCTTTAACTGTCTCTAAAGTATCCTCGTTGGCTTTTCTTAGTCTTATCTTCCATTCAGTACTCCAAGCACATTCTTGTCTTACTTGAGCACTTGGGGTTGGCAGGTAGTGTAATATAGTTGGATGCTTTTTGTTAAGTGAATACAGTGAAAAGTTTGTTGATAAGTGACTGAAGACTTGAGAAGATTGTAATGCTTTGTATAAATAAAGAACATTCTTGTTTAAAGTGATGACTCAGAGTTTGGTTTTGGAGAGGACCTACTGATCATGACTCAGTACAGTATGTGGAATGTGAACTGGGCCAGCCCTTTGTAACAAACATTGGGTCTTATATCACCTTGGATGACCAGTAGGTGTTGCTCTTCTAATACCAGAACAAATGTTTTCGTGACTTCTTGAATAGTTGTGTCTGGGACTGCTTTAAATGCCTTCAGGAATTAAATCTTAAACCCTATATAGTAGCATTACTGTTACCTCCTTTTTAAACTTCTTTTTCTCCTTTTTTTTTGGTGCTGGTCCTAGGGCTTGAACTCATGCCCTGGGCACTGTTCTTGAGCTTTTGTGCTCAAGGCTAACACTACCACTTGGAGCCACAGCTCCATTTCCAGCTTTTTTGGTAGTTAATTGGAGATAAGCATCTCAGAGTTTCCTGCCCCAGCTGGCTTTGAACTGCAGTCTCAGAGCTCAGCTTCCTGAGTGGCTGAGATTATGGGTGTGGGCCACCAGTGCCCAGCTTTAACCTCTGCTATTTCTTAATCACAACTCTACTACCTATCCAATCTACATAGCTATCAGATCTCAAGTCAAATTGTAAAAGTTACATTGGGCATGATGGCACATGGCAGTAATCCTAGCACTTGAGGATCATTGAAAGTTGTATGACAGCCTGTGTCACATGTTAAGACCCTTTCTCAAGAAAGTTTCACAAAGATTCAACTCAGTGGTCACTTAGGTGATTTTTCCCCTCATTTTCATCATCAGAAACATCCTTTCTTAACCCCTACAAGCACCACTCTAGGCTAATCCCTAGTCTCATCTGGATGTTGATTTTCTTTGAGCTCAGTGTCTAATTTCATCTCTGCATCCCCTAGTTTCCCCTTGGTATTAGTTAACAACTGGATCCTTTCTGAAACATGACGACTACAATCCCTACCTGCTTCCTATGAAATTAAATCTATACTTAAGACTGAGTAAGGCAGGCTCACTACCATCTATTCTAACCTTCTACCCTCCTATATAAAGCTGTTTGTGTTCTAGTCAAGAATGAGTCAGAAAACAATTTCATGAATTCTGCTCTATCCCTTAGCAAACTTACTAAGAAAAACATGTTGCTGATTTAAAGGTACAGAATTTACCAACTGAGAAAAATCTTAGGACAGCCATCAGTTTTTCCCAAACACACCTCCATCATTCCTATAGTAGTATTGGGATTAGGGAGGTGGGAGGGGGTCATACTGGGATTTGAACTTAAGCTCTTGTGCAAGCTGGGCAGGTACACAAGCCACACCTCCAGCCCTTATTACTAAGGTAATGTTACACCTTTAGCAAGGCCATACATGCCCAAAGATTGTAATCTATATTTGGATGTTAAAAGGATTTCTATCCTAACCCATTCAAAACTACTTGTATACCCTAGTCCTGTGTTTTTACCAATGGGAAGTTGAGGCTTTTTAGAGAGAATTGATTTAAGATCTTACTATTAATTTATGAAAATTGGGATTATGTCTCAGTGGTCTTTGGCCCGGCTCCTGGCTTTTGTTTTAATAAACATTTTGTCTTGGAATAATTTTAGATTTACAAAAAAAACTACAAAGACTTTTTAAGTTACAAAGTAGAATTATATACTCATCCAACTTTCTCCTCATGTTAACATCTTTTAGAACTATGGTACACTTGGTCAAAATTGACAAAGATTAATCTCACTATTCTGGTATTTAACCAGTCTTTCATATCCTTTTTCTCTTAACAAGTTGTAGAATATCAGATTGCATTTAGTGGGTTTTTCTTCAAGAGTTGAAAAAAATTACAAAACATAAAATGAAACATGTTTAAGTGAACAATTTGGTGTTAAACAACCACTACCTTTAGCTTCAAGACATTTCCCAGGCCTTCATAACCACCAAACCGCTTTTTGCTGCCCCTGCACATACTCTGCTCCAAAACCACTACCCACAGACCTCCGGTCAGATTTTAATGTACCCATTATTGTCCTGTCTGAAGCCCCTGTCAGACTTGGAAGGTTTTTTTTGGTTTGCTTTTTTAATTCTCCTGTCTATTCATATCCCATCTCCCAACCCATGGCACAGATTAGGTTCTGAGTAAATTAGTTACACTGGATTAAATTCTCACTGAAATGAGAAAACAGTCTGATGCTGAACTCAACAACTCTAAAGTGCTCAGTCTGCGAAAGTGGACTTAAGTTATTGTGTTAGGCCATTGTGGTGGTGTTTTCCTTGATGCTCATTGTTCTTTCATCAATAAACCAGTGCCAAGTTTGCCCGGGGAGGGTAACAGAACTGCAAAGTGAACTCGGGTGAAAGCTGGGGTGAAGGTAGGGTTAAGCCCGCCTCACACTCCCGCAGAGATCCAACGGGCCCACGTGGTAGCTCTGTGGTCCAGCCAGCGCCAGAGAAGTCCTAGCACCCGGAGGGGTGGCTCTGAAGCCCGAGGGCATATCCGATTGGCCGGGGAGGGGGAGGGGCCTCGCGGGAACTGGCCAATTGTCCCTTGAATGCCCATGCAGGGCGTGGTTTCACGCTATGAGGGGCGGGCGGGAGGGGGGGGAGAGCTGCTTCCGGGTGAGCCGCCCCGCCCCCACGTGGGACCCGGAGCCTGGAGTCGGGAGACCGCGGTGGCTGCGCCAGCGGTTCGGAGCTCTGGCGAGTCAGGTAAGCGGGAACCGGCGTTCCAGGAGGTGGCGGGCTTGAGAGAGCAGCTCCAGAGCGAGACAAGTGCTGTTGCACCGAGAATCTCGCATCCCAAGATTGTGTTGTGCCCCGAGGATTGTGTTGTGCTGCTGGGGGTGAACCTCCCTCCCCCCCACCCCAGTTGCCCCGGCGCTTTAGGCTTAGACGGCCCGGCAACACCTAGGGTCGAGGCCTGAATGCAGGCCCCGTTTCTCATCTCTGGAGGCTGCCAGGCAGTCTCCATCAGAGCGGGGTCAGAGGTATCTAGCGGGCTGGAGGAAGGAGCTGGAAACAATAAGAGCCGCTTGTGCTAGGAGTCCCATCGCTTTGTCCCATTCAGTCCTTACAACAACTCATTGAGGTCGGGTTAGGTCCCCACTTAGCAGATGAGAAAACTGAGGTCACATAGCTGGAAATAGAATTTGTCCCCACATCTCAGACTCCAGAGCCCACACACCCTGCTACCAGCAGCAGCCAGATTCAGAATTACCATGACGCCCCCTTTCTTCCTTGATCCATAAACACAGCTCTGCTGGGAAGAAAATTTGAAATCTACCTTATAGTTGTGGTGGGAACTGAGGACTAGGCTGCCGAACACCCGAATTCTAGTCCAGATCTGCAGCTGACCTGCTGCATGAACTTCGGTGTTTCTCCTACTCCGGAGCCCAGTTTCAGCCTTGTTTGAATGACGTAAATTCTAAGCCAAGATATTCTAGGAGGCTGTGGAAACAGCAGCTTCTCCTTCCAACTCCAGATGTCTATCTAACCCCAAGATTATCAAAGCCCTAGGGCCAGGTGAGAGTCACCCTCTTCCTTTTATACCTAAATTAAGCTCTGGTCCAGCGGGCACAAAGTATTCAGAAAATGCAAATAGACCACTAGTCTGTCCCTTTGCAGAAACTGCCAGACAGCTGCTATTCTGAGTCTTTGTGGGACTTTGGATTTCTCAGGCTGGGCCCTTCTACCTAGCTGGCCCTCTTAACTGCCTCCTCCTCAGCTGGTACAGAGCCTACCAGATCTGGCAGGAGGTCCATACTCTCTGTGCCAAGAGCACAGCCTCTGGAATCCTCTGGAGCACAACCTGGGGCTCCTTCACAGCCACTCCCATAACTCAAATTAAGTTACACCAGGTGGAGGGGTTTGTTGCCAAATCAAAAGGAGATTTCACAGTTATTGTGAAGAGCTGGGCTTCGGTGTCCTTGAAGCTGTGACTCCAGAGACACAAGCCCTGGGCAGCCTTCTGCTTAGGATCTGTGTGGTGGTTATTTTATTTCTCTCCCACCAAAGCTGCCTGGTGGACAGGGACCTCACCTCAGGTATCGCGAAACATCTATGGCCTGCATGGCTTGAACAAATGCCTTCCCTTCTATGTGGCACAGGAGTACCAGCAACAAATAGTAATCAAATGAACCACATATTTACTGTGAAGACCCTTGGTGCCAGATACATACCTCACTTCTAATTTTCTGCATAGCCCTGAAAGTTTTGGAATATTAGCCCATTTCATGCATTATCAAAGGAAGGTTCTGAAAGGCTACCAGCTTTGAGCTGAGCCAAAATCAGACCTGGGCACTATTTGACTCTGAAACCTGTTTTTTTAATTCTCTCTTTCCCTTTCCTTTGTGTGTGGAGTGGAGTGGGATGGTGTACGTGTGTGTGTTGATGTGTTGATCCTGGGGCTTGAACACAGGTCTTAGATGCTGTTCCTAATCTTTTTTGCTTAAGGTTAGCACTCTACCACTTGAGCCACAGCTCCATTAGAGATACATGGATTTTCCTGCCCTGGCTGGCTTTGAACTGAGATTCTCAGATCTCATCCTCCTGAGTAGCAAGAACTACAGGCAGGAGCTTGAAACGTGGTTCTTTCTAAGCCACCCTATACTGCTTGCCAGCAAAGCTAACCTGTAATGACATGAGTGAGTGGATATGCTAGACCTCATGGTAGCATATTCCTGTGAATGATGTGACATAGGACTTAAGCTGAAAGGTGCAAGTTTCCTTAATTTGGGGGGAGAGAGTCCCTCCCCCCAGTGGGAAAATGTTCCAAATTTTGAGGGTTTTTCACAAGGCACACCTTGGCCTTGTGTACAAGGTTTGTTCAGGACATTTTGCAAAGATGTTTACTAAGTACTGTTTGTAACTGACTGCATCTGTGGTAGAGGTCACAGTGCACTAGAAGCCAAGAAGAGCCTCAAGGTCAATTCCTTCCTCTGTGCCTCACTCACTGCCATCTCAAGACCATCTTCCACATTAAAATGGAAGGAATTAAGTGGGATCGCTAATTTTCAGTCTTTAAATTCTTTCAGCACTGAGATCTGTTTCTCAGTCTATTGTCTTTCTGACCATCCCTCACCCCCAATGAAAGTTCAGTTTGCAATGAACCTGCTCTAGCTTCTCTTCCCTTCCCTACCTCTCCCAGGATCCTCAGGGTGAAACTTGGACAGCCCAGCTCCTAGCAACCCTGCGTCTGATAAGCCTGGAGCCTGTGTCTGTTGTTCCCTTAGGCTTCTAAAGGACAGTGGAATACAGGTTTGAATTCCAGAATCTAGGGTGTGCTGCAAAAGTTATGTACAAGAGAATAAGTCAGAGCATAGACGTGGTTGTAAAGTTTGATTTAGCCAGGTGCCTCATACCTGTATTCCTAGCTACTTAGCTACTCAGGAAGCTTAGATATGAAGATTACGGTTCAAAGCCACCCTAGGCAGGAAAATCTGTGAGACTTGTATCTCCATTAAACTACCAGAAAAAGCTGAAGTAGAACTGTGTTTCAAGTGGCTGAATGCTAGCCTCGAGGAAAAGAAGCCCAAGGACAGCACCTAGGCCATGAGTTCAAGGTCCCCAGGACTGGCGCACGAGCGCATGCGCACACACACACTCTCTCTCTTTTTTCAGAATGACTTTGAACAAGTCACGTAACTCCTTTGAACCTTTGTTTCCTTATCACTAAAAGTCAGGACAGTTCTTGCCCTTGAACAAGATAATAGAAATATAAAGTTCCAACTCCAGGGCCCAGCACATTACTGATACATGAAGTATAGTTTCTGTTATTTTTTCCCCAGCTCTCCAGCATACAAAGCAGAAACAGTATGGTGAGAAGAGATACCTACCTACTGAATCAAATGTTTACTAGTAATATGGAGGTGTAGTATGTACAATCTTGTACTTGGGGTCTAGACCAAAGTCAAACCCTAGCTGCTAGTACACACTAGCTGTGTATTCTTGGGGAAGTAACTTAACCTCTCTAAGCCTGCTCCTAGCAGACTTGAACGAAGTCTTACAGAAAATAGACAAACTGGACCTCCTATCTGCTGAATGATTGTTGAGACAGCCCTGGGACTCTGGCCTGCCTGCATCCAGTGATGAGGCTGGCCCACCCAGGGGTGTGGTAGCTGAGTGAGACCATGTGTAGCTCCTGATAATTCCTACCCCAGCAAGGAGGAAGATAGGATAAGAGGAGCCCCTGGGCTGATTGTAGGGAAACTGAAGGGGCCCAGGGGACAGGCAGAAAGACTGCACCAGCACACTGACCACCAGTGTTCTAGTCCTGTTTTAGCCTCTTAACTTGCTGAGTGACGTTAGGTAAGTCCTTGCCCTCTCTGTAGCTTGAGCATCCATTTGTACAAGGAGCAGTTGGACTAGGGCCTACCAGACCCTGCATCTCTAATTTTCTCCCTTTGCTTGGCTATTCATTGTTCCTCCAGGCACCTCTAAAAGGAAATGTCTAAAATGGAACTCTTCCCAGTCATCTCCCACTCTAGTTTCCCATCATCTTCTGGCCCTGGCCCTGGCCCTGCTGCCCTCCAGGTCAGGCGAATTTGGAGCATTTGCCCTAAGAGACTGACTCTTGGCTGACTCAAGATGGCCCTTCCTTCCTGCCTCCTGGCTCCTCAGAGCCTCTGTGCTCCTCTGCTTCCTGTCTGCTCTGTGCAGCCACAAGATTTATCTTCACGGTGGCTTTGACCACAGCTTTACTCCCTGCTCAGAACTTTTTCCTGGCTTATTCTGGCCCCTCTTGTCCCCTCTTCTTCTGCCTATCTTCGGGACAGTGAGCAGCCATCTCCCACCCCCTTACCTGAAGGCACACTGTCCTCCCTTCCCCAGCCTGGCTGAACGCATACACCTGCAGAACAGAATGCAAACCCTCCCAACTCACATGGGACCCAAGGCCCTAGTGTGTCATGTGCCAGGCTCCTCACTCTGCAGTGCACTTTTAGTCAGCTTGTGAACTTGGGAGGAAGTCACCTGTGAATATGCCGGCTCCACCTGGCACATCATAGGGGCTCAAGGCACAAAAGTGATGCTCTGCTTCTTTCTGTCTTCTGTCCCTCCCTTGCTTGGCATGGTACTCATACTGTCTTCTACTTCATAGTAATCAGTGTTTACTAGCAGAGTCCTTGGGAGGGAGAGGTGAAATGAACTCATCCTGGGCCCTGCCCTGCAGAAATTCCTTCTACTGGCATGAGATAAGCTGGGCCACAAGGGCTGTTTCATAAGACACACTGCAAAGCAGGAAATATCAGCCCAAGAGGAGGAGAAGCTAGAGGCTTTGGGTGTGGGAGGTTGTGGGGAGAGCTCAGTACTTCCAGGTAAAGGGGACAAGGTGCCGCTCGGTGGGGAGGGCAGCTGGGTGTCTGGCCCTCTATTGGCCTTACAGGTACTATTTGGTGGCTTTGTATATGTTGTGCCTAGTTCAAAGACCATACACCAAGGAGTTAGCAGCACTTTTTTTGATGAAGGTAGAATTACAGGATATTTTTCTCTTTTTGCTTACCTGTATCTTTCTAAGATTTCTGCTGGGATCATAGGGATATGCAAAGTTAAAATCTTGGCTGGACCAGTGCTTTTTGAAGTATGAGTAAGCAAGGATGCATTCTGGTTTTCTTTCTTTTTTATTTCCAATCCTTTGGTTAAATAACTAGTAACTTTTTACATTTTGTGTGTGTGTGTGTGTGTGTGTGTGTGTGTGTGTGTGTGTGTGTGTGTGTGTTGTACCAGTCTTGTGGTACTTGAACTCAGGGCCTGGGAGCTGTCTCTCAGCTTCTTTTGCTCAAGGATAGCACTGTACCACTGTGTGTGTGTGTGTGTGTGTGTGTGTGTGTGTGTGTGTGTGTGTGTGTGTGTGTGTGTGTGTGTGTGTGTGTGTGTGTGTGTGTGTGTGTGTGTGTGTGTGTGTGTGTGTGTGTGTGTGTGTGTGTGTGTGTGTGTGTGTGTGTGTGTGTGTGTGTGGTACCAGTCTTGTGGTTCTTGAACTCAGGGCCTGGGAGCTGTCTCTCAGCTTCTTTTGCTCAAGGATAGCACTGTACCACTTGAGCCACAGCTCCATTTCAGGCTTTTTGTAGTTTATTAAAAATAAAAGAGTCTCAGGCTCAGGAGTCTAGCTCATGCCTGTATACCTACCTACTCAGGAGACTGAAATCTAAGGGTTAAGGTTCAAAGCAAGCCTGGGGAGGAAAGTCCATGAGACTTATCTCCAGTTAAATTTAAAAAGTTGGAAGTAGAGCTGTGGTTCAAGTGGTAGAGCTCTAGTCTTGAGCTCAAAAGCTCAGGGACAAGCACCCAGGCCCAGACTTCAAGTACTAGGACCAGCAAAAAAAAAAAAAGTCTCAACAACTTTCATTCCCTAGGCTGACTTCAAACCCTGATCCTCAGATCTCAGGCTTCTGCATAACTAGGATTGCAGGTGTGAGCCACCAATGCCCAGTGTAAGTTGTTACTTTTGTGTGTCAGGGCTTGAATTCAGGGCCTAGGCACTGTCCCTGAGCTTTTTTCTTAAGGCCAGCATCTACACTTATGCCATAGCCTCCATTTCCAGATTTTTTTGTTTTATTTCTGATTTTTATGATTTCTTACCCTTAATTGGAGATAAGAGTCTCACAAACTTTCTTGTTTGGGCTGGCTTCTAAGCATGAGCCTCAGATCTCAGCTTCCAAAGTAGCTAGGATTACAGGTGTGAGCCATTGGCACCCAGTTTTCCTAGATTTTTTTTTTTTTAATCAAGACTAGCACTCTACCACTTGAGCTATGGGTCCACTTCCACCTTTTTTGGGTGGTTAAATGGAGATAAGAGTCTCATGAGCTTTCCTGCCCAGAGTGGCTTCAAACTACAGTTCTTAGATCTCAGCCTCCTGAGTAGCTAGGATTTCAAGTGTGAGCCACCAGTGCCCAGCTTAGTTGTTACTTAAAAAAAAAAAATGCTGGGAATGTGGCTCAGTTGGAAGAGTGCTTGCCTTGCATGCATGAGGCCCTGGGTTCAATTTCAGCCCCACATACACAGAAAAAGCCGGAAGTGGCACTGTGGCTCAAGTGGCAGAGTGCTAACTTTGAGCAAAGAGCAGCTCAAGGACAGTGACCAGGCCTTGAGTTCAAGCCCCAGGACTGGCAAAAAAAGGGGGGGCGGGGCTGGGAAGGTGGCTCAGTGGTAGAGTGCTTGTCTTGCATGCATGAGGCCCTGGGTTCAATTCTCAGCACCACATAATCAGAAAAGCCAGAAGTGGTGCTGTGACTCAAGTGGTAGAGCACTAGCCTTGAGTTGAAGAGCTGAGGAATAGTGCTAAGGCCCAGAGTTCAGGCCCCAGAACCAACCCAAAAAAAAAAATGCTGGGTGCTGGTGACTCCCACCTGTAATCCTAGCTACTCAGGAGGCTGAGATCTAAGATTGGTGGTTCAAAGCCAGCCCAGGCAGGAAACTCCATGAGACTCTTATCTCCAATTAACCACCAGAAAATGGAAGTGGCACTGTGTGGCTCAAGGGGTAGAGCACTCACCTTGAACTGAAGAGCTCAGGAACAGCACCCAGAACCAGAATTCAAGCCCCACGAACAACAGCTATATATACAGACAGACAGACAGACAGATAGATAGATGCCAGACAGTGTTCTGTCTTTAGATTGATTCCTCTGAAGCTTTTGAAGGGTTCCTTTCACTCTTCCTACCTTGTGGACCAGCAGGGATGTGGAAGAGCCATCTTCTAGATGTGACCGTCTCTTGAACATAGGATTCATGTCTCATGGTCTCCTGTTGCCCCCACAGAGCTGAGTCCCAGCACAGAATCCAGGAGCCTTGATTACATCCAGCTGACACCCTCACCATGCAGCCCCAGTCGGTTCTGCACAGTGGGTACTTCCACCCACTGCTTCGGTTCTGGCAGGGAGCCAACACCACCCTCAGTGCCTCCAACCTCATCTACCCCATCTTTGTCACGTGAGTCCCCAGGAATGGGCCTGGTCTGATCTGCCCAGGGTGGGGGGCAGTGTGTGACTGAAGCAGACATCAGTCTGATGATCAGGGGTTAAAGTGGGCTGACAGAATCAGAAGTGTTAGAAGTGGCCTAAAGGTTAAGAATAGCAGTCTTAGGGATGACACAGCCTGGAAATGAGCTCACCCCATTTGTAAAAGAAGTACCTTTGCCAGTTACCCTGAGCTTCTGCAATAGGTTCTCTCAGTGGCATAGTACTATGTATGTTAGACATGATTGTTAATAATCATGCAATCGTGATTATTAATGATAGTAACAAACATTTGCTGAATACTTACTGTGTACCAGGTACTGTGCTAAGCACTTTATTCAATCTTTTTTTTTTTTTTGGTGCTTGAACTCAGGGCCTGGGGCTAGCACTCTACCATTTGAGCCACAGTCCACTTCCAGCTTTTTTTGTAGTTTAGTGGACGTAAGAGTCTCACAGACTTACCAGCCCAAGCTGGCTTCGAACCAAAGTCCTCAGATCTCAGCCTCTTTAGTAACTAGAATTATAGGCATGAGCCGCTGGGCCTAGCTCAATCTCTTTTTCTTTCTCTTCTTTTTTCTTCATTCCTTTCAGCATCCACATGAGGGATAAATAGATATGTCAATTCATGGCAAGGACTTTTGTCTATTTGTTCACTTTTATATTATCAACACTTACAATAGTACCCAGTAGATAATAAGTACTTAATACAGCCAGGTGCTGGTGGCTCACACCTATAAGCCTAGCTGCTGTGAAGTCTAATATCTGAGAAAGTCTGTGAGATTCTTACCACCATTTGATCACCAAAAAGCTAGAAGTAGAGCTATGGCTCAAGTGGTAAAGTGCCAGTCTTGAGTGGAAAAAGCTAAGGGATAGCTCCTACACAGATCCTGAGTTCAAGCCCCCAATTCTGGCACGCGCCCATGCACACACACACACACAAAATACTCAGTATATTTTTGTTGAAGGGACTAAGGTTCAAGTTGGCCAAAGTTGCCCAGTAATCAGAATGCATGGGATAGGAAGCCAGTACCTTCTAGCTTCAAAGTCCAAGTTCTTAAGCACTGATTCTTTCCTGTGGTTACTGTTCTTTGAGTACAGCTGCTCTCACTGCCACTGTTATTCTTGTTGTTCCTATTATTCTTATTTCAGGCCCTGGGCTTGGCTAGGCAAGGGCACCAGAACCTGAATCCCACCCCCGTCCTTCCATCTCCACTCCTGCTTCCCTTCCCAGCTTCCTGGCCACCCCTCCCACTCACCCTACCACCAATGGCCCTTCCCACTGCCCCCACTCCATAGCCCGCCTCTCGCTCTTGTAGGGATGTTCCTGACGACATCCAGCCCATCACCAGCCTCCCAGGAGTGGCCAGGTAAGAGATGGGCGGGGAGGGTAAAAGGATGGTGTGGGAAGAGATTTCATGGTTGAGGGTACCAGAAGGAAGCATCAGACCCAGAAGGTGGCAGATCCAGACAGGTAAACTGAGGACAAGGGTTTTCTGGGGACTGAAGCTATAGCCCAGTGTAGGAGATAGCCTGATAAGATAATGCATACTCGCTCCATCACCTTGGTCACCATAGCAAAGGCTGTTGCAGAGAGAAGCTGAGCTAGAGGGAGAGTTCAGCAAGAGAACCTTGGAGGTTCACCCACAACTAATTCCATAACCCTGCTGCTTTGGTGCCTGGCTTTGGGTGGGTGCATTCCCCCCTGCGCTATTTGTGGGATTTTATGCCCTCCTGCTGCTGTGTGTAACTTGGCTTCTATCAAAAGTGCAGTGGGGAGGGAGGGATTAGAGGAACCTGCTTACTTCAGTCCCTCTCCCTTCCTTCCCCTCAGGTATGGAGTGAACCGGCTGGAAGAGATGCTGAAGCCACTGGTGGAAGATGGCCTACGCTGTGTGCTGATCTTTGGTGTCCCCAGCAGAGTTCCCAAGGTGAAGAATCAGAGGAAGGAGGGAGGCTGGGCCAGAGTGGGCTGAGGTTACACACTGGCCTAGTCTTCCCCTCCTACTTTGTGCTAACATGGGTGTCATTGGTCGATGACCATCATGACTGCTCTTAAATAACACTTGTGTAGGGCCAGGAAGTTAAGTAGGGCTGTAATACCCTAGCTAAATAAGTCAAGCCCCCTCTCTGCATCTTTGCTGTCCTCTCTGCAAATGGGCTGGTCCCCCATGCAGTGGCTATGATGTAATTACAAGAAAGGGCCTGGCTGTGCTCTACCAAATGTGGCTCCCAGATCTTCATATGTCACACATACCATGTTCTTCTAGGATGAGCGGGGCTCCTCAGCAGACTCCGAGGAATCCCCAACTATAGAGGCAATCCGGCTGTTGAGGAAGACCTTCCCCAGCCTCCTGGTGGCCTGTGATGTCTGCCTGTGTCCCTACACCTCCCATGGTCACTGTGGTTAGTTCCTCCCCTCCCTTCCCACCAGCCCTGCAGGCATATACCTCCACTTGCCCAGCTCTCCCCAAAGCTGGGCCCAAAGTGCTCTGGAAACCCAGCCATCTTGTCCCACAGGGCTTCTGAGTGAGAAGGGAGCTTTCCAGGCTGAGGAGAGCCGCCAACGGCTGGCTGAGGTGGCACTTGCCTATGCCAAGGCTGGTGAGTAAAGTTCCCAGCAGGGACTGGGAGGTGGCAGAGTGGGTAGGAGGGGTTGGGAGTTCTGAAGGCCACCCTCTGCTCTCCAGGATGTCAGGTAGTAGCCCCGTCGGACATGATGGATGGGCGCGTGGAAGCTATCAAGGAGGCCCTGATGGCACACGGACTTGGCAACAGGGTACTGGCAAGGCGTGCAGGGAGGGACATGGGCAGGGAGGAAAACACCAGGACAAATCCTGCCCCCAAGTACCAAGAATCAGACAGCACCAGATGAGGGCTTTAAGAGCTGTCTAGACTTTTCCTCAAATTGGGAAACCAAGGCTGTGAGTCTGCAGTGAGTCTGGGCTATGGGCACTGCTTCCTAGCTGAGATCCTGTATCCTCGTCTTTTCACCCTGAGGCATGTAGAAAGGATTGGCTGGGCCTATACCCCCACTGTCTCTCCGTACAGGTATCAGTGATGAGCTACAGTGCCAAATTTGCTTCCTTTTTCTATGGACCTTTCCGGTAAGTGGGGCAGGCAGGGGTCTGTTACTTTATATGCCACTTGGGGGCAAAGCTGGAGTTCATCCTGGTGACTTTGCTTTGCAGGGATGCAGCCCAGTCAAGCCCAGCTTTTGGAGACCGCCGCTGCTACCAGCTGCCCCCCGGAGCCCGGGGTCTGGCCCTCCGTGCAGTGGTGAGTGACCAGAGCTTGGGTCTCTCCAACCCTAACCCCAGCCTGTCCCCTTCCCAGCATTGTCATCCCCTCCCCCCTTTTTTCTGCATCCTTCAGGACCGTGATGTTCGGGAAGGAGCCGACATGCTTATGGTAAAGCCAGGAATGCCTTACCTGGACATTGTACGGGAAGTGAAGGACAAGGTGAGTACGAGGCAAAGGGAGCAGCTCAGGGGGCTCAGAGCCTTCACCTGTGGATACAAGGACTTGGAGGGAGGGGCTCTGAACTCTTGAGTTGGAAGCCCTCTTCCCCAAGCAGTCCTTCCCACTCACTCCTCCCAGCTAACAATCTAGCTGCTACACCTGAGTTTGCAGGGGCCTTTCAACAGCTCTGATTGAACAACCCTAGAACAGGCTGGGCTGCCAGCAGCCATGATTCAGAATAGGGATCAAGACCATCACAGCATGGGCAGGGAGGGAGGGACACTCCTAGAGCACATGCACCCTCCACTTTAACCTACATACCCATGACTGCTTTCCTTTAGCACCCTGAGCTCCCGCTTGCTGTGTACCACGTGTCTGGAGAGTTTGCCATGTTGTGGCATGGAGCCCGGGCTGGGGCCTTTGATCTCAAGGCTGCCGTGTTGGAGGCCATGACCGCCTTCCGCAGAGCAGGTAAACAGGCAGGGTGGGGTTTGTGACCTGCCATGGGGACTGATGGGCACTTTGCCCAGATAGGAAAACAAAATCATTTGAAGCCTGCACTCTTTGCCTGAAAGTTCTGATTTCTTCAGCCTCCTGAGTAGCTAGGATGGACAGGCATGAGCCACCAGCACCCAGCACGTGAACTCCATTTATTATTTATTTATTTATTTATTTAGGTGCCAGTTCTGGGGCTTGAACTCAGGGCCTGGGCACTGTCCCTGAGCTTTTATGCTTAAGGCTTTTTTTGTAGTTTATTGGAAATAAGGGACTCACAGACTTTACTACCTGGGCTGGCTTCAAACCACAATCCTCAGATCTCAGCCTCCTGAAGTAGCAAGAAGTATAGATGTGAGACACCAGTGCCTAGTTTCTACTTCTTTTTTGCTTTGAGAACTTAAGCCATTTCTGTCCACTTTCAGGCCTCTATCTGTAAACTAGGGTACATGGTTATCCTGAGGATTCAGTGATACTGTGGGTATTTGACATATACTTACTGCTCCATATACAGGAGCACGTTTTGTTACTGTTGCATAGCATCCTGGTCATTGGGATGGATTCCAGCTTCAGCTCCAGCTTTGGGTGCAGGGGCAGCCAGAGATTTAACACTAGACCCTGACCTACCCCATTCACTGGAAAGGTGCATAGAAACAGGAAGCAAAGGGGCTGGGAAGGTGGCTCATTGGTAGAGTGCTGCCTTGCATGCATGAGGTCCTGGGTTCAATTCCTCAGTACCATATAAGCAGAAAAAAAGCTGAAAGTGGCGCTGTGGCTCAAGTGGTAGAGCATTAGCCTTGAGCTGAAGAGCTAAGGATCAGTGCCCAGGCCCAGAGTTCAGCCCCCATGACCAACAACAACAACAAAAAAGAAACAGGAAGCAAACTGGGTACTATAGCTGACCACTGATCCCTGAAGGGAGACAGTATGGCCTAGGATCAGCCAGTTTTCCTAGATGCCATAAGGTGACCTCATGGCAAGGAGAGAGGTTTGTACAGCAAGAAAACAGAGATACCACATTTTAAGAGGAGTCTTTATTAAAAGGCCAGTGACTGCATGGTAGACTCCTGTCTCAAAGAGCAGCAGCCCCCCCAGAACAGAGCTAGTACTAGCTTTTAAAGACAAAAACCACATGCTTGGAGTAGTGACTAAGCCTTAACAGCCTTATCAGAGGTGTTATACATAAAACAAAGCAAACTAGATAAGGATACTTATGTCTAATAAGCGTGTTATACATAGGCAAAACCAGCTATCCTGGGGAATAATCAGGGCCATCAGGACCCCAGTTATCTAGGGGAAGCATGGCTTTCCTGGAGCTCAACAATTCATGATACATCTGTAATCCAAAGAATGTCCTCTGTCACCTCTAGAGTTCGCAGAAAGTCCCCATCTTCTATTAACTTTATTTATTTATTTATTTGCTGTTCCTGGGGCTTGAACTCAGGGCCTGGGGACTATCCTTAAGCTTCTCTGTGCTCAAGGCAAGTGCTCTACCACTTGAACCACAGTGCCACTTCTGGCCTTTTCTGTTTATGTGGTACTGAGGAATCAAACCCAGGGCTTCGTGCATGCTAGGCCAGCACTCTACCACTAAGCCACATTCCCAGCCCCGATTCTATTAACTTTTATTAAGATGTCCTTATTTCTAGAGGAGGTCCCAGCAGTGTCTATAGCTCAGTTTCATTGCAGTGCCGGGCCTTGACTTCCACATACCAGCATAGGAAAGGAACTTGAAGTCACCTGTCTCACCCCCTGCATTTCATGCATTGGCAAACTGAGGCCCAGAAAGAGAAAATGCCTAACCCAAGGTCTGGAGATGACTGAAACCAGGCTCAGACTTAGACTGTGTCCTTACAGGCTGCAACCTTCATGGTGGCCTCCTTGCCTGAGCCTTGTTCCTCTCCCAGGTCTGCTCAGAACTGACACTTTGTTTCCTCCCCTGCTTCCCCACACAGGTGCTGATATCATCATCACCTACTACACACCTCAGCTATTGCAGTGGCTGAAGGAGGAGTGACAGAGAGGACAGGACTCAAGAGCCAGACTTTGAGAAGGTTCCCAGAGCCATGGAGATGTGAAAACCAAAGTAAATGCTGCTGTTTGAACTGTGCCCTGTGCCCGATTCCTGCCCACATGCTGGCAGAGGCCCAGCACCCTGAGTGGTTTATGCCGCACACCAAACCTTAGCAGTCACAGCTGCAGCCTCACAGGCTCTTCCTTGCTTGCTCAGGCTCAGGCCTGAGTCTCGTCTCCCCACCTCCCACACTTTTCAGTTGTGGCTTTAGCAAACTGCAACCTAGAGTCCCAGACATAAGCCTAGGGCCTAGCAGAGGGGCTTGGATCATTGAGCCAGAGGAAAGCAGTTGGCTCAGGAAAGCCTAAGTCCTCTGGCAGTAAAGCAGGAGTGAGGCCTAGCTTGACAACTTAGTTTAGAGTTGAGCTGTGTTGTGATTCCAGAGAAAAGCATTTCCCACATAGACCAGTGATCACCAGGCAGCCTGAAATCTGTTCCACTCAGAGCCATAGACCGGGGAGAAGACTTACTAACAAGGATCGAAATCCAGAAGCAAGAAGGAGTTCCTGACTGCTGGAGATACAACCACTAGCAAGGCTTTTATTCATGCGAGAAGTTTTGAGAATCTCAGCTCTGCCCCGGCACAGTGCAGGGTGCTGTGAATGTGACAACAAAGAAAACCAGCTTGTGTCTTCATGGAGTTTATGCAGAGAGAAAGGGGGAGATAAGAAAACAGACTAATAAAGCAGTTATAAATAATGATAAGTATTTTAAAGGAAGAAAAGGGTTTGAAAATCAAAGGGGAGAACCCTCTGTTTTTTGTTTCATTTTGGTTTTTTGGTGGCACTGAAGATCAAACCCAGACCCTGTATATACTAAGCAAGTACTCTACCTCCAAGTAATATCTGAAATGTTGGTATTTGGAGAAAGGGTCTTGGTATATAGATAGCCCAGAT
The DNA here is from genome assembly GCF_024711535.1 of Dipodomys merriami. Taxonomy (NCBI): domain Eukaryota; kingdom Metazoa; phylum Chordata; class Mammalia; order Rodentia; family Heteromyidae; genus Dipodomys; species Dipodomys merriami. Next base: position 185,077 of record NW_027206497.1, on the reverse strand, counting down.
TGGTCTCCAACACTCATATCCTCTAACTTCTCTGGATTCCTACTAGAATTATAGGCATTTACCACACCCAGTGTCAGGTTCCCTCTTGAGAATGTTTGGAAAGTCCTCCCTGGGGTTGAGACTAGAGAGGGACAAAGAAAGATCCTAACAGAGGGCTGGGAAAGTGGCTCAGGGGTAGAGCGCTTGCCTTGCATGCCTGAGGCCCTGGGTTCGCCTGAGGCCCTGGGTTCGATTCCTCAGCACCACATAAACAAAAAGGAAAAAAAGCCGGAAGTGATGCTGTGGCTCAAGTGGCAGAGCACTAGCCTTGAGCTGAAGAGCTGAGGGACAGCGCCCAGGTCCAGAGTTCAGGCCCCATGACCAGCCCCCAAAAAAAGACAAAAGAGGAAGTCATAAGAGCCATAAGACAACAAATATAAGCCAAAATACAAACAAAAGAGCCAGCAGAGTAGCTGAAGAGGTAGAGTGCTTGCCAGGCATGCTGGAGGCCCTGGGTTCAATCCTCACTACCCCTAGCCCCAAAAAAGAGCAAAGACCCTGTGATGGGAGGAGCTTAGCAGGGCAGTGGGGACAGGGGAGGAACAGGAAGGTGAATAACGGCAGAGGTAGAATAGGCCAGCTTTCAGACTTTAGGTTTTGTTTTTGGTAAGTGGAGAATTGGAGCTGCTGCAGTAAGCCCAATTCTTTTTTATTCTTAGAGGCTGTTAGGTTTATAAAAAGAGGTAGCGGAGTAAGAACAGCACCATGCACATGGCATTCAGGTAAGGGGTAGGTTTATTCAGTAGACCTGCTGGGACCAGGCCAGGTTGGCACTCCACGAGGCTGGCAAAGAGGGGGACTGGGCCCTAGGTTAGGCCTTATCTAGGGTAGGGGCGGGGAAAGGTGTGTCCAGGTAAAGGGAGGTGGGACCAGGTAGGAGAAAGGTGTGGCCACATCAGATCCACATGTGACCTCAGCGGATGCAGATGCGGGGTCTGCTCACCATCCAGGAATGGACCTTACAGAGGCCTTTGTGGCCTGATGTCACCTGTTCTCTGCCTTCCAGACAGTGTCAGGCCAAGATCAGGTTTTTAAAGAGCCTCAAACACTGGACACTGGTGGATCACACCTGTAATCCTAGCTGCTCAGGAGGCTGAAATCTGAGGATCATGGTTCAAAGCCAGCCTGGGCAGGAAAGCTATGATATAGTGCTAACCTTGAGTAAAAGAGCTCAGGGATAGCATCCAGGCCCCGAGTTCAAGCCCATGACTGACAAGTAAATAAAGGGCCTCAATCCTTGACCTCTGGAAGCATTAGCCAGGATGTACTACCTAGGGCCCAAACCACTAATCACAGACAAGCCTTGGTGAGCCAGGCATGGAGCTAACCAGAAACCATCCCTTCTAGACCTCTGGTCACCTAACCTCAGGCTCTTTTTTCCTGGTTGAGAGGATCAATGCAGAAGCAAAAGACTATTTCCTTGACTATCCCGGACCCATCATTGCTGAGCAAGTAACTTCAGGCATAGGGCGATGCCACCATTATATAGAACTGTGTATGTACAAACCAGACCCATCAGGGAGCACTTGGTGAATAAATGCTGAGCAGCCTAAGGAGTCCCTGAGAACCAGGAGGCAGACACAGTGACTAGGGGTGGGAATGAGGCCACCAGGCCCTGACCTGATTCGAAGGATCAGAAAATGCTTCCCTGAAGCAATAACATTTGGATGAGAGTCCAGGCTAAGACATGACTGAGCAAGAACATTCCAAACTGAAGGAATGGTTATGCAACAGCTAGAGGAGCTAGATGGAGCTGGAGGAAACAAGGCTGGTGTCGCTGGGGCATCAGAAAGGACTGAGGAAGAGGAGGCCAGAAGAGAGTGAGACAGCCCCAGGCCCACCGTGCAGGGGCCCAAAGGCCACATCAACCCTTTCAGACTTGGATCTTCCAAGATCTAAGGGAGACATTTGATGGGTGTTAGCAGGAGAACGACCCCATTAATGGACATTTTTATCAAACCATTTTGATTGCACCATGCAAAATGCAGATGAGAAATTCGGAGGGACTCAACTGGCATGGAGATGAGATGGAAAGCAATAAACAGATTCAGGAAGTGTTTAGGACATAAATTGGAGATGAGCAATGAGCTTAATCTGAGTGCTGATTGAGACAGCAACACATGAAACAGGTGGACACAGAAGAAATCCTAAATTGAGCGTGGGATGGTGTGCAGTGACAAAGACAACAGGGTTTTATGTCACTCACCAATGGCAACTCAGTAAGTTTGTGGCAGAACTGAGCTGAAATCTTAGTTATGCAAAAAGCCAGGGTGAGGATCCAAACCCATATAGTCCCAACTCTAAGGCCGCTGCCCTTAGCAAAACAATGGATCTAATGTGAGAGTTGGCTCATATTGAGGGAAGACCCCAGGGACATTTGCCTTCAGCCCCACAGTATTTTGTCTACAAATCTAGTAACAGGCATCAGAAATGAACTGGGCATCAGGAATGAACTGGAAGGGTTGGGTCCTGCTCTGTGCCCTGCCCTACCTTGTGGTTAAGTTTATCCCAGGACTGAAGCTCAGGCTTTCACAATCTCTCAAAGCATCTTATTAGTCTTGCAGGCATCTCAGCAGGTGATGAGCATCAGGAGCCTCTCACAGACCCGATTTTCTTGTTTCCCTTTCAGAGGTGCCTGCTTAGACTTTAGCTTATCCTTTCAGCAGGCATTTTAATTGTCCGCATTCCTGACAGCAAAAATCACCAGTTTTCCAATTAGGGAAAGGGCAGTCCTGACCGGTTCCCAGCCCGATGAGGACTCTGCCAGTAGCATAAATTAGAGCCAAGTAGTAAGAAGTGAACTGGCTAGATTTCATAGCTGGATCTAAATATAGCCAGCTGTGGGTGGGTCTCAGTCAAAGGCTTTCATGGAGGACTCTTGTCTCTTTGTTTTTGTTTTGGTCCAAGACTAGGACTTAACATTGGGTAGTTGATGATTTCACTCATTGGCTAGTGCTCTACCAGCTGAACCATACTTCCAACCCACTCTGTAAGTGCCACATCTGTAAGTGCCTCCACTTGGCTTTATTCTCAGGTGAATCTTAGCCACTTGGCAGCAACATGATTCCTACTACAGGTTTAAGTGGTCCTTAAGGTTTATGAAATCCCAGAGAAAGCTCCCTTCTGCCCTACCATAGTGCAAGTCTCTCTAGAAGTCTCTGATTGGCTCCTTGGATCACATGATCACCTGGCTCAGTAACAGCAAACAGGGAAAAGAGATAGCGCCCCAAGGTTAAAGTGTCTACTCATTACAGTAAGGCTGGTAGGGACTCAGTTAAGACTGGATCTAGCTTAGAACCCACTATGTAGGCCATCATCCTGCCTCTGCCTCCTGAGTGCCACCACCATGCCCAGTTTAGACCAATGATCAGTCCTCTTTACAGGGAACACTTTCCCGATTCCTTTTATGATGTTATGATCTCAGTTTACCTGTCACTTCCTCAAGCCTGACTCAACACCTGGTCTAAAGTCATCCTCTGTATTAGGATTCAGGATCTGTGGATATAACAAAAGCCAACATATAACAGTATCTTAAGATAAAAAAAATTTACTTCTCTAGTAAATGTGTCTAGTCCTACACACACCCACATACCCTCACTTAGCATATTGAGAAGCTAAGACCCCAAGGGGGAAAAAACGAAAAAGGGTGAACCAGTTGGAACCAGGTTTAGGATTAGATCTCTAAGATCACTTCCTGTCAGGACAGCCAGAACCTGGGCTTAGGTTTTAGTAGATCTTGAAAAATGGTGACCCCAAGAATCTCTGGATTGGACCTCTGCACTCTCAGTCACCCTCCCCATCCCCACTCTGGATATTATGCTAGTGACACAAAGCCAGTTTCCCAGGTGAGTCCCAGAATCAAGTTCTTCCTCCCAGAGGCTCCTGCTCTGTGCTTTTGCACTTTGTTCTCCCCTGAGCCCCAGCTCAGGGAGGTGCTGTTAGTTCTTAGTGGAAGCAACCGACAGCCAAGGAATACAGGAAGCAGTTTAAGAGGGTGGAGCATAAGAAGAATGCCAGGTGGGGTGAGGAAGCTGCGTCTTTCCTCCCATGTCTCCCCTTGCTGTGCGACCTCAGCACTCTGAAACCAAACTGGTTATTTACTTGATTTTTTCCTGTCCCAGCCCCTCTTCCATTCAAGCAGGAAGCAGCTGGCTTCTCTCACAAAGTCTCTGGGAAGACCAAGGTCAGACACTGAACACAGATACTTATTTAGCAGCTGGTAAATAAATGAGGCTGGGAAACAACTTTCACTTTTTACTTTGATCATACTGATATTTTTAGTTTTTGTTTTTTGGGGTGTTTTTTTGCAAGTACTGGAGTTTGCTCAAGGTTAGCACTGTACCACTTTACCACTTTGAGCCCCAGCACCACTTCCAGCTTTTTCTGTGGTTAACTGGAGATAAGAGTCTAAGTGGACTTTCCTGCCCAGGCTGGCTTTGAACTGCAATCCTCAGATCTCAGCCTCCTTAGTAGCTAGGATTATAGGCATAAGCCACCAGACCAGTTAAGTATTTAGATGAATACATATTACTTTTGCAGGCCTAGTCTTTTTCTTTTTTTTTTTTTTTTTTTTTTTTGTGCTGGTCCTGGCACTTGAACTCAGGGTCTGGACATTGTCTCTGAACCTCTTTGTACTCAAGGTTAGTGCTCTACCATTTAAGCCAAAGTGCCATTTCCAGCCTTTCCTTTTCCCCCCCAATATCCCCCTGTCGGTTATGGGGCTTAAACTCAGAGCCTAGGTGCTGTCTCTGAAGTTTTTTCACTCTACTACTTTGAGCCACAGCTCCATTTCCAGTTTTCTGATGGTTAATTGTGGAGATAAGAGTCTTAAGGACTTTCCTGCCTGGGCTGGCTTTGAATCTGATCCTCAGATCTCAGCCTCCTGAGTAGGATTACAGGCTTGAGCCACCAGCACCCAGCTTTTCTTTTTTAAGAATTTTTTTTTTAAGGGCAGCTTGTTTATTACATAGAACCATATCCGCCATCAGCAAGTTGTCTTGGGTGAGACAGACAAGCCTTCAACCAAAAGTAGTTCCCTCCTAGTATGGGTTGAGGACTAATCATCGCTAGGGAGGAGGCCTGCTACTTGGCTCCTGGTGTCTAGTTTGTGATGTTGCAAAAAAACTTTAAAACTCATCAAAGTAGAAGCCAACAAAGTGTATTAGTAAAACAAAGCGAAGGGAAGACAGTACACACCCAAACACCAGTGGGAGCACTTCTGGGCATTTCTCAAAACCCATACAAAGGAGGGTTCTGGCATCTCAAGTATTTACAGTGAAAAAGTACAGTCGGAGGTTTGGCTCAAATTTACCCTAGGTTGAGTGTTTCTCTTTGATCTGAAGTCTAGAACATTTTGTTGTTCTTGATGGTTACACTGTCTTGTCTCCAGAGACTGGAGTTAAGTCTCTTCATTAACTTTGGGTTACTGCGACAAAAAATGGTTCAACATCCCTTTAAACCAAGGGTGTATTCTACCAGATATTCTCTTCAAGGCAGGCATCTATCCTTGAGATAAATGTTTTTCTTTATAAACTCATTTGGTATCCAGAGGAGTCATTTACCATATGGCTTGTTTTTCCAGCATAAGTTTAAGATACTGTATTCTTGTTCAGTTCCCATAGCACACAGACATGGTATATGTGTGTGTATATATATGTATGTGTATATGTGTGATACACATATGCATTATACATAAATGTGTGTGTGAATAGCTTTTAATCAAGCTATTCATTAATCTAGCATTTCTCTCTGAATTCGTGGCTGCCTCATTGTCCTTGATCGGTCCTGCCTCATACCACCGTGCACAAGGAGAGGCTCTGAAGGCATCTCCCAGCTCCAGGCTCCTTAAATCACTCATCCAAGGCTCCTCCCCAGATTGACCAGCCAGGCCGGCCTTCCTCCCTCCTCCGCCCCGCCTTGTGTGCCCAGGCTGCACTCTGGCCCACGGGTCGGGGACAAACCTCCCTCTGAGGGCTCCGCTTTGACTGGGGAGAGAAGCGGCTTGCGGTCTCAGGGATCCGGGCGGAGGACGGAGGACGGCTTTCCGGTGCACCGGGTCAGTGATCCCCCGTGGGCTGGCCCGCCAGGCCGGTGTTTAGTCTCCCAGGCAAGGATGAAAAGCCGGGGCTCCGCTTCGGCCCGGTGCCTCTCCGGACGTCCTGACGCCAGGGAGATCTGGGGGTGCTGGGTGGTGAGGTCTGGCCCGGTGGGGAGAGGGCCCACGGGGGCGGGATGGGGGCGGGGCCGGGAGCCTGGACGGTGCGGGGTAACGGAAGGGAGCGACGGGGACGCGGGACCCGGGCACGGAGGCGCCGGGGACCGGGCCTCGAGGGCCGGAGGCGGGGCGGGAGGCGGAGCCGAGCGGGGACGGCGGTTCCGGAGCCCGCGGCCCCCATCCTGGCCCGCGTCGGTCGTGGGAGCTCGCAGGACCCGAGGCCCCTCCCGGACCACGCGGCCTGGGTCAGCCGGAGGCAGGTTGGGTTTTACCCCCGGGCTCCCCGGACCTGGCTCCGCCGGGCCCCGGAGGAGGGGGAAGGGGAGCCATCGGACGTGCAGTCCGAACCTCCAGCCCCACCTCCCGCACCTGGACGAGGGCGGTGGTCGGGAGCCTGAGCCAGAGACCCCTGTGGGAGCCGGGACGAGTGTGGCCCTCGCTGGGGCTCCACATCCACCCGCCTGCACGGAGGCTCCAAGTGGATCGCCCTGCTCCAGGAAGCCCTAAGTCCATCTGCCCGCCCCCCCTTTCTACCTTCCCCCCCCCCCCAAAAGCAGCCTCTGCACTCTGGCACATCCGGGTCAGGGGACAGCCATCATCTCTGTCTGGAGAGAAACAAAAACAAAACAGCTGCGTTCAGCCCCTGGCTGAGAACTGCTTTCCTGTGCATCCATCGGGTCAGGGATTATTCCTTGGGCTGGCTTGCCAGACAGGTGTTGTTGATTCCCGGGAAGGATGGAGAAGATGGGGCTCAGCTTCAGGGAAGGTTAGGGACAGACTGTGCTGTGTTGTATAGGTTTGCCAGAGTCCATGTTGATCACACGTGGAGACCACTACCTGCCTCTAATCCCCCTGTGGTACCCCCTCAGGGTGGCCTCAGCCCTCCCTCAACACCTACCTGCCAGGTGCAAAGTCTGCCTGTAGATAACTGCTCAACAATAGGGTCCACAATCCGGGCCCCTCGTTTACCTGTATGGGCCCCTACTTTACATGGTATTATGTCTAAGCATGGCAAAGTGAAAGGGAACACAGCCAGAATAGGAAGTTCAAGTTCTAGGCCTGCCTGGCTGTTTTGCTGGCTCACTGTGACCTTAGGCACAAAAGCTCCTCTGTCTGCCTCATTGTCTTCACTGCTCAGCAACCAGGGTGCTGGCCATGTGGTCTGTAAAGGACTTTCAGCCTTTTGACATTGCTAGTAATAGCAATAGCAGTCATATTCCTTATCTCCACCTATAAGGCCTCCTGAGCTGGAATCTGTCTACCCAAAGCACAAGACTGCTTTGCCCAAAGGACCTTTGCACTTAGTCTTTTCACTGCCAGGACCAAGTTAACCACTTCTACAACTTGCCCCTGTTTGTTCTTCAGATCTCTATTTGATTTCCAAGATCAGACTGGGCCCCTGGATTTTATATCCTCCTGATACATACTGACTTCACAAACTAATGGTGTATAGTTCTTCCTCTAATATCTATCTCCTGTATTCTTTAATGTCTATAAATGCCAGGAGAGCTGGAAATGTGTCTTGTTCCCCAGCATCTAGCTCCTTCTTTGCTGTGGGATGTACGATCACATTTAAGCCATAGTCATATGAGGTCAGTATCATTGTGCTACTCTTACACATGAGACAGTTCACAAAATGACTTCTGAAGATGCTGCATTTCACAGTACTAGGGTTTGGACCCCGTCTCTGGGACCTCAGGACCTCAGCATCCTCCTCACCTGCTGTTTCTCCTTCCAGGAAGGAGAAGATTGTGAAGATCTTGTGGCCAACAAGGCCTTGTAGAGGGGAGGACTTATCCAGCCCAGCATCTCCTTGAACTGAGAGGGACCTGAGGCAGACTTGGCCTCTTCCATGGCACACCGGCTGCAGATTCGCCTACTGACGTGGGATGTGAAGGACACACTGGTCCGGCTCCGCCGCCCTGTGGGGGAGGAGTATGCCACCAAAGCCCGGGCCCATGGCCTGGCGGTGGAGCCCACAGCCCTGGGACGAGCCTTTGGACAGGCATACAAGGCTCAGAGTCACAATCTCCCCAACTATGGCCTGAGCCAGGGCCTCACCTCCCGCCAATGGTGGCTGGATGTGGTCCTACAGACCTTCCACCTGGCAGGGGTGCAGGATGCCCAGGCTGTGGCCCCCATTGCCACACAACTGTATGAAGACTTCAGCAGCCCCAGCACCTGGCAGGTGTTGGAGGGAGCTGAGACCACCCTGAAGGGGTGCCGCAAGCGAGGTCTGAAGCTAGCAGTGGTCTCCAACTTTGATAGACGGCTTGAAGATATCCTGGTGGGCCTTGGCCTGCGGGAACACTTTGACTTTGTGTTGACTTCTGAGGCTACCGGATGGCCCAAACCAGACCCCCGAATTTTCCATGAAGCTTTGCGGCTTGCTCAAATGGAACCCGCAGTGGCAGCCCATATTGGGGACAATTACCACTGTGATTACCAGGGGGCTCGGGCTGCAGGCATGCACAGCTTCCTGATAACTGGTCCAGCACCTCTAGACCCTGTGATCAGGAACTCTGTGCCTGAAGAACATCTTCTTCCCTCACTGTCCCATCTCCTACCTGCCCTTGGCCGCCTGGAGGGTGTGTGTCAATGAACAGTTGAGGCAGGGAGCCCCTCCTTTTCCTCAGCTCTGGACTGGGATCTTCCTTCTGCAGCCTCCATCCTCTATTTTGACCATAAAACTGGGCTTTAGCCTTGTCCTATTAACCAGCTCCTGGTCTCAGAGCCCTCATTCATCTCCTTCTTCCCCCCCCCCCACTCGCTCTGTGTGGTGATACTAAAGATTGAATTCAGAGTCTTAGCTCACTAGGTAAATACTCTACCATTGGACATTGGATCCATGCCCTCCGTAATTCCTCCCTCAACCCCCATCCCCCCCACCCCCACCCTGTACTTTTGCCAGTTGGCCTTGGACTTCCATCCCCAAGTAGATGGGATTGTAGACATGCACCACATGCAACTTTTTATTTTTATTTATTTTTGGTTGTGGGACTTAAACTCAGGGCCTGGGCACTGTCCCTGAGCTTTTTTACTCAAGGGTAGTGCTCTACCACTTTGAGCCACAGCATGCCACTTCTGGTTTTCTGGTGGCTTATTAGGGATGTCTCACAGCTTTACCTGCCCAGGCTGGCTTTGAACTGTGATCCTCAGATCTCAGTCTCCTGAGAAGCTAGGATTATAGGCGTGAGCCACTGGCACCCAGCTACAACTTGTTTTTGAGATGAGGCCTTGCTTTTTTGGTATGTTTCGGTCATGGGGCTTGAACGCTGGGCCTGGGCACTGTCCCTGAGCTCTTCAACTCAAGGCTAGCTCTCTACCACTTGATCCACAGCGCCACTTCCAGGTTTTTGGTGGGTAATTGGAAGAGTCTCACGGACTTTCTTTCCTGGGCTGGCTTTGAACCTCGATCCTCAGATCTCTGCCTCCTGAGTAGCTAAGATTATAGGTGTGAGCCATCAGTGCCTGGCTTACACCAGGTACTTTCAAACTTCAGTTTGTGAGGTCCTTTTGTAACTAGAGATCTGAAAGTCACTAATGCAAAACAAATTAAAAAAAAAAAAAGCTGAGCAGAAGTCCTAAGGCTTCTCATTATGCCTCAGAGACCTCCCCCATTCCCGCCCTTGGAATCCTAAGGTCAGATTAGTTTGAAAGTCAGAGTGGTAAGCTATGCTGTAGGGACACTGTCCACTAACACTCATAGTTTGGAGAACAGATTCAAAACAAAGAATGTCATAATTGTAAGATATAATGTCATAATTATAAGACATGCCAGTAGCTCCTGTCTATAAACCTAGCTACACAGGAAGCTGAGATCTGAGGATCCCTATTTAAATCCAGCCCAGGCAGACAAATCTGAAACACTAATTTCCAATTAATGAGCAAAAGGTCAGAAGTGGTAGAGTGCCATCCTCAGTGGGAATTAAAGCCAACTGAGAGTTGGCTTGGGATCAATTCCCAGTATCTGAGCATGTGCACACAGGCACACAAGGAACACTGCTAACTTACATCTGTCCTTACATCTCAGTTCTTCATCTGTATATACAGCTCTCCAAATTTTATAGTGGGCACAAGTGGTAGACCCTCACCACAAATGAACTAGATGTGGGAATAAGTAAGGTGGCACCACTGAGTTTGGCCATTAGGTTACAAACAGGAGCCATATCACAGAGACAGTGAAGTGTTGTTGATCCAGGGAGAGGAGGAGAGGTACCTGATTAGACCTATAGGTTCAGCACAGGGTAAGATACCTCAGGGAGCCACTGCTGGTTTCAGGGATGAGAGGGGAACCATAGGACATTTAAAAATTCCCTGTCCTGTCCTGGGGTTTGAACTCTGGGCCTGGGAATGGTCCCTGAGCTTCTTTTGCTCGTTAGCACTTTACCACTTGAGCCACAGTGTACTTCTGGTGTTTTTTGTTTTGTTTTGTAATTTATTGGAGATAAGGCTCATGGGCTTTCCTGACCAGGTTGACTTCAAACCACCATCCTCAGATCACAACCTCCTAAGTAGCTGGGATTATAGGCGTGAGCCATTATCACCTGGTTAAAATTCCCTTTCTTCCTGCCTTGTCTACACTGGTCATCTCTGTGCTTTGCCTAGTGTGATAGGCAGGTGTGAGTGTAGCAAAAGCAGGTACCAAAAGCAGGGAGGGCTCTGGTACTTGAACTGGCTTGGAGTTGGGGTGGTACTTGGACAGGATGACGGGTAGTGTCTGAAGCAGGCTATGAAGCTTCTTTTGGGAGCCGGGTTGGTAGAAGTTACATGCTATGGCCTGCAAATGCCAAGTAGATATTGGCTTTGACAAAGGTGTTTTTGTTTTTGGTGCCAATACTGCAGGCTTGAATTCAGGGCCTTGAGCTCTTGCTTGGCTTTCTTCACTTAAGGCTGGTGCTTTACCACTTAAGCCATGCCCCTAACAGGCAAAAAGCTAGTTCAAACTTTAATCCTCAGATTTCAGCCTCCTGAGTAGCTGGAATTACAGGAATGAGCCACCAGTATCTGATTTGACTCAGATTTCTAAAAAAGGGCTGTGTCCAGGCAGAGGCAGAAAACTGGGTTTACCAAAGCCTCTAGGTCTGTCTTCATTGGACCTGACACCAGGCCAGGTAGTTAAGCAGTCATTTCCCCAAGAATCAGGCAGGGAGGACACAGGTCAGGAACTATGGTCTCACTATTGCAAGGCCTCAGAGATCATCTCAATCAAGAGTTGAGCCGAAGGCCTGTGGGTTGATCTGCCCAGTGCTGGGAGTAAACTATGGAGATTTCATCTAAAACTATTCTAGGAGAACTGGCCTAGTATGGGCAAGTTCCAGATCCATCGCCAGAACTAAGAAAAAAAGATTTCACATAAACATTGAGCTCTTTCAGCTTTTATTCAAAGGTGTCTTCTCCCAGCCAATCTGTACCACATTTTAGCATTTTACAAATAGCTTAGCAGAGTAGCACTTATCTGGAATCTTGGGTTATTTCAGTTTATTGCCCACTGATACCAGCCAGCCTTACTTTTTGTCATCTCCCCCAATGAAGCAGTGATTTTTCAAACGGCTCTGCGGCTCCCAAAGAAAGTAGAGAAAGCTCTGATCACATTGGTCTGGACCCAGAAACAAAGTCAGTGAAGGTTTTATTTGCAATGCTTTCTGCAAACAATCCAGGGCCTTCAGCAGGTAAACATGCACTCTATCATTAAGTCATATCCCCAGTCCTGCTTTTAAAGGTTGTTCCTGGCTGAGTGCAGTAGCTCACACCTGTAAGCCCAACTACTCAGAAGGGCAAGAGCAGGAAGATCCTAGTTTGAAGTCAGTCCAGGCAAAAAAAGTAAAGCCCTACCTGAAAAGTAAGAAACAAAAAAAGGCTGGAGGTATGGCTCAAGTGGTAGAGTGCCTGACTAGCTGGCATGAAACCATGGGTTCAAATCTAAGTACCCACACCCACCACCAAAAAAAAGTGTTTTTAGACAAAAGTTTGAGGGCTGGGCACAAGCAGCTCACCCCTATAATCTTAGCTACTCAGGAGGCTAAGGTCTGAGGATTGTGGTTCAAAGCCAGCCTAGGCAGGAAAGTCTGTGAGACTCTTACCTCCAATTAACCACCAGAAAAAAAACGAAGTGGCGCTGTGGCTCAAGTAGTAGAGTGCTTGCCTTGAGCTGAAGAGCTCAGGAACAGTGAGTGCCCAGGCCCAGAGTTCAAGCCCCATGAACCAAAAAAAAAAATTGATGATCATTATTCCTGGCTGAAATCCATGTGGAGAACACAAGTGAAGTATTTTCCCTTGGGCCTAGTGACATCACCTCAGTACAGGCCTAAGGGTACGGAAGACTAGGGCATGTAGTATGTAAGCAATCACCCACAGAGATCAAGGGAGACATCTTTTAGTCTTTGAAAACCTTTAATAACGTTCATGTCCTTAGGGCCAGCCCTCTTTCCTCCTCAGCTCTCTCAGTCTTGAAGCTCTCAGTCCAGGCTCTGCTTTAAGGAAGAAGACCCTTAGGTGGGACACCCATCAGCCATAGTTAAGAGGGAATTTTACTCCATTATCACAGGCAGGCTGGTGGCAGTTTCCAGGGCTGGGGGAATACAGCATTCTCAGGCTGCTCTTCTGTCACTAGAAAAATATCTTCTATATGGGCTATGTCATAAAGAAGATGGAGAGGCACAGGATGGGGAAGATAAAGAAGCTTTGCCACAGGTTTCTTTGTAGAAAATTATTTCCACCACCCAAAGCTTGGGGGTTCTCCAGGAAATACCTCATCCAGTCACCTGTCCATCCATCCACACATCCATCCACTCACCAAATAATTACTACACACTCATTTTGCATCAGGCACTCGATATGCTGGAAGCTAGACCTAGTCTGTTGAACAAGAGGTCCTCGCAAGGGCACACATATGATGGTTGGAGACACTGATGCTGGGACATCCACTCCCTGCAGACACCCAACATTTAAAGGGTGTGCCAGATCCAAGACAGATTCCCCCTGCTCCTACAGCTGCCCACTAAGCAGGGGCCATTTCCCTTAAGAAGCCCCCCTATACATCAACTGAGAAAAAGGACTCCAGGGAGAAACGTGATTTCATCTTCCAGGGTGGTGCGGAAGTGAAGCTGGCCCCCCTGTGATCAGAGGTCAGTGGATGATGGAGATGGTCTGGTTGGCCACAGCGAAGACTGGGAAGAGGGGTGTAGGGAAGGATGTATGGAAGGTGAATAACACGGTCCCTGATGTCGGCTCATAGAAGAGCAGTTCTCCTGCTTGGAGGTCCAGCAGCACACCCAACTGGGCTGGGCACTGCAGCAGCCCCAGGGGCTCATGCTGCCCATTGTGCAAGAAACGGAACTCTTGGTCGTAGCGTGAGAAAACCCATGAGAACTCATTGTGGCCCAGGCGGCAGTCATTGCCAGAACCCTTGCGGGGCAGCTGACCCGAGGCCACGCCCACTTTATAGGCACAACTGTTCTGGACCTTTACCACCCAGGCATGGAGCCCCTCCTGGAAAGAAGTGGCTGCCAGGGCGTTGGGCCAGTGGTCAAAGCGCTCTGGGCCATCCACACAGGCCTTAGGCTTCTTGCCACTGAAGGTCAGGGTCCTTCGGTCGTCTGACAGTTGTAATAAGGGGCTGACAGTCTTCTCATCGATACGCACATCCTCCATGCCTGCCAGAAAAAATTCCCAAGAGTTGCCCACATGCTCATATCTAAAGACCTAATCTGGTACCACTAGGTAGGAAGGGGCTTCCTTGCCCACACTGAAGTAAGACCTCAGTCCTCACACAAGCCATTTATTCTCTTTGAGCCTCAGTTTTCCCATCAGTAAAGTAAGGACCCAATTGGACTTATCAGAGAATGTTTATGAGAATCAGGTGAAATATATGTAAAATTCTAGCATAAAATAAGTTCCTAGTAAGCACAAGTAACAAAAATGGTAGTTACTATTACTCCAGGATTTTTATCTGTAAACTCTGATAGAAATAAGGCCCAAGAGCCGGGCACAGTGGCTGCTTAGAAGGCTGAGATGGGGAGGACTGTGGCTCAGGAATGACCCAAGCAAAAAGTTCATGGGACCCCCGTTCTCAACCAATAAAAGCTAGCTGGGCACCATACCTGTAATCCTAGCTATTCAGGAGGCTGAGATCTGAGGATTGCGGTTCGAAGCCAGCCTGGTCAGGAAAGTCTGTGAGATTTTTATCACCAACAAACTGCTCAGAAAACCAGAAGTGGCACTGTGGCTCAAGTGGTAGAGCGCTAGCCTTGAGCTGAGGGACAGCGCCCAGGCCCAGAGTTCAAGCCCCATGACCAACCAAAAAAAAGGCTGCTATGGTGGTATATGCCTCTGATAGAAGGACTGTGGTTCAGGCCAGCCTAGACATTAAAAAGCATAAGACTCTATTCAAAAAGATAAAGAGGGAAAATCTGGGAGAGAGCAAAGGAAGGGGTGACACTATCCAAAAAGAAACCATTCTCATTACCTAACTTATAAAACAGTAACCCCTCTGAATATCACCTCTCTTTCTCTTTCTCTCCCTCCTTCCCCCCCCCTCTTATCCTGGGGTCCTTGAACTCAGGGCCTTGGCATCACTTTACCACTTGAGCCACAGTGCCACTTTCAGCTTTTTCTGTTGAGCTTTTTCTGTTCAAGCACAAAGTTCAAGCCCCATGACTGACAAAAAAAAAAAAAAACCAAAAAACCCCACAAAACAACAACGAAAGAGAGAGAGATTTAAAAATAACTAAAGCTCATGTGGTAGAATGTCTGTCTAACAAGCATGAGGCCTTGAGTTCAAACCCCAGTACCACAAAAAAAAGAAGAAGAGGAAGGAAAAAGAGAAGGGGAGGAGGCAGAGGAGAAGAAAGTAAGGCCAGCTTCCATACACAGTTGGTTGCAGGCTAAATGTTTCCATATCTAGCCAAGCCATCCTGCTTGTATGCTAGTCCTATCTATGGCTTCCAGACCTGGAGAGAGAGGCCTTGAAGCTAGGAAACATGAGATACACGGTTTTGAACAGATAACTAAAAGGACTGCTAGGAAATCAGGCACCATCAGATACTGGAATCTAGTCTAGACAAGATGCAGCTGCACTACAATTTTAAGGCCAGTATGTAGGGAGCGTTTAGATTCAAGCTAAACCTTATCCCTTCCTCAAACTGTACAGACGAGCCTAGGAACATGACACCTTCATCCAGCCTAGGCCACATCTGCTCTGAGAACCCTCAGGCTATATAATGTTGACCCAGGAGACTCAGCATGCAGTGGGGCCATGCCCACCGGCTGCCTCAGTCAACTGTTCAGTGAATAAGTGAAGTGAATCTAAGCAGCTTTATACCTGGCCTAGATGCCCTCATGTACCATGTACCTCATGTACCATTGGGTTGAACTAGGGATCTTGTGCTTGCTAGGCAGGTGCTCTACCAGTTGAGCCATGCCCCTATCTCTTTTTGCTTTAGTTATTTTAGGGATGGGTTTTGAGTTTTTGCTCAGAACAATCTGGACTATGATTTTCCTACTTATGCCTCCTGCATAGCTGGGTGACCAGCAGGCCCAGCTATTAGTTCAGATGGAATCTTTTTTTCCCTTCCTGTGTGTGCTAGGCAGGTACTCTTCCACTGAGCCATGCCTCCAGCCCATTTTATTTTTTTTCTTGAATTTAAGACTTCATCCTCTTGCTTGGCTTTCTTGCTCACTGCTGGCTCTTTACTACTTCTCTACTGCTTGAGCTGTACCTCCAGTTGATTAGAGGCAAAGTCTCTTTTTTCTTGGTTAATAGGAGATAGTCTCTCAAACTTTTTCCCCAGGCTGGCTTCAAACCACAATCCTCTCCTATCTCAGCCTCCTGAATAGCTAGGACTACAGGTATGAGCCATTGGCACCCAGATCCACTATTAAGTTTTGCCCAGGCTGGTCTCAAACCACTGTCCTCCTAATCTCTACCTCCTATATAGTTGGGATTACAGGCATAAGCTACTGCATCCAGATTTTTGTTGTTGTTGTTGTTTGTCAGTCCTGGGGCTTGAACTCAGGGCCTGGGCACTGACCCTGAGCTTTTCTGCTCAAGGCTAGAGCTCTACCACTTTTGAGTCACAGCTCCACTTCTGGTTTGGGGGTAGTTAATTGGAGATAAGAATATTACAGACTTTCCTACCTAGGCTGGCTCTGATCTTCACCTCCTGAGTAGCTAGCATTACAGGCATGAACCACCAGTGCCCAGCCCAACCTTTTTAATTTTTTTTTTCACCTTTATGTGTGTGTGCTGGTTCTGGGGCTTGATTCTGGGTCTGGTTGCTGTCCTTGAGTTTCTTTGACTCAAGGCTAGCACTCTACCATGTGAGCCACAGATCCACTTCCAGCTAGTTAACTGGACCTAACAGTCTCACAGACATTCCTGATCAGGATAGCTTTGAACAGCAATCCCCAGATCTCAGCCTCCTGAGTAGTTAAAATTATTAGATTATTAGAAATATAGGATTTCTAATAAGTCATAACAGGCAGCAGCAGAAAAAGCAGGAGATAAAGAGGATGTGATTTCTAGTAATAAGATTCATCTTAGACCCAGCACAAAGCATGCTGGTGTGGAAATGGGAGGGACCTGGCCTAGCTGCTCAGCCCCATCTACTGCCTTGACCCCACTGAGCAGCCTGCCACCAGCACCACCCGCTACCTAGCTACCATCCTAGAAGTCTTGGTGCGAAGGTAACCAATTAGCAAAGCCTGACAAACAGGCCCGCAGGCAGACAGACAGACAGAAGTGGGGCCACTCCAGCTGGGCTGGGGCTCTGGCAGCTTCTCACCTGAGAGGGACCCAAGCACGGCTGTTGCCCAGAGCTGGGTCAGTAGTGGACTCCGAGTACATTTCTCATTAAAGTTCAACTTTTCCGACTCCTGGGGATCCAAAATGCCCTCTGCTTCCTCAGTCCTTAAGCAAGAAAAGAGATTAAGAGATTCAGGAAGGCTCTGGAAAATGAATCTGGATCAACATGGGGTAAGAGGACAGAAGTAAATCCTCCTAGTATAGGGCCTTTAACTGACAAGCAGGCCCCACCCAGGGGCTGCTAAAGGGGACTAGAACCAGAAGAGGAGGTGGGCATTTCCTCCACCACCCCAAGAAGTTGCACTCCAGCAGAGCAAATAAGTGTACAGCAGGTGCCTACTCAGGGCCAGTTTGAAAAACTGGAAGCAACGTGCTCTGGGGGCTAGGGGAGCAAGTGACTACAAAGCTGTTCCTCAATAAGCTGGCAGCAGAGCTAGGGCTCAGACATGGGCTGCTGGAATTCCTAGGTGATAGTGTTGCCATGCCAACATTCTATCCAGAAAACCCCACCCCCGCAACAGTAATCTTTGCTTTGCTTTGATCGTAAGTTATAGCCATGCCTCTGCTCTTAAAATGTAAGCCTCAGCCGGGTACTGGTGGCTCACGCCTGTAATCCTAGCTACTCAGGAGGCTGAGTTCAGAAGGGTCGCAGTTTGAAACTGGCCAGGGCAGAAAAGTCCACACAACTACATCTCCAAAAATAACTAGTAAAAAAGCCAGGCTGAGGGTATGGCTCAAGTGGTAGAGGGCCAGCTCAGCAAATAAGCTGAGCTGACACAAGGTCTGAGTTCCAACACTGGTACTACTAGTAGTAATAATAATAAAGCCACACAAATAAAGACCATCAATCATCCAGAGAGAATTTGAGAACATAACACACTTAGATGGAGTGTGACATTCACTCAGATTCTGAGTTCTGGGCTTACTCTTTTCTTTCCTTTTTTTGTGGGTCCTGGGGCTTGAAATATGGGCCTGGATGCTGTCCCTCAGCTCTTCAGTTCAAGGTGAGCACTGTACCACTTGAGCCACAGCACCACTTCTGGTTTTCTGAGTGGTTTATTGGGGATAAGAGTCTCACAGTTTCCTGCTCTGGCTGGCTTTGAACGGCGATCCTCAGATCTCAGCCTAGGATTACAGGCATGAGCCACTGGCACCTGGCTATTTTCCTCCTTTCCCAATCCTTCCCATCCTTCCCTCTTTCCCTCCCTCTCTATCTTTTTTTTTTTTTTTTTTTTTTTTGCCAGTACTGGGGCTTGAACTCGAGGCCTAAGCACTGTCCCTGAGCTGCTTTTTGTTCAAGGATGGACTCTACCATTTGAGCCATAGCACCACTTCTGGCCTTTTCTGTTTATGTGGTGCTGAGGAATCAAACATAGAGTTTCGTGCATGCTAGGCAAGCACTCTATTACTAAGCCACATTCTCAGCCCATAGGCTTACTGTTTTCTATGCAGATTCAAAACTCTTCCAGAATTACCAGGAGGTAGACCGTTATTCAAACTGACAAGAGGGAACAGATTCAGAGAAAGATGCTCAGCCAAAAAAGGGAGCTGGATTCAAGTCTTCCCTCCTTGCAAAAATAGAGCAAACTCAGAATGGAGCCCAGGCACCATTCAATGTACATTTTTCCTTGAGCTAAAATGAAATCTCAAAGGGATTTGAGAAATCCACTCTGAGATTTCAGACTTCTGAAGTCTCAGAATGAAGTCAGGATTTATCACAGAGTTTTGCAGCCCTCTGACCTGGCTCCCCAGAAAGAACTTACCACTTCTAACCCTGAAGGTGGCTTGAGGTCACTCAGCAGTGACCAGAGGACGCCTTCTTCCCCCTGGTGCACACAAGCTCGTTGCAAGGCTGTCCCTGACTATCCCAGCAGAGAGAACTGAGATGAATAGAGTCTTAGAAATGCTCTGGGAGGGCATTGCTAACAAAGGCTCTTTGTGGTGAGGACAAGAAAGGGTGTGTTGGCACCTTCTCAAAGCTCCAAACAACAGGCAGGGAAGGAAGGAGGAGCCAGGGTCAGCAGTGCCAAGCTATCTTCCTAGGACAAACTGGGACCAAATATGGACAGGAGAATCAACAGGGAAACACCTGGGCCCACTACATTTAATACCCAGGGCTGGCTTCTAAATTCCTTTCCCCACTAAAGTTAACTAAGATCTCTGAAAAAAAAATGAAATTGAGACAGCTTTTTGTGCCAGAAAGCTAGAAAGTGCTCAAAGATGATGAGGATGGCTGAGCTCCGGTGGCTCATGCCTGCAACCCTAGCCACTTAGGAGGCTCAGTCAGATCTGAGGATCAAGATATGGAGCCAGCCTGAGCATGGAAAGTCTGTGAGACTCTTATCTCCAATGAACTACCAGAAAGCAAAAAGTGGGACTGCGGCTCAAGTGGTAGAGCACCAACCTTGAGCAAAAAAGCTAAGGGAAAGTGGCTAGGCCCTGAGTTCAAGCCTCAGTATCAGCACACACACAAAAGATGAGAGCCGGGGCCCAGTGGCTCACACCTGTAATCCTAGCTATGCAGAAAGCTGAGATCTGAGGATCACGGTTCAAAGCCAGCCCGGGCAGAAAAATCCGTGAGACTCTTATGTCCAATTAACCACCAAAAAAGAAAAAAGGAAGTGGAGCTTGTGGCTCTAAGTGGTAAAGCACTAGGCCTTGAGTTCAAGCCCCATCACTGGCAAAAACAAACAAAAAACTCTTCATAGCTTGCTCACTAACTATAAAAAGGAACTAGAACTTTATAATGTGGTGGAAAGCACCTTAGATACCACCATTCCAGGCATCAAGTGGGTCCAAGCCTGCAATAGGAAGTTCCCTGTCCATCAAGCTAGGCTCTAGGGTAGTCACTTAGCCCTGTGACCCTGAATGCAACTGACTAGAGGAGGTCTGAGGGTCTCTGGGATGGTCCAAGCAAATCACAGGGCCACACTTACCTCTCAAAAATCTCCTGCTCTTTCTGCTACAAGAAAAAGCAAAAACAAAGTCAGGCTGGCAGCAGAACCCCAGCAGGTGGTCACAATGAATGCCCCCAACATCCTGGGGTTCCTCCTCTCCACTTTAGGGCCATCCCACACCCCCAGGAAGACTGTCTGCTCCTGTATAGCTGTGACTTTCTTCTGCTGTGATTGTCCCAGTGTCTAGGACAAAATGTGCTACATTCTGGAAGCTGATGGCTGAAGGCCTGATCTAGGGCAGCTGTGACACTGCCCTACTTGAAAAGCCAGGCAGGCCATTCAGTTGTGCCACAATCCTTTTCCTCTGCATGACAGATGTCACACTGTCTTCTCAAAACTGCAGTTGGCTATATAGCTCCAAAACCCTTTGCCTATGGACCAATATTAACCATGCTAATTTGTGGATAACCATGAAAGAATAAAATTGCATGATTTCCCTACCCTCCCACCCCTTCTGTTGCTAGTACTGGGGTTTGAACTCAGGATCTCATGCTGTCACTTGGCTTTTTCCACTCAATGGTGGTGTTTTACCACTTGAACCACAGCTCCACTCCTGGAGGGTTTTTTTATTGTTATTATAAAGATGATCTACAGAGGGGTTATAGTCACCTAAGTCAGGTCAAGAGTACATTTCTTACTAGGCCCTGGTGGCTCACACCTATACTCCTAGCTACTCAGGAGGCTGAGATCTGAGGATTGCGGTTCGAAGCCAGCCCAAACAAGAAAGTCCATTTTTTTGTTGGTTGTGGGGCCTGAACTCAGAGCCTGGGTGCTATATTTGAGCTCTTTCACTCCAGGCTAGGTAGGGGTCTACCACTTTGAGCCACAGCTCCACTTTTAGTTTTCTGGTGATTAACTGGAGGTAAGAGTCTCACAGAATTTCCTGTCTAGGCTAGCTTCAAACAACGATCCTCAGATCTCAGCCTCCTGAGTAGTTAGGATTACAGGCATAAGCAATCGGCACCCAACCCATGAGATTCTTATCTTCAACTAACCACCAGAAAACCAGAGGCAGCACTGTAGCTCAAAGTGGTAGAGTACTAGCCTTGAGCTAAAAAGCTCAGGGATAGTACCAAGGTCCTGAGTTCAAGCCCTATAACTGACAGAAGAAGAAAAAAAAACAAAGACAGGAGTACACTTGTTTTTGGACAATCTTACCCCTTCCCTTGCTCTCTCCTAACTTTCCCCTCCCATTCCCATCCCACTCCTGAAGTTTTAGTAGTTAATTGGAGATGAGTCTCTCAGATTTGTCTGCCCAAGCTGGCTTCAAACTGTGATCCTCAGATCTCAGCTTCCTGAGTAACTAGGATTACAGACACGAGCCACCAGTGCCCGGCATAAAATTATTGTAAGATTATAAGAAGAATCTCTGTATTGTCATAGTGGAGCCTTTGCTTAGGTATGTAGTAATTCTGAACTCTCCACCTCCTCAGTTCCTTGAAGACAGGCACTCTTCTTACCACTTCATCCAGGAAGCCTTCCCTGACCATCCTCTGCCTGGACTGTGAGGTTCCAAGTACAGCATGATGTCCTTCACCAAAGCACCTATCCTTCCATGTTCTGTCAGTTTAAGGGCTGGGCACAGCTGAGAACTCGCGTATCTCGTATCTCGTATCTCGTAACTCTCATCCCTACCCCCCACAGCATAATGCTTAGCATGTAACAGGCACTCAGTATTCCCTCAGTGTTGAAAGAATATTGTCATTGGATGCCAAAAGATTCATGTAATTTTATTCTTCTGCCTCATGTTAAATCATTCAATATTTGCTAAAGCACAATAAGGAAGATAAGAATAGGGACTTCTGCTGTAGGGCCTTACAAGGAGGGAGAAAAACTAGGTTCAGCTTTGCATATAGCCTAGGCAAGAAGGAATTCATCACTAAGGTAGGTTAGGTCAGTGGATGGAAAATTCCAGAAGGAACATTAAAGGTAAGTGGGATTCCAGTTAAACTGACCTAACAAGATTCTTGCTGAAGACAGGTTGGGGTATCAGACATCACCCTGAGGGAGGGAGGGAAAATGAGGAACCTGATAACAAGAGTGATATCAAGAATGAGAGTGTTCTAGCCAACCTGACTTAGTAGGGTTCTGAGTTTTAAAGGCAGTGCCTAGATGGGCCTGGAAGGAGCTTTAGAAGCAGAAGTCTGTCCAGACACAGAATTCTCTTTGCCATTCACCCCCTAGCAAGAAACCACCTCAGGGTTTTCAGACTTACAATCAGCTGGATGTCATCCAGATGGGTGAGCAAGCCTACCAGACTGGTGCGGATGGTGTCAAGCTTCTGCAGTGCCTCAGCCCAGTGTACTCGCTGGGTCAGGATGCTCTGGTGAGTCCGCTCCTCTTCACCATGCACCTGTTCCAGTAACCGCTGCTCCTCACTTTCACACAGACTCCGCACCAGACTCAACCGCTGGATAACCAGTTCCCGTGCTGCGCTGGCCCTACTCTAACAGGGGATAAAATGAGAGTCAGGATTAGTAGGGTTTGAGTCCACTGAGAATGAATGCTGGGATTGATTGGTAATGTCTGCCATGGCATAAGAATGGGAACAATAAAACTTAAGCTACTTACTTTGACATCCCAGACTTAAGACTCCCTAAATGTGGTTTAGGGTAAACAAATTTGAGATCGAGACATTTGGCTCATATCTCATGAGGCCATGACCACAGAATAGAATTGCTAAGCAGGGCTTAGACATCAATTCCTTGGTATTTTCACAGGCACAAATACCAAGGCCAAGAGACCATGATGAGAAGAAATATCAGACATGGTGAAGGACCTAAAGTTATCCCCATCAGATGGAACCCTAACAACTGTAATTTCCAGTTGATATTTCATGATATCAGAGGACAAAAATATTCTTCCTAAAGCTGTTCCATTCCAACTGGTTCATTAATAAAATCTCTCTCTTTCTCTCTTTCTGAGTATGTGTGTGTGTGTGTGTGTGTGTGTGTGTGTGTGTGTACCATACTGGGGCTTAAATTCAGAGCCTCATGCTCTTTTTTTACTTTTTCACTCAAGGCTGTCCTCTACCACTGGCTTTTGGCTGGTTAATTGGAAATAAGAGACTTGGATTCGTCTCCCTGGATTGGCTTCTAAGTTCAGTTCTCAGATCTCAGGCTTTTGAGAGGCTAGGATTATAAATGTGAGCCCCTGTACTCAGTCATTAATGGAATTTTCATCTGCCATAGAGAAGAGATGAAGTTTCAGTCAATGAGGTTAATGAATGTCTGGCACTTAGTAAGTATTCCCAGTATTCACTGAATCAATGAATGGGACTTTTTTCTGATATAGTAAAAAATACCTTGGAGAGCCAGATGTGGTAGTGTACCTTTGTGCCAACTAGGCATGAGCAGGAGGATTGCAATCCAGGCCCAATAAGGCAAAGTGAGACTCTATCTGAAGAATAAACAAAAGCAAAAAAGGGCTGGAGGCGTGGCTCAAGTGGCAGTACTGCCTGCTTAAACAACTGTGGGACCCTGGGTTCAAACACACACACACACACAGAGGGGGAGAAGGAGGGAGAAAAGGAGGGAGAAAGGGAGGGGGGAGGGAAGGAGGGAGGGAGGGAGGGAGGGAGGGAGGGAGGGAGGGAGGGAGGGAGGGAAAGAGAGTAAATCAGTGGCAAAACTGAAACAAGAATCCTTGTCTGAAAGCTACAACCATTTTCCTCTCAGCTCACTATTATTCCCATATTGGTACCAGTCCTCCCCAGTGGCATCTGATGTACAATGCCTCCACACCTGTACTACACCTGTACTCTTACTATCCAGGTAGCGCTTCCTCCTTTCTGTCAGAGTACAGGGTAGTCATCCCTGAGGCCCTTTCCCCAAAGACCTGCTCTGTGAAGTGCAGTGTAGTTAGTTGCAAGCTCTGTCCTCAATAAGTGTTATTCCAGCTTCTGTTTTACCCTTCTCCACACCACCACCTTCTTACAAAGCACATATTTTTATTTTCTATTTGCTGTTACTAGGGTTTGAACTCAGGGCCTTGTACTTGCTATGCAAGTACTCTCACTTAAGCCATCCTGTAGTCTATCATATTATGTTATTTTTTTATTGTCTCTCCCTCGTGACAAGAATATAGACCTCAGGAAAAGCAGAATTTTCATGTTTTGTTCACTGCAAAGCACATGTTCAGGGACTGGCACATATTAGATGCTCAGTGAGAATTTGTTAAATAAATAAATGGGAGCTGAATGCCAGTGGACCACGCCTGTAATCCTAGCTACACAGGCAGCTGAGGTCTAAAAACCACAGTTTGAAGCCAGCCTGGGCAGGAAAGTCCCTGTGACTCTTACCTCCAATTAACCACCTAAAAGCCTGAAGTAGAGGTGTGGCTCAAGTGGTAGAATGCCAGCCTTGAGAAAACAAAAAAACAAAAAAACTAAGGAACCAGGCCCCGAATTCAAGCTCTGGTACCAGCATAACAACAACAACAAAAATTGAATAAAGGAAAATGTTTTGAAGTTTTTCCCTTAAAGTCATGATCAGCTACTGTAGTCAACATTGTACTGAGGTTATAGGCAGTGAAAGAAGACAATAAAATAAAAGATGATGATGATGATGATGATGATCATGATGATGATCATGATGATGATGGTGATAGTGAGAAAGAGATCACTGAGCAAACTGACACAGAAATAAATGTAGAACAGTTGTCCTTGAACTGGCCTTGCACTTGTAAGGCAAGCACTCTATTCCTGAGCTATGCTTCCAGCAATTTCTTGCAGTTTTCCTGTTTCTGATTCTAGTCACCTTTAAGGAAATCTGAGTGAGTCTATGAGTTGGGAAAGGACCCCCAGATTGTCCAAGTCCCTGGGCCAGGGCTTTATCCTGGAAGAGAATACAGCACAGACAGGAAAGGGCAGAATTACCACTGCTCTCTGGTTCTTCCCTGGCAGGACCTCAGCCACATACTTGCTGATGCCGGCACTCTGTAACTGCAGTCTCTCACATTGGTCCACAATCTTGTTCTGTAACATAAACAATGCTCATGGTGTCTCCATCCACACATTCAAGCTGTTCTGTTATTCCGGTAATTTTCCCCCTTTACACCTCCCCTCAGCTACCTCACTCCCTTGGTCATATCCCAGACCTCATTGTTATTAAAAAACAAAAAACACCAACTAGGCTATTAAGGAGGCTGAGAGCTGAGGACTGCAGCTCAAAGCCATTCTGAATAGGAAAGTCCCTGAGACTCTTTTTTTTTTTTAAATATTTTTGTTTTTTTGTTGGTCTTGGGCTTGAACCCTGGGCTTGGGCACTGTCCCTGCGCTCTTCAGCTCAAGCCGAGCACTCTACCACTTGAGCCACAGCACCATTTCCGGTTTTCTAGTGGTTTATGGGAGATAAGAGTCTCATGGACTTTGTGCCTGGCTTAATATATTTTTTTGTTGTAAAGATAATGTACAGAGGGGTTACAGTTACATGAGTAAGGTAATAAGTACATTTCCTATTGAGCATTGTTACCCCCTCCTTTGTTTTTCCCCTACCATCCCTCCCTGAGACTCTTATCTCTAGAAGTAGAGCTGTGGCTCAAGAGGCAGAGAGCCATCCTTGAGTAAAAAGCTAAGGGACAAGCGCAAGGGTCTGAGTTCAAGCCCCAGAACTGGTGTGTACATACACACAAAATACCACTTTCCAGTCCTTACTATCAAGAATCACACATCTTGTCCACCATTATCTTATCCTTTTAGCTCACCAATGCTCCATTTTAACAACTCAAGTGAGGCCACGAATGCACTCATCTCCCTTTCACTGTCCCTCATCCCCTCCTGCAGCCTCATTTTCTTCTTTATTCCCAAGGCCCATGACCTGTCATTATGATCACTTCCTGCATATGCTCTAAACCCTCCTTATGCAGGGCCCCTGCCCCTCTACACCTGCTTGTGTCCTGTACAGAACATGGCTTCTAAAGTGCTCTTGCTGAAGGTATTCTCACAGCCACTAACTTGTCACCCAGACCAAAAAATCCAGAATTTTCTCTAACTCCCTATTTAAATGGCTAGTGAGCCCTATCAGCCCCATCTCCAAAGTGTCTGTCTCTTTCCTGGCACTTCTACTTCTGTTGTTCTGTTCAACTGGCCATTGCCTCTTAAAGAAATCCTGTTAGAAACTCCTCCAAACTGAGCTTTCATTCTCACCACCCACCTCCTATTAACCACAGCCACTTTCTTTTTCTTAAGGAAATCAGAGCAGGCTGTGTGCTGCTCCAAGCCTTCAAACGCCTTTCTGATTCACTCACAGTGAGATCAAGCATCTTACCTAAGCAAACAGGCCCTAGCTGACATGACTCAGCCATGTCTTTAGTGTCACCTCCTACTACACTCCATACTGACCTCCTTTCTGTTCCTTAAAGACATTGAACTTATCCTGGCCTTTGTACCTGTTTTGCCTTTCCTTCTACTCTCCCTGTGTGTCTTGCTCCTTTATTCCATCTAGATGTTGCCTCTTTTTTTTTTTGTTTTGTTTTTTGTTGGTCGTGGGGCTTGAACTCTGGGCCTGAGCGCTATCCCTCAGCTCTTCAGCTCAAGGCGAGGGCTCTACCACTTGAGCTACAGCGCCACTTACAGTTTTCTGGTGGTTTTTGGAGATAAGAGTTTCATGGACTTTCCTGCCCAGGCTGGCTTTGAACCGTGATCCTTAGATCTCAGCCTCCTGAGTAGCTAGGATTACAGGCATGAGCCACCGGCACCCGGCTAGATGTTGCCTCTTTAGAGAGGCCTCCCACCAACACATTCCTGCCTTTACTCTGCTTTAGTTTTCTTCCTAGTACCATATATATATAGTATATATATATATATATATATGCATATATATATGCATATATATATACACAGTATATCTGGTAGGTGTGTATGTATCTGTCTCCTCTGTATTGAAGCACAAGCATCATAACTTCACCTGTTCTCTATATTCTACAACTTAAAAGGGAGTTCCTGAACATAAAGGGTCCTAAATAAGTATTTGTTGAATGAATGAATGAACAAACATCCGCTATCTTGACCATAAGAGGGTCAGGTCAGCAGTCCACAGCTCCCAGAGCCACTAACATCAGCCATGGGGACAGGGAGAGTTCTAGATAAGAGAGTGTAGCTCATGGATAAGTGGCTCACCCCAGGAAATACAGCTAGGTCCCAGCTTCTCTACTTCATTTCTCACATTTTTGTGGTACTTAATTGGAGATGTGTCTCACAGGCTTTCCTGCCCGGGCTGACTTTGAACCATGAGACTCAGAGCTCGGCCTTCTAAGTAGCTAGGATTATAGGTGTGAGTCACCGTGCCCAACCATTGTGATTTTTTTTAATACATGCATAAACGTACTTTAATTGTGTCTGACTTTCCAATATTGCCCCTTATTCTTCCTTATCCCTTCCTATATCTCTTTCCTCTCTCTAATAATCTCTATTCCATTTTCTTTTTGTGCTAGTCTGGGGTTTAAACTCAGGGCTTTAGACTCTTGCTCACCTTTTTGCTTCTAGCTGGAGCTCTATCACTTGAACCATGCCTCTGGTCTGGCTTGTTAATTGGCGATAGAGTCTTGAGGATTTGTCTGGCACAGCTGGCTTCAAACCTCGATCCTCAGATCTCAGCCTTCTGAGAAGCTAGTATTACAGGCATGAGCTACCAGAGTCCAGCTTCCTTCCTAATTTCATGTCATTGTTTGTTTGCTTCTATAGTACACATATGAGAAAAACTATGCAATATCTATCTGAGTCTGGCTTACTTCACTTAACATGATCTTAGTTTCATCCATTTTCCTGCAGATGACATAATTTTGCTCTTCTTTAAGGTTGACTAATACTCCATTGTGTACATATACCACATTTCTCTTTTCCAATTATCCATTGATAGGCACCTATGCAGATTCCCTAACTTGAGCCTAGCTTCTGAAAAGCTACAGGGTAGGAATCATTTCTCCACAATATATGAGATCAACTGAACTGGCACTGTTTTCCCCTAGTTCATAACAATCTTGCCGTGGGGAACAATTTCTTTGCTGACAACAGGGATAAAGGAAAGATGGTATGAAAGACTTTACCTATTCTAGGGTTAGGGGTGCACCTCAGTGGTAGAGTACTTGCTTAGCATGTCAAAAAAGAAAAGAAAAACCATCTATTCTAAATCACAAGAACAGCAAGAGCAAAACTCACCTCCCTTTAGGTTAAAGCAGATGTGGGCCAGAGAAGGAACCAGGGGCAGAGTACACTCCAAAACAAGCACCAGGCCTACCATTGTGGCCAGGCTTCACCTGGCCAGGCTCCACCCTCAGGCCCAGATGGTCACTTTTTGTAAGGGTTTCTATTAAATTTTGTCACTTCCTCCATCATAACCACTGAAGCAAAGGAGTGGTTTCCTCTGGCCTAACCAATGAATCCCCCCCACCCCCAACCCTTCAGCCCCTGCATACTAGCAACCTGGGAGGAGGAGTTCCGGCCTTGCTCTGGGCCTCAGATTCCTCATCTTGTTTTTAAAAAACTCCTCAATGGCTTGGTCTGCTTGGGATAAGATGACAGGTATTTAAGTGCTTTGGAATTTGCAAAGTTCTAACCATTAGGCCAGCTGATTGTATCACCTTATCCAAGATTAGTTTTAGCATCACTATTGTTGGACAGATAGAACCAACCAGGAGCCTCCTGTGTATCATCTCCTGGATCCAGCACCTTCTGCACCTTGTAGTTAGCTTCCTTCCCCCCCCCCCCCCCCAGTTCTATCTAAGGAGGTGAAGTTCCCTGCAACCGATGCACAGTCAGGCTGAAGTCTACCGTAGGGCTGGAAATATTATGCTATTTAATCAAATTGCTAGGAACCCCCCAGAGGCAGCAGTTTGGGTGGAAGGGGAGAGGAGCACCAGGGTGACCAGGTTGTCCCCTCCAAGGAGGGGAGGGTGAATTGCCTGGAGCCAAGCTGAAAGTGGAAGTAAGCTGAAAGCTTAGGTTGAGACAGAACATCCTCACCTCCTGCCAGCCGGCTGCGTTTACCCAGGTGAAACCAGCTTCAAGTACAATCAAGGCCATTCCAAGAAGAGAACTAGATCACCCCACCAGGAAATCCCAGGGCAAGTAAGGGTAGTGGCTTCTAAGGCAAGGGACTTATCTTTTCCTAGATCGGCCGTAATAAATGTGCTGGTAAGGCTGCCCACCAAACTACACATTCAGTCACGGAGGCTCTGGATGTACACGATTCGAGGGCCTGAGGGCATGGGATTCGAACTCGGGTCGATCAGACTCCCATTGGCCACACCTTTAACCGTCTGGTTCAACAGAGGAACCGGGCCCAGGTTTCCCGGTCACTGCGGGTCGGGCCTGGCGCGTCCCCTGGGCCCGGGCCACCCCCCCCGTCCATCCCCCCCCTCCCGCTCATCCCCCCCACCCCGCTCACTCCTCCACCCGCTCACTCCCCCCCCTCCCCGATCCCCGGGTCACCCGGCTCACCCGCAGCTCCTCCGCGCGCTCCTCCGTCCGGCAGAGGCGGTGTCCCCGGCAGCGGCCGCCCGGCCCCGTGCAGGCGTCGCACACGGGCCGCCGGTCGGAGCCGCAGAACCAGCTTAGAGGCCGGCCGTGCTCGGAGCACAGCGGATCCGGCTCGGACCCCGGCTCAGGTTCGAGCCCCACGCTCTCCGCGGCCATGGCCGAGCGCTGCGAGCCGCTCTCAGGGCGCTCCACCTGTCGCAGGTGCGGATGGGCGTGGTCTTTTCTGGCCCCGCCCCCGGGCCGGGCCCCGCCGGTGCGCGCCAGAGCCTCCTCCACACTAGCCATGCCTTCCACTGCGTCTCACCCACGTCCCTCCAACTTCTCGGCTCAATTAGCGTCCCGTGCGATTTTAAATGAACGTAGGATACCAAATACGGACGCGGCCATAGGAAACTTTATTATGCACTTTTTAATTGTCAAGTTTTTGCTAGGGTTTGTTTTCATGCACATATTGAGGTTTGAACTCAGGGCCGGGGCACTCTTACTTAGCTTCTTTTGCTTATGGTTGACTCTCTACCAACTTGATCTATACCTCCACCTCTGGCTCTTTGCTGGTTAATTGGAAATAAGAGGCTCACAGACTTTTCTGCCCTGACTAACTGAACCATGATCCTCAGATCTCAGTCTCCTGAGTAGCTAGGATTACAGGCATGAGCCACTGGTACAAGTGCAGCCCTTTTGAGAGGAAGCTTCAGACCAGGGGCTCAAAAAGAGGGTCTAGTGTTAGGCTCTTCAGCTCTTAGAAGATCTCTCTTAGAGGATTGTTGTCCTTGGCTATAAAATGTGGATGAGGAATAAAAATCACAAAGCCTCATCTGGCATACCATGGCTGCACTGGTTAAGTAAGCATCTGGTAGTAGGTGGGGAATACTATTATGATTCCTATTTTTATAACAGGATTGCAGTTAGTGGTGGGTGGCAATGAGACAGAAACTCAGGCGGTTAGACTTAAGGTTACTATGATGATGAGCACTCTTTCTCTTTCTCCCCCTCTCCCTTTCTTTCTCTCCCCCTTTCGTGCCAGTCCTGGGGCTTGAAATCAGCCTTGAGCTTTTGTGCTCAAGGCTGGTGCTATATCACTTTGACCCATAGGGCCATTTCCAGATTTTTAATAATTAATTAGAGATTAGAGTCTCATGGATTTTCCTGCAGGAGCTGGCTTTGAACCAAGATTTTTGGGCTTTTCTTTTTTAGTTTGCATCAAGAAAAGGTAATATATGTTTATTTTGAAGAATATGCATATAAACAGATCACCCACTCCTTTATGATCAACTTCCAGTATGTATCTGAGTTGTTTCAGCTCCCCCCCCTCCCTACCCCAACCCCACATCTGAAATACCAGTCTGAGTCTGAAGGGGCTCCCTGGCAGGAATCTTGTCCAGTCTGAGCATAAGAGGGAGACACTGCTCCCCAAACCCATACTTAGCCTTAGGAGGTCTTGGCAGAGAGCTGATCAGACAGCCTGGCCAAAGGTAGAAGTGCCCAGTTCCTGGTGGTGGAGAGTTTTAAGTTCATCACAATTAGATGCAGGTAGAAGCAAAATCTACAAGAGGAACCCTACATCCTGAGACTGGTAGGTGCTTAAACACTTCTACCCCGAGAGCCCTCTAAGCCACCACTACACAGAGGTAGATAAAACTCTAGGCTTCAATCCCCACGGGGTAAGAGTGCTAACAGCCCTGGAACCACTGAGACTTGAGTGGAGTTATCTTACAGTATGGACACAGTCACCCTCAAAATACAAACATTACACCATGTGACTAGAGAGAGAACAGAGAGTGAATATAGGTCACTGGCTCCATTCCAGCTATACCACATGCAGCTATGGGACCTTGGTCAAGTTACTTGTCCTGCTGACCTGTCTCTTGCCTCATGTCTATAACGGCGATAATAATAGTAGCTAGCTAATGCCCTAATCAGGGACAGTGAAGAGGGCTGCTTCCAGAATTACCTGTGATCTTGTTGTCTGTGAAGTACTTAGCCTGGGTGTTCACTGTATACTATGGAATAATACCTGTTTGGTTATACCTATGAGGATCTGTAAATAAACATGTTAAAAGTTTCAGAATGCAAGCTGTGGAACATTCTTTGGAGTATCAGGTGCAGTGGTCCTGCCCTCTAGAGAAATGACCAGTGCATCCCAGGATGGGAGTAGGGTCATGACCTCATAACAGTGTCCACACTCCCCTGGCATGAGGATAGAAGTGGGCCATGGTAATTAAAGACTGGTTAGAATTGCTGTTGTTATTTTGGAGATGAAGGGGGCAGGGAGAGAAAGATATGCCATGTGGCACTTGGGGAAAACTGGGCCATTGGACTAGCCCAGGAAGCAGTTAGTGGCTCTCAGGTCCAGAAAGGTCCAGCAACATCCAGGAAGGTCCAGAAAGCTGCAGCAAGATCACCAGTCATGCTTCCAGGACAGGGGCTAGTCAATATAAAGAGTGAAGATGGAAGTGAATTTTGTTCAGGAAGGTGGCTGTGTCTGTTCTATGGCTCATAGGATGGGCAGAAATGGTACCAGACAACGGGTCTCTGTCTGAAAAGTGTAGCCAGCACTGCAGGATGCTGTGCCCACATGGCCAAGGGCACTTATTAACCCCTAGAGACTGTGACTACCAAACTTGATTGGGCTTAAGAGGGGTGTGTGTGTGTGTGTGTGTGTGTGTGTGTGTGTGTGTGTGTGTGTGTGTGTGTGTAAGATTTCTTAGTAAGATTATCATTCACTAGGTCTAAGGTGGAGTGATGAATCTGCATATATAGCAGCCACTTCATGACTAGGATGTAAATGAGCTTTCTGAACTAAACAATGCCCTAAGCAGTAACAGTCCCCTATTAATAAAGTAAGGATATCAAGTAAGGAAAAGAGGGGGGGAAGGAGAGAGGAGGGAGGGAGGGGGAGAGGGAGAGGGAGGGAAGAAGGGAAGAGGAAGAAGAAGGAGGAGAAGGAGGGGAGGGGGGAGGCAGAGAGGGATTATATATATATATACATACATATGTATGTATATATATATATGTAATATTTATGGGCAGTGCTATTCTGGACTAAGCCCCTGCACTAGAACTCAGACTAGACCAGACCAAATGTAGTCATAGATGGTCATGCTAAATTTCTGCATGACAAAATTTAAGTTATCACAAATTTGTCTTATTCTATCTTTCAGAATGTGGGGAGGAGAGGAGACATATTATTGTCTGAAATAGGAAATTGAAGAGAGAGAGCGATTATTACCAAACAGGTCAGATTCAAATCAGGAAAGCTTCTCTGCTTTGTGCCAGAGGAAAGAAATTTGAGACGACCTGATTTCTGCTTATTTCAGTCCTTTTCTGCCCTCCTCTGCTCAGCCACCTATTTCACAGAATAAGATATTGCCCAGTTCTAGAATCTAAAAGCCAACTAGACTACCTAACTGTATTCTAATTTGGTCTTTTGAATATATGTCTGAGTGTGTATATATTGTATACATGCATGGATATAATAGGCACTGAGGACTAAAATGGATTGAATATGTTTTGTGTTTTTGGTTTTGTTTTGTTTTGTTTTGTTTTTGGCTGGTCCTAAGGCTTGAACTCTGGGCCTGGGTGCTATCCCTGAGTTTTTGTGCTCAAGGCTAGTGCTCTACCACTTGAGCCACAGCTCCTCCACTTCTGGCTTTTTTTTCTTTTGGTAGTTTAGTGGAGATAAGAGTCTTGCAGACTTTCCGGTTGGGGCTGGCTTTGAACCACAGTCCTCTGGTCTCAGCCTCCGGATGAAGTAAGGAGACTAGGTCTTGGCATTGGGCCTTGATGGTAGAGGACATTCATTGATTTGCAGATGTGTTTTAAGTTGGTGGGTTCCAGAAAAGTCTTACCCTCCTTAGATGATTGGTTCTTGATTTCCCTTGATTGTGACCACATTTGATTTGTTTTGGTTTATATTTAACACCTTTGTTAGATTTTGAATGTTCACTTGTTTTTATTTACTTTGTGTTTACATCTGATTTGCTTTCTACTTTATTAAGATGAATTCCACGCACCTTGTATGGTTTTCGGGTGTATAAGCCATGTGTTAGTTGTATTCAGGGTGGTAGGGCTTTGTGACAAGAGTCCCCCCTCCACCTGCTAGCACTCCAATAAAGACTCCAAATTCAGCCTTTTAAGTGGTGGCTTCTCTGTTCTCAGAATTGGATCTACCATACAACACTACCATAGAACAGCAAGGATTACAGGCATGAATCATCTGTTCCTGGCCCCTGATATGTTTCTTACTGGAGGTCATGGTCAAAAAAGCTTCAAAGACGCATTGAGTTCTGCCAGACTTCTGGAGCCTTGGAGGGTGTGGAGAGGGCTGTATATGAACTTCAAGGCTGGTATAAGCAGGACAGCCTGAGCTGGAGATGGAGAAGAATAGACCTCTTTGTTATGTTCCAGTCATTCAACAAATTTATTGGGCACCCACCTATGTATCTGGCCTTAAGACACGGAGATCCAACCGTCAAGTAGAACAAATTTACTACCAGGGACAAATGAAAGAGATGGATATGTAATATAACATATAACATCACTTGTGATAAGAACGATAAAAAAGATTCAAATGTATGATAAGAGAAAATTCCCCTCTCTGTCTGTCTGTCTGTCTCTCTTTTTGGTGTCAGTAGTGGAGCTTGAACTCAGAGCCTGGCACTGTTTCTTAACTTTTTCACTCAAGCACCCCTTCCAGTTTTTTTGATGGTTAATTGAAGATGAGTATCATGAACTTTCTTGCCTGGACTGGCTTCAAACCACTATTCTCAGATCTGGTTTTTTTTTTTATTTTTTATTTTTTGGTCAGTCGTGGGCCTTGAACTCTGGGCTTGGGTGTTGTCCCTGCACTCTTCAGCTCAAAGCAAGCACTCTACCACTTGAGCCACAGTGCCACTTCTGCTTTTCTAGTGGTTTATTGAAAAGTCTCACAGACTTTCCTGCTCTGGCTGGCTTTGAACCGTGTTCCTCTGATCACCGCCTCCTGAGTAGCTAGGATTACAGGCCTGAGCCAGTGGCGCCTGGCAGATCTGTTTTTTGAGTAGCTAGGATTACAGGTGTGAACCACCTTTACCTAGCTGAGAAAGTTTCCAAGATGTCCTAATTTTAATCACAAGGGTGTGAGAATGGAGGGGCACTAAATGGGACTTGTTGATCAGTTAACAAACTATAGGCCAAGAACAAAAGATTTTTATAGTTCTGAATATGTTCCACATCTTTTATGGACAGCCAATGTAGGTTCAATGTAAACAACTTCTACCTTCTTCCTCTAAATTTTCAATATGAAAAAAATGCTGCATTTTCAACAATGAAATCTAATAAGCTCGAGGTTCATAAAATAGCTGGAGGAATGCCATGCATGCATGCGAGCAAAACTCAATTTAGACATGAAAGTGTAGGGGCTCTGCACACTTTGTATACTGTCTAAAACAAAAAAAAAGGATCATAGTCATTATCATAAGATTTAACTCATAAAATGCTACCGTTTTATTTCTGCAAACAGTCATTTCATCCCTTTTCATCCATGCATTTTATGGCCTGGGGTACATTTATGGTAATATATATGCATTTTTAAAGATTTGCTATTTGTCTTTTTATTGAAAATATCACATCTCACCATCCTCATTTTAAAAAAATGCTCTTAGCTCTGGTCCAACTGTTACCTAGTTCAGCTGCTGGTAATTGTGGCATCTGTAACTGCTCAGTGAACCTTTTATTTCAAAAATCCATCTCCCTCTCTCCCTCCTTTCCTCATTCCCTTCTGCCTCATTCTCCCTTACCCTCTTTCTTCTCTTTTCTTTCTTCAGTGCTGGGGATTGTTTATAGGGCCTCAGAATGCTGGCAAGTACTCTACCACTGAGCTACATCCCCAGCCACTTTTGACAATATTGTATCTAGAAACAATGTCATTCTGTGCAGCCCAGACAGGATTCAAAATTGTGATCCTATTGTCTGAGCTTCCCAAGTAGCTGGGGTTGGTGTTAGTGTCACTCATCCAGTGCAAAATTATTTTCTTTCTCCTTCCTTCCATGCTTGTGAAGCAGGCATTCTACCACGGAACCCTCATCTCCAGCCTTCCTTTGCACTGATTATTATTTTTTGAGATCAGTCTTGATTTTTACCTGGACTCACACCTGAACCACGATCCTCCTATTTCACCCTTTGCAACACAGCTGGAATGACAGGTAAACATGGTGGAGTGATAGGTAAACACCACTACATCCAGCTTCTTCCATGAAGATGGAGTCTCAGAAACTTTTTTGGTTCATGTTGGCCCAGAACTACCTTCCTCCCAATCTCAGCCTCCCTGATAGCTGGAATGACAGGCATATGTCCTCTACACCTAACTACTGATTGAAATGTTACAAACTCCATTTAGGCTGCCCTCTAATTTTGATCCTCCAAGTCTCAGCCTCCTAAGTAGCTATGATTACTGGCAGGAGCCACAATACCTGGCCTACAAGATTTCTTTTTATGTTATAACTTGTGCTGCCCTTCAACAATGACTCTCACAGCTTACGTGGTATGAAAATCTGGAACAAATGTATACACATACACACACATATATTCACATGGGAGATATATATATATAAAGTCCTGGGGCTCTTACTGAGGGCCTGGGGACTGTCCCTGAGCTGCTTTTGCTTAAGGCTAGCACTCTACACTGGAGCCACAGTGCCACTTCCAGCTTTTTCTGTTTATGTAGTTCTGAGGAATTAAACCCAGGGGTTCATGCATGTTAGGCAAACACTCTACCACTAAGCCATATCCCTAGCCCTGGAACAGGTATATTTTCAAATCAAGTATGACAAAGCATTTCTTCACCCCCACTGTATGATACAAGTAGAAGTATTTATTCTTATAAACGTGTGCCCACCTGCTCAATATCCTGCATTTTCGTTTACTTTTTGATTATATGTGATTTGGGTCTTTTTTTTTCAGTGTTGGGGATTAAATCCAGGGGCTAGCACATGAAGGCAAGCATTTTCCACTGAGCTACATTCCCAGCTGTTTGTTTTTCATGAGCATTCTAGAAAGTATTTTTTAAAAGGATAACCCTCTCTGGGTGCTGGTGGCTGACCCCTGTAATCCTAGCTATTCAGGAAGCTGAGATCTGAGGGTTGAAGCCAGCCTGGGCAGGAAAATTCATGAAACTTATCTCCAGTTAACCTGAAAAAAAAAAAAGCCAGAAGTGGAGGCGTGGCTTGAGCAATGAAGTGCCAACCTTGAGTGAAAAGGCTAAGAGACAGCATCAAGACCCTGGGATTAAGCCTCAGTACCAGAAAAAAAAAGGAAAATGAGAAAATGAAGCTAAAGAGAAATAGAACAAGTCTTATAGACCTGATAAATATATTTAGACTTCACCCTGGGCATCAGTTATCTATTCAACATAACACACTATCCATAGTTTAGTGGCATAAAATGAAAACTCTGTATTTGCTCTTCATTCTGGGGTTTTAACAAATTGGGCTGGGTTTAGCTGGGCTGTTCTGCCAGTGGTTATTCTTAGTTACATCATTTATTGTTCAACAAGGGGTGGATAATATAAAACAGTATCATTTGGTGCTAGCTGTTAGATGGGCCATGCCTTTCAAACAGACTTGGGCAAAATCAAGTTACAAGGCAGTACTGATGGGCAGATGCTGCAAAGATTGGTGGTAATTTTTCACCTCTCTTAGATGATGTTGGCTTGAAACCCAGATGATGACTTGGGAGTAATGGGTAGATTTTTATTTTTAAAAGAGAGATGTTAAAAATAACTCCTAGATCCTTAGTGTGGGTGATTGATAGGTGATAGCAGCCAGCAGCTAGAGAAAAAAAGAGGAGGAACAGGTTTGGGGGGGAATGATGTTTCTCCTGTGAGTCATGAGAAGGATGATGAGTCTTTTAGGCGGGTGGGCAGGGTAAAAGTGGATATACAGGTGTGGCTCAGAGACAGAGACCTCTCCCAGAGGTCTGCACAATCAGGTTGGGAATAAGTATCAGATGTTGTAATCCTTAAGTACCTCCCAAAAGGGCTTCACCCCCTAGCCAGCAGCATATTGAGGGTGGGAATCTAGCAACTCAACTTGTAGCTGCACCTGAGCCAAGCCCAGTTGCCCTAGCACACAGCATAAATCCTAGCACAAAGCAATAAGAAGAGGGACAAAACTTGTAGGAAGAGTCTTCAATCTGAAATAAGATCAGTGTTTTAAGTGGCATAAGGGTATAGCCTAGTACCTGCCAGGGGTGTGGGGGTGGGGAGTCTCCCAATAACAGTCTACTAACTTAGAATGTAATGAATGCATCATCAAGGAAGGAGCATCAGGAGCTAGAAAGGCTCCTGAGTTGCTTCAAAGGAGATTCCCTCCCTGGGTTGGAAGATAGACCCAGTGGCCAGAATTGATATTTTGTAAAGACAAAACTTCTCTGGTCAAACCCACTGCCCATAGTCACCCAACTGTCAGAGATTTTACAAATCCCTTCTACTGGGAGATCTACCTATTGAAGGGGGGCCCTCTATCATAGTGTGAAAGAAATGTTGGTTAGGAACCTATTCATTCACTCATTCAATTTCCTTTTTATGTATGTGCCAACATGGGGCTTGAACTCAGGGCCTGGTCACTGTGCCTTAGCTTTTTTTTGCCCAAGGCTGGTCCTTTACCACTTGAGCCACAGCACCATTTCTAGCTTTTTTTTTTTTTTTTCTGGTTAATTGGAGACAAGAATTTCTTGGACTTTTCCTGCTTGGGCTGGCTTCGAACTGAGATTCTCAGATCTCAGCCTTCTGAGTAGTTACGAGGACAGGTGTGAGCTACCTGTCCTTAGCTATTGAAAAAAAAAACACAACTTTTTTTCAATAAGCCCCTATTAAATGATCAGACCCCCAACCAGCCTCATGCTGTGTGCATCAGAGTCGAGAGGAGTAGACTCTAGTCTGGAAGCGATGCAACTGGAGTTGCCCAAACTTATAGTTACTGTTAGTTTATCTTCCCACTTGGATGAGCTCAAAAGATGCGCACAATTTCTTGCCACAACACCAGGCTGTCACAGTTTGTTGGAAAAAAGAAAAAATAGGAGAGTGGGGTGCTGAGGAAGTGTCCAAGAGAAAGATCTGGGGCAAATAAGGCAACACCTTCTTTTGGTAAGTGATGAGTTCAAAGTTGGGGCTTGTTACGCGCTTTGTCAGTGGCTCTTTCAGAGGCCCTGCTTTGCTCGGGTTATGTAAATTAGCCGGAGGCACAATCCTGCGCACTGCCACTTTTACAGTAAGAACGGGTCGCCAGGTGCTTTCGGTTCCCGGTCCTTGGGAGACTTCCGGGAAGCGGTCCGGAACCTAAGTTCTGAGCCCTTGGGAGGCGCCCGGAGCCTTTTTGCGGGGACTCCCGCCCTAGCAACGCGCGCCTGGTTGCTGGGGGGCGGGAGGTTGGGCCGGCCGTGGAGGCTGCGGATGCCAGCTTCGCGTCCCCGCGGGCCTCGGCATCATCCCTGCCAGCCCACCGGTGGGTACGGAGCCGGAGGTGGCAGAAAGGGGAGCGACGGGGAGTTGGGGGCTCACCTAGTCGCGGCAGGGGGGGGTTCCGAGCGTGTCGCCGGGCTGGGGGCTGCTGGCGGGGCGCGGGGCGCGGGCCGGGGCGAGGCCGGCCCCCCCCCCCCCCCCCCCCGTGCTTGCACACAGCGGCTGCAGGGCGAATCGCGGACGGGGCGGGACGCGGTTCAGATCTGAAGAGCCACAAGGGGACACCTGCACACAGGCGGCCCCCAGCTCCGGGGACCGTGCGTGACTGCGGGCTTCGGCTCTCCCGTCCTCCGGGCCGGGGTCCCTCTTAACCCCATGTGGGCCCCGACGGCCTCCCGCGTGCGTCTCTCTGCCCGCGCGGTTGTGTCTGTCTGAGCATGGGCTTGGTTGTCTTGATCTCCGAGACGGTAGGCTAGAGGGGTGCAGAGAATGACTTGGGAAGAGAGGATGGGAAACGAGCGCTGGCAGGAAAAGGACCCGGGAAATAACGTTCCTGTCCACCCAGCTCTGCTTCTGTCACAACCCTTAACACAAGTCACGACTCTTTGGGTTCCATTTTTTTTTTTTTTTTTTTTGTCACGGAACATGAAGGTTGGATATGTGTATCAAGGAATATCACTGTGGAAGGTTCAAAGAGTTCTCTGAGCTTATGTACAGAGTAACTCGTCGTAACCCGTGGTGTTACGTCAGGGTCTTTGGAAAGCAAATTTTGACAGAAATAGGTGCTGGGGTTCATCTAGAACAAACATGGACATCCTGAAAGGAAGTCTCTCAAGCCTTTCAGGGCTGAACTCTGAAATGAGATAGGGTGACTGAGCCCGCAGGAATGTTGTTGGATAGTTTCAAAAGGCCGTTGTAAAGTGGGACACCTGTGATTCTAGTTACTCAGGAGCTTAAGATCCGAGGATCATAGTTCAGAGCCACCTTTGGCAGGAAAAGTCTGTGAGACTCATTTTCAATTAGCCAGCAAAAAGCTGGAGTGAATCCGTGTCTCAAGTGGTAGAGCACCAGCTTTGAGCAAAAAAAAAAAAAAAAAAAAAGCTCAGATTACAGTGCTCAGGTCACAAATTCAAGACCCAGGACTACCCCCCCCCCCCAAGAAAAATAAACCAAGACCATTGTAGTTGAGTGTTGTGGTACATACCTGTAGTCCCAGCACTCAGAAGACTAAGGTAGGAGGATTGCCATTTTGAGGCTCTCTGTTTCTATCTCTGTTTTTTTTGTTTTTTTTTTTTTGCCAGTCCTGCGGCTTGAACTCAGGGCCTGGGCACTCTTTTGCTCAAGGCTAGCACTCAACCACTTTGAGCCACAGCACCACTTTCAGTTTTTCTGGTGGTTAATTGGAGATACAAGTCTCACAGACTTTCCTGCCGGGGCTAGGTTTGAACAGCGTTCCTCAGATCTCAGCCTCCTGAGTAGCTAGGATTACAGGCGTGAGCCACCAGCATCCGTCTTTGAGGCCATCTTGAACAACACAGTGAAATTCTGTCTCAAAACAGCAAAAAGAAAAATAAAAGAAACAAAAAGACCATTATGTCTGGTCCTTAAAAAGCTTTCTACTAATTCTTCATTTTTAGAATGCTGTTCATCCATTCAACAGCTAGTTGTCCCCTATCCATTCTTCCAGGCTATGCTCAGAACACTGACACAAAAGTGAATAAGACATTATCCTTCCTCTCAAGCACAGTCATAATATAAACAATGAAAAATAATGAAATACTGTTTTCATTTTTTAGTCTACTCATAATAAGAGCAGAGACATTAACCAGATTTTAAATTGCCTTGCTGTATAACATAATGAATTCTTAGCCTTAGTGTGATTCACCACTCTAAGAATATAAGGAGCTTCATTTTAACATCCTCTAGACTTGTGTATTCATTTGTACATGCTCTCTGTATATATTGTATGTTTATATATATATATATATATGTAGTAAGACAGTATTAATACGCATGAATTTGCTGTATTGTGTTATTACTGTTAGTCTTGTAATTACACTAATAAACAATGTCAGTGTGTGTGTGTGAGTGTGTGTGTGTGTGTGTGTGTGTGTGTGTGTGTGTGTGTGTGTATGTGCCAGTCCTGGAGTTTGAATTCAAGGCCTTCGTATTGTTCCTGAGCTTTTTCTGCTCAAGGATAGCACTCTACCCCTTCAGCCACAGCTCTACCACTCCCGCCTCTCTCTTTTGGTGGTTGATTGGAGATAAGCATCTTAACAGACTTTCTTGTCCAGGCTGGCTTTGAATCCTCAGATCTCAGCCTCTTGAGTAGCTAGGATTACAGGTGTGAGCCACCAGTAACCAGCATGTTTTGTTTTTGAGCTACTATGTAGCTCAGACTGGCTTGAAACGTGCTATGTAGCCCAAGCTGGGCTTGAACTCTTGATTCTTTAGGCTCAGCCTCCCCTGTGCTGGTGATAACAGTAATGTATCACCATAGTGGACTCATAACTATCATAGATTATCAACAGTTTGTAGGTTGAACTTTTATCACTAGCTTTTGTAGAGGTTCAATGCCTTATGGCCAAGAGTAGGATTTGGAGTAATGGTGGGATTCAAGTTTCAGCTCTATGGCTTATTCTCAGTGTGACTTACATAAGGGAGTTATTTCATCTCTGTGCTTTACTGTTTTCATCTACTAAATGGTTATGGTGATTGTTTTAGAGGCTTAGGAAGATTAAATGAATAAATACAAAGCACTTAGAGGAGTTTCTGACTTAAGTGTTTTTTGTTTTTGATTTTGGTTGTGAGGTTTGAACGGCTGAGCCTGAATGCTGTTCCTCAGCTCTTTAGCTCAAGGCAAGCGCTCTACTACTTGATCCACAGTGTCACTTCTGATTTTCTGGTAGCTTATTGGAGATAAGAGTCTCACAGATTTTCCTTCCCTAGCTGGCTTTGAACTGTGATTCTCAGATCTCAGCCTCCTGAATAGCTAGGATTATAGGCATGTGCCACCAGCACCCAGCAAGTGCTTTTTTTTTTTTTTTTTTTTTTTTTTTTTTTTTTTTTGACAGCACTGGATTTTGAACTTAGGGCTTTGAGTTTACTAGGCAGGTATTCCACCACCTCAGACACTCCGTCAGTCCTTTTTGAGTTTAACATCTATGTGGGGGTGAGGAAGGGAGTCATGGGGCCTGAACTCTGGGCCTAGGCACTGTCCTTCAGCTCTTCAGCTCAAGGCTAGTGCTCTACCACTTGAGCCACAGCACCACTTCTGGTTTTTTCTGCTTATGTGGTGAAGAATCGAACCCAGGGTCTCATGCATGCAAGACAAATACTCTACCACTGAGCCACCTTCCCAGCCTGAGTTTAGCATCTTTGAGATAGAATTTCACCCCATGCTCAGGGCAGCCTGGACCAAGATCCTCCCATTTGTGTTTTCCATGTAGTGACAGGCATACACCACCATGCCCAACCATTGGTTGGAATGCACTCTTGTCCATTTTTGCCCAGTCTTTACTCAAATAATGACCCTCAAATAAGGATCTCTATCTCCCAAGTAGCTAGGATTATAAGTTTGAACCCATACTTTAAGTACTATTTTTAACGTTCACAGAGCTAGCAACAGAGTTATCACATTTTGCACTTATGAAGCTGAAAATTTAAAAGGCTCAGCAACTTGCCAAAGGCCACAGGAAAACTGTAATTTAGACTTAGCCCAAATTCAGATAATAATGCACTTTGGCAAATGTTATTCTCCCTCTCTGTTTTTTATTTCGGCTTGAGTCTGGGACTTGAACTCAATCCCTTATGCTTTCATTCATTGGCTAGTGCTCTATCAACTGAACCGTGCCTCCAATCCTAAGGGTTGGTTATTTCTCTTTTATTCAAATGTTATTCTCATTAATCTGTGCTACTTTTGATTTTCAAAATAAACTGTACAGGCAATCAATTATTAGAATTAATTGGACCCTAAGAGATGTTAAAAATGGAATAAAATTGTTGTGTTTAGATGTTTATAATGGGAGACTCTGTGCTAGAAATCAAGAGATCTACCTAGTTCTAATTTTGATCAAATAATGTTCGTGTGTTCTCCACACCTTTAAATGAAGAGTTTATATGTGATAATATGGAAAAAAAATTTCCACCTCAAGTTCTGTGATTCATACTTATTTAAGACAGAAGCAAGCCGGTGCTGGTGGTTCATGCCTGTAATCCTATCTACACAGGAGGCTGAGATCTGAAGATTGCGCTTCAAAGCCAGCCCAGGCAAGAAAGTCTGTGAGACTCTTATTTCCAATAACCTACTCAGAAAACCGGAAGTGCTGCTGTGGCTCAAGTGGTAGATCGCTAGCCGTGAGCTGAAGAGCTGAGGGACAGTGCCCACACCCAGAGTTCAAGCCCCATAACTGACAACCAACAACAACAAAAGACAAAAGCAGTAAACTCTGAAGTAAGCAGCTAACACTGCAGATTGTTGTTAGTAGTGGTCATGGGGCCTGAACTTAGCCTGGGAACTGTTCCTGAGTTTTTTTCCACTCAGCTAGTGCTCAACCACTTTGAGCCATAGCTCTTTCTGTTTTCTGGTGATTATTTGGAGATAAGAATCTCCAATTGTCAGAACTAC
The DNA here is from genome assembly GCF_024711535.1 of Dipodomys merriami. Taxonomy (NCBI): domain Eukaryota; kingdom Metazoa; phylum Chordata; class Mammalia; order Rodentia; family Heteromyidae; genus Dipodomys; species Dipodomys merriami. The sequence continues at coordinate 141,525 of NW_027206497.1, read as the reverse complement.
AGTCCTCAGATCTCAGCCTCCTGAGTAGCTAAGATTACAGGTGTGAGCCACTGGCACCTGCCTAGATTCTTTTTTATTTTTTTTAATCATACCTTTGTTTTATGAGTGGTAGAGGGGCACTTATTGTGACATTCTGATACATCTCTACAATGTTTTACACCTCCATCTCACCTCCTAACACAGCAGATTCTTGATGAACAGAAGTACTATAATTTGAGCAAGATCAAGGTGTTTAATTTGCAAGAGCTCCTATTTTGTATATTTAACAAACAGCCAGGAGCACTGACTGCCTCACAACTGTAATCCTTGCTACTTGAAAATCTGAGATTGGGAGGATTGTGGTTCAAAGTCAACCTGGGAGGAAAGTTTGAAGTCTCTCAACTCAACTAATAAAAAGCTGTGTTAAAAGCAAAAATAGGATTGTGGTCTAATCTAGCCTAAAAGTAAGACTCTATTAGAAACTAATGAAAGCAAAAACAGGCTGGGGGAATGACTCACACGGTAGATGGCCTACATAAGACCCTAAGTTCAAACCCTAGTATCACAAAAGAAAGATGTATAATGAACACTATTTTTACTAGTAGAAATATGAAAATTACAATCTAGGAATGTTGTAAATTTTTTCTATCTTTGAGTGGGAAAACCATCTTTTCAGTTAAACACAGACTGGGTATATAAAAACAAAGATTTATCTCTTGAATCTCTTCAGGGCACACACGTGCTTAACCAGGGAAGAGATTAATGTAAACATCTTTTCACTAATTACAGAGATTAGGAAGTGGCTGCCTGAACTATTTTCCAAAGGATAAACATTACAGATTGAACACAGCAGCTCACTAAGAAGATCGTACTAACTTGGGGGTAAGTAGTTCTAAAGTTTCCTTTTCCTTAAACTCTCCCATGAGTACCCTTAACCTGGGCAATATAGCTTTCTGAAGATAGCAGCTAAGAATACAATCAGTCGTAAGCCCAGCCAATCCACTTATGGAGCAGTTGCCAGTGACCTAGATTCATGGACAGCCTCTGTCTTGAGTCTGTTTGGTGTGACAATTTTGATGGATTAAGCTGGCAGAAACTCTCTGTCTAGCTACAAACAACACTCACCCCAAGCTTTCTGGAAGTAACCCTGAAATTTGAGCATATCTGACAAAGACTCCTGGAACATCTGGACTAGAAGGCTTTGAGATTCTCTTCTTCTGAGAGCCACTTGAGGTACAAAGATAAATAATGACAGAATCTACTAAAAATCATGTTAGTGTCTTGCTGTGTTAGACAGGAAGGCTGAGGCCCAGGGTGGGGACTGGAGCCGCTCAAGGATGAGACAAAAATGAGGCAGTGCTGGGCCCAGAGCTCCGGCTGTTGTGCCACAGCCTGTATCCTTGCCCACCGCATTGTGTTTTTGTTCAGGTCCCCTACCCCTGTCAAGGATGTCAGTCCTGGCAAGTTCTCAAAATGTAAGCTGCACTTCTGGGAAACCCCATTTTTCAATGGTAGTGGTGTGAATGATATGTCTGCGTGATGAGTTTTCCCTGTGTTCTCATAGTAGACAGTTCTTGGAGCCAGGCTGGTCAAAACTCAAAGACATTTATCTCTCTGAGCTTCTTTAAGCAGACCTCCAGAAGTAGTGGCTGGGCATTCCACTTGTCTCCTCAGTCCTTCTGGATAACACAGGACCTTCAGTAGCTAAGATTTTCCCTAAACAGATTCTTCAGTGCCAGCAAATGTCTCTTCTTGGTGTATCACCATTCTTAGTGAACCAACAACTTGTTACATGCTTAGAAGGTGTTTCCTGAGTTAATGGAGAATATCTCAGAATCATTCTTTCTTCCTTTTAGTTCTAGCCTTGTTTGTTGATGGAGCCAATATAAGTAAATTGGAAGACAATTTGTATTTAGATATGTATCACCAAGTTATTAATTGCTAGATCAGTTAGAAAGAATGGTATTATGTTTTTGCAAATCCCTTTCATGTTTGGCTGAAATGGAACACAAGTTTTTTTCTTATCTGCTTCTACATTCCGTCTACTACCATATGTTGCTTGTGTTGAAGTATAAAAGAAAGTAAGAGTGAGGTGCCCATGGCTCATGCCTATAATCCTAGCTACTCAGGAGGCTGAGATCCTTGGATCATGGTTCAACGTCATCCCGGGTAGGAGAGTCTGTGAGACTCTCATCTCCTAAATTAAGCACCAAAAAAAGACAGAAGTAGAGTTATAGCTCAAGTGGTCTAGTACTAGCCTTGAGCAACAAAACTCAGAAGCAGTGCCCAGGACCTGAGTTCAAGCCCCAGGTCTAGCACAAAAAAAAGAAAAAGAAAAAAGAGATCTTGCAGACTCTCTAAAAGTCTCAGGAACCCTTACCCCTCTTTCTTTTCTTTCTTTCTTATTTTTGTATTGCAAGATCCTACCTGAGGGCTGGGAAGGTGGCTCAGTGGTAGAGCGCTTGCCTTGCATGCATGAGGCCCTGGGTTCGATTCCTCAGCACCACATAAGCAAAAAGGAAAAAGCCGGAAGTGGCGCTGTGGCTCAAGTGGTAGAGTGCTAGCCTTGAGCTGAAGAGCTGAGGGACAGTGCCCAGGCCCAGAGTTCAGGCCCCACAACCGGACCCAAAAAAAAAAAAAAAAAAAAAAAGATCCTACCTGAAAAAAATAACTGAAACAAACAAAAAAAAGGGTCTGGGGGCATTTCTCAAGTGAAACTTAACAAGTAAGAACCTAGTTGCTTTTTCGGGTAGGATTTTGCAATTTTGCCTGGAGATCAATACTGGATTGTGATTCTCCTATCCGTGGCCTGTCCAAGGTCTGGCCTTGACAAAAAGCATGAGACCCTATCTGAAAAATAGCTAAAGTAAGAAAGGACCGGAGCCTTGGCTCAATTGAAAGAGGTCTTGCCTAGCAAGCACAAGCACTGTCAATTGACAGTGCTGCCAGAAATAATTTTTTTTTAAAGATTTAACCTAACCATACTACCATGCTGTGCCTAATAAATTTTACAATATGCTTTCTTCTCTTTACTAAACAGGGAACAGAAATTCTGGCAACTACAAGGAATGCTGCTACTCAGATGCCAACTGAAACAAGCTCCTCAGAAGGTTCCGGGTACACTCGGTGTTGTGATGGGGAAACTGCAGAGCAAACTCAAACACAGCACTTACAAGTACAGGTACAGCAATGCTGCCTGGGCAACTAACTCTTACCAAGCCCCATTCACATTCTCTTACATAATGAGTTTGTATAATGTAGCCTAGACCTCGTAGGGAGATCCTGTCTCAACAAGCAAACAAAGAAACAAACAAAACAAAAACCCTCTACTAAAGGAAGAGAATGTGCAGAGCCACTGTTAATGACCTTCCCTTCCCCCAGTAGCTTGGTCTGCTTCCCTTGTGCATAGGAAATAGTGTCTGCTTCTTAGCTAGTGTCTACCCAGCACATGCAGGGGCCCTGCAGCTTTGGGATTTGTTTCTAGAATGAGTAAAGACTCTTGGGGAGTTCTCTCTTCCTTTTTTTCTTTTTTAATTTTTTTTATAGTATGAGGATTTGGATTCAGGGCTTTGGTCTTGGTAGGTAGGCACTATCACACTCTCTCCACACTTCTAGCCATTTTTATTTTGAATAGGGTCTTGTGCTTTTGCCTGGACCATTCTGGACTGTGATTTTTCTGTTTACACTTCCCAGATAGCTAAGGTGACAAGTATGTACACTGGGCTTTATTGGTTAAGGAGGAGTCTCAATGACTTTTTTGCCTGGGCTGACCTGAACTGTGATCCTTCCAAGTAGCTGGGACTGTAGGTGTGAGCCACTGTACCTGATCCAGGATTCCCTTTGATCAGATTTTAGTTACTCACTGGCCATTTTCAGAATGAATAATATGACAAAGTTGTCATGTCTCTTTACTCTTTTTCCTCTCCACCCCTCCCCCTTCCCCAGACTTCCCTGAATTGCTACCACCACCACCCTCCTCTGTCCCTTGTTGCTGTGTCCACTTTCAGACCTTGGGCTTCTCATTTTCTGTCCTCTCTGCAGCAGGTCTGATGGGATTATAGAAGAGAGAATACAAAGTAGAACTTTTCAAGAGTATAGCCCTGCTCATATGGATGCTGTCTCTGTGGTCGCTGCTCTGAACTCAGACCTTTGTGTCTCTGGGGGAAAAGATAAGGTGAGCTTTGCTGTGTCCCCAAGAAGCCAACTCACTACAGGAAGGAAAGATGCTTTGAGAGGAAAGCCTTTTCTGTTTACGTGGTACTGAGAAATCGAACCCAGGGCTTCATGTACACTAGGCAAGCACACTACCACTCCCAGCCTCAACTTTACATTTTTTAAATTTATTTTTTTTAATTTATTTTTTGTCAATTGTGGGGCTTGAACTCTGGGCCTGGGCACTGTCCCTCAGCTCTTCAGCTCAAGGCTAGAGCTCTACCACTTGAGCCACAGTGCCACTTCTGGCTTTTTCTGTGGTACTAAGGAATTGAACCCAGGGCCTCATGCATTCAAGGCAAGCACTCTACTACTGAGCCACTTTCCCAGCCTCTAAACTTCACATTTTTTGAACTTTAGTTTCAGTGTCTGTTCCATGAGGATCATAACCCCAATCTCTTATGGCCCCTGTAAGGATTAATTAAATGAGAGAACATACATAAGAGCCTTAACTCTTGGGGGGAGGGGGAAGGCTGGGAAGGGATGTGAAGGGTAAACCAAAGGAGGAGGGTGCAATGCTTGGTAAGAAATGTACGCATTATCCTGCCCATGTAATTGTAACCCCTCTGTATAGTATGTTCACAAATTAAATTAAATTAAATTAAAAAAAGAGCCTTAACTCTGTTCCAGGCCACCTGTATGCTTTTTATAACCACAGGCATTATTCCAACTAAGCTATTTTTATGACAACATGCAGACATATGAGTTGTTGGCAAAAGGCACTTTCTAGTCTCTTCTCTTTTGCCAGCGTCTACATTGGTGTTATACCATGATTCTTCCCTTGTAGGTTTTGGACTTGCCTCCCAGGGTCATTTTGAATCTGATCACTTTCACCCCTTCATATTAGGATCTAGCCAGTGCTTGCTGCTAGGATATTGGTAACAGATATGCTCATTGCTTTTGAAGTGAATCATACATTTCAGTAGTGTTTTAGAAATCTATAGCTTGCGTACTGTATTTTGCTTGTTCTAACTTTCAAACTCTGAACACATCAAATCAGGATACATTTATGTATTATAACTTAGTTGATACAGTTTGTCTTAACATTTATATCATCTAAGTCATAAGAAACTGATATTATGTCAAGTGCAACAGGACACTGTGGACACTGCAGAAAATGCTTTAAAATCAGAGAAATGCTTACAGTAAAATATTAAAGTACACCACTAGAAAAAGAATGGAGAGAGAAATTTTGACAGTGATTCTCTTTGGTAGATGAGATTATGTTGAAGTTTTTCAAATTAAAGAGATAATTTGTTCCATAGTCATGTGAATATTCTTGACAGTATTGAACTGTACGTTTAAAAATAGTTTAAATAGGGCTGGGAAGGTGGCTCAGTAGTAGAGTGTTTGCCTCGCATGCATGAGGCCCTGGGTTTGATTCCTCAGCACCACATAAGCAGAAAAAACCGGAAGTGGCACTGTGGCTCAAGTGATAGAGTGCTAGCCTTGAGTTGAAGAGCTGAGGGACAGTGCCCAGGCCCAGAGTTCAGGCTCCATGACCGACAAAAAAAAAAAAGTTTAAATAGTAAGCTGGTTACCAGTGGCTCATGCTTGTAATCCTAGCTACTCAGGAGGCTGAGATCTAAGGATCACAGTTTAAAGTCCCCATGAGACTCTTATCTCCAATTAGCCACCTGAAAACAGGGAGTGGAGGTGTGGCTCAAAGTGGTAGAATGGTAGCCTTGAAGAAAAGAGCTCATCAACAGCAAACCAGGTCCTGAGTTCAAGCCCCATGATTGGCCAAAAACAACAACTAAAAAAACTAAAAGAAAGTGCAGTATAGTAGCCTTAATAGAAAATGGAGGACTAAACCGTTTTCCTGACTCCTGCAGACTGTTGTGGCCTATAATTGGAAAACGGGAAATGTGGTGAAGAGGTTCAAAGGACATGAACGCGATGTCACCAAGGTAATTGTCAAACGACTATTCTGATGGGATCTGGAACTGAATAGAGATAGATAGCAGATACAAGAATGACTAAACACTCAGTGTCGAGGCAAACTGTGAAACTTTCTGCCTGACTCCAGAAAGAGTGGAGCATGGCATCAAACAAAAATGAAGTGTGGAAATCTATGCACACAGTGGAATATTATTCCGCCTCAGAAAAGCAATGACACTCTGGGTGTAGAATGAAATTGAGGTATCTCAGTGGTAGAATGCCTGCTAGCATGTGTGAGACTCTAGCCTCAGTCCCTAGCACTGCAAATGAATAAATGAATAAAACAAAAAGGAAGGGAGGAGAATAAAAGCAAGCAAGAAATGAAGAGAGGGAGGGGGACGGAAAGGAAGAGAGGGAGGGAGGGAAGAAGGAAGGAAGGAAGGAAGGAGGGAGGGAAGGAAGGAGGGAGGGAAGGAAAGTAGGAAAGGAGGGAGGGAGGGAGGGAAATTTCAGTACCTATTACTATGTGGTAAGTGCAGAGAGCACTATGCTTAGTGAGTGAAGCCAGGCAGGAGAGGACAAATACTGTATCACCCCTTTCCTGAGGTGCTAATAGCCCAGCTGAGAGAGAAAATAGAATGAAGTAGTAGTAACAGGCCAGGAAGAGGAGGATATAAGAGAGTTCTGGCTATAGTGAGAAAGGTGTAGAAATGTGTGATGGTGATAGTTGTATAACACTGAGAATGCACTTAATAGCCCTGAATTGTAACTTAGAATGCTTAAAATGGTAACTTTCATTACACACACACACACACACACACACACACACACACACACACACACACACACACACACACACACACACACACACACACACACACGCACACACGTATAAATAGAAACTGCCTCTTTGAAAACCAGGTGCAATGAAAGTGATTGCGACATAAAGTAATTGATGAGAGGAATACAGCAGAGCCGTGTGCTCCGTGTGCCACACTGTGCTCCACTTAGAACACAGAGAAGGAGAGAGCCTGGTGTGGAGGCAGTCTGAGGAGGTGGTAGAGGACATGGAGGGATGGGAGGGGTCTATAACACAGAATGGTGCACTTTCCATTCCTATTGCAAATTTAGGTATTATACTTAAAAAAATGGGAGGGATAGTAGTGATGTGATTTCACAGAACCGTGAGCACCCAGGCTATTTCCATTTTTACTTGTCTCCTGAGCAGGTAGCCATCATTCCCAAATCCACCCAGTTCTTCAGCGCCTCTCGAGACAGGATGGTCATGATGTGGGACCTGCATGGCACCTCACAGCCAACGCAGCAACTAAGTGGCCATGCCATGGTGGTCACCGGATTGGCTGTGAGCCCAGGTAAACAAAACATCTCTCTTCCTACTACTCCGGTACACCCCGAGCTCCCCAGCTAGTACCCTCTCACGGGCCGTCTTCTCACCTTTGCTCCCAAAGACTCATCACAGCTGTGTACTGGCTCACGAGACAACACCTTGCTGCTGTGGGACGTGGGGACCGGACAGTGTGTGGAGAGGGCATCTGTCTCCAGGAACCTGGTACGTGTTCAGGCCCTGGCTTCTGTGGTTAGCAGCGTGGGGTGGGGGTCCTGGCCTGGGAAATAGGTCAAGGGATGTTCAGTCAGGCTTCAGACTCACGTCCCAGTTTTAGTCCCATGAACTTCCTGTGAGGCCCTGGCCTCTCAGTATTGTTGGCTTAGATGGGCTCTTGAGTCTTCTGCTCTAGAGAATGATCTCATTGGATGATACTGGAATCTGAAATGCTATGCATTCATTCTGTTTTGTTTGTTTGTTTGTTTAAACTCAGGGCCTGGGCACTGTCCCTTAGCTTTTACTCAAGGCTTGTGCTCTGTCACTTGAGCCATAGTCTACTTCTGGCTTTGGTGATTAATTGGAGATAAGAGTCTCACAGATTTTCCTACCTGAGCTGGCTTTGAACGTTGATCCTCAGATCCTCAGCCTTCTAAGTAGCTAGGATTACAGGCATGAGCCACTGGTGGCCCATTCTTTATTCATCCTTGAAATACAAGTATTCCATTCTTGCTGTGGAATCCTTTCTAGGGGCTAGCTAGCTAGGGATGTTGTACTAGGAACCAAGATTAGTGATGAAGGACAGCTCCTTGTCTTTCAGGAGCTCCCAGATGACATGTACAGGGTAGCATATAAGGTGGCCCCTCTCCATGGAACATCATGTGGAAATGAGCATTACTTTTGCTGGGTGTATAAGTGGCTCTGGTTTTGAAGGCCAGTTGTTTTCTGGCAACAGACTAGTATAAATTGCACAGCCAGATCAGTCAGAGCTGACATCAAATCATGTGTTTGTATCGTTTTTTCGTTTTTTCTTTTGTGGTGCTGGGGACAAGGGTCAGAGCCTGGCACATAGTAGGCAAGCACTGAACATCTGATCTCACCACCAGCCCTAGTTTCAGACAGAATCTGTCACCAGCCACTCGCCACTTCCTGGGGTCACACACCAAAAGGCCAACCTTGAAGGCTCACATGCCTTTAAGAGCATAGAGCTGGCCCAGCTGCTACTACTGCTGCTGCTAACTAGCAAGACACCAGGAAGTTAAATTTACTGGTTTAGAATCTGTGAGGAAGGGGGAAGAGATGATGCTTAGTGCCGTTCACCAGATGATGCAGAGGACAAATTGGTGTGGAGAGGTGCTAAAGGTCTGGCTTTTTCCAGGTCACCCATTTGTGCTGGGTCCCCAGCGAGCCCTACATACTTCAGAGCTCCGAAGACAAAACCCTCAGGTGGGCTACTGAGCAGCAGTAGAGATGTTTCTGGTGAAGGTTTGTGGCTCCCATGCTCTCATGACTGCATGCACTCTGCTTCTCCTTGTGCCATGGACTTTCCAGAGCCTCCCACCCCCTAACCCTCACTAGTGCTTGGCCTCTGGTTTAGCCCCATGGTCTTCTGGGTCCATACTAGATGCCAGGAAAGTAGGTTAGAAAAAGGCCCACGTTCTGGATTGTTTTGAGATAGTTCCCATCGTGTTATGTGTCCACATTGATCTCAGGATCGATCAGTTGTCTGCACATCTCTCCTCTAAGGCTGCCTGACTACCTTTATTATGCCTGCATGGCTCCTGCATTTCTCAGCCATCCAGCCTCAGCCTCCATCCTCAAGAATCAGGGTTCATATCCACAACAGGGGTCAGTAATTCTTAGTGTGGAGAGTATGACTAAAAATCAGCATTTGGAACAGCTTCTATAAAAGTGTAAGAATGAGACAAGAGGCAAATCCCTCTTCTGTGGGCTCCATGGTCAAAGCAGGCCAAGGCCCATATCTGATTTTGGACTGATGATGCTATCTCACAATGAGTATATTTTTACACGTTCAATCACACAAAGAGCCTCTTGGACACTGAAGGCAACATCCCAAAGGACCACATTAACTTGTAAAATCAAACCCATGGTCCAAATTTCTATGAAGTGATCTCAAAGTTGAAAGAACTCAGATGTCATTCATTTGTTATTTACTGTCAGCCTCGGAGTTGTAGTGTTCAATCTGGTTTGTGCTGCTGTGTTCAGGTAGATCCAGACATTCCATTCTGACTTTCATGTTAGCAGGATATTACTGGTGAGTCTCAGTCAGGCTTACTAAAAAGCCATTTCCTGCCCTCATTTATTTCAGATTGTGGGACAGTCGGGGCCTGCAGGTAGCTCATATGTTTCCCACAAAGCAGCACATTCAGACCCACTGTGAAGTCAGCATGGATGGATACAAATGCATCTCCTGCAGCAACGGCTTTGGGGGTGAAGGCTGTGAAGCCACAGTAAGACATCATATGGGGTCACTGGGCCAATGAACAGGTGATATGCTAGCCAAAGGTAGAGAGTTTGCATAGCTGTCTGAGTAGGCAGCTGGAGAAACAGGTGGGCTGTGGGAGGATGCATGTTGCTGGATAAAGCAGGTATGAAATAGAGGAGCATGTGTGCATGAACTGCTTAACGTCATTACTTTTGCATGAGCTGGTCAATGTCATTTCTTTGCAGCTGTGGGACTTGAGGCAGACAAGAAACAGAATATGCGAGTATAAAGGGCATTTCCAGACAGTTGCATCCTGCGTCTTTCTACCAAGAAAATCGACCCTGATGCCCGTAGTTGCTACCTCATCCCATGACTCCAAGGTGAAGATTTGGAACCAAGATACCGGAGGTAAGGAGTCTGCTGTCATTGCTTCTCAAAAGACAGGAAGTAGCTGGGTGCTCATGCCTACAATTCTAGCTACTCTGGAGGCTGAGGATTATGGTTCAAAGCCAGCCAGGGCACAAAAGACTCTTATCTCTAATAAACTCAGAAAAACCAGGAAGTGATGCTGTGATCAAGTGGTAGATTGTGAGCCTTGAGCAAAAGAAGCTCAGGGACAATGCCCAGTCCCTGAATTCAACCCCAGAACCATCATTTCCCCCCCCACCAAAATAGAAAAGGGTACAAGAATTGCCACTTTCTTTTTTGGTGGTATTGGGGTTTGAACTTAGGGCTTTGCACCTGCTAGACAGGCTCTCTACCACTTGAGCTCTTTTTGAATTCTACCCCCAGCTTCTTTTGCTTTTCAGGTAGGGTTTTTGTTTTTTTGTTTTTGTTTTTGTCTAGGGCTGAACTGTAGTCCTCCTGTTTATGCTTCTCATGGGCATACAATTTTGCGTCTAGCTTATTGATTGAGATTGAGTCTCACTAACTTTTTGCCTGGGTTGCCCTTGGACTTCTGTACTCTTGTACAGAACTTCTGGCCCCAGTTATGCAAGAACATACTTCTTGGTGGCAAAGATCCTGTTTAGCTTGATGCCATTCTCTACAAGTTAGATTTCTCCATTGTGTGGAAGCAGTGGGGCTTTCTCCTGGCTGAGATAGCCATAGCACATGCTCTATTCCTGCAGTGCTCGTGAGGACATCATGTCTCATGTATAGTCGCATGCTGCATGGCATTTCAGCCACTGCCAGGCCACATGTACAATGATCAGGTGTATAGTGGCCTGGCCTGTCTAGGCATGTGTAAGTGTATGCTATGATGTTGTCCATTGATACAGTTCCCTGATGATGCTGTTCCTTTGGGAATGGTTAAACATTACGTGACTGGATGGTGCTCTTGGCCTAACCTGCTGGTGCCCCTTACTCCCTCAGCATGCCTTTTCACCTTGTCTCTGGATGGATCGGGACCTCTGACCTCCATGGCTGTTGGTGATACCAGCTTCTTGTTATGTGCAAGCTTCCACAGAGGAATTCACCTACTCAAAATGAGCCATGGCCAGGCACTTGAACTGCAGGATGTGGCAGCATTCTAAAGCCAAGAGACACTCACTGGACAATAGCAAACTGTGGCCCTCTTTCCTCTGTGTGGCTTTTGTTTCCCACATTATCTCAGGGGAGTGGAATGAAGGGCTTGGGCTCTTTCTTAGGTCACTGAGAAGGTAGATCAGTGGGCTGGGAATGTGGCTTAGTGGTAGAGTGCTTGCCTAGCATGCATGAAGCCCTGAGTTCAATTCCTTAGTACTGTGTAAACAGAAAAAGCCAGAAGTGGTACTGTGGCTCAAGTGGTAGGGTGCTAGCCTTGAGCAAAAGAAGCTCAGGGACAGTGCCTAGGCCCTAAGTTAAAGTTCCAGAACTGGCAAAAAAAAAAAAAGAAAAAAGAAAAGAAAAGAAAAAAAGAAGGTGGATCCCTGTTCAGAGTCAATTTAAGTCCCATGGTTCAAAATCAGATTTAGAAAAAGGGACGAAAATAATTTCTCTGAGTTAAATCCAGTGAGCTTTTGGGACTCGTCTTCAACTGAGTATCCCATTATGATGAGCTGGAAGTATGGTTGTGGTAGGCCTCTGTCTGTGAGAATAAAATATGAGTTGTCAGTGAGCTGGCCTCTCCCTGGCTTCACCAAAGGGAAAGCCAGCAGGGACAGAAAGTATGCTTCCAATGCCTGAGAAGTGATGGAGATAAAACAGGACAGTGCTGCTCCAGAGAGAAAGTACACATGGACACAGACACAGGAGCTCCAGCCATTGCTGCTCAGCTACATTAGGAAGGGAGGGAGAAGGGAAAACCCCGCCTGTCTCCCCACTCCCTGGGTGCTTGCAAAGGAGCCCTGAGCTCCACGGCCAGCTCTGGGACACTGCCCAGAGCCCTAAGTTGTCACACCTGTTCCATGAATAAGAGACCAGAGACCCAGAGGTTCAGAAATGAGGCTGAGAAACTTTAACTTTCAATTTGAATATTTTTATGTGGTTTTACATCAAATATATGTATAGGTATGTGTATAAATATACACACAAAAATATAAATTCTTGGGAGTGGCCAGCCTGAGGCAAAGGCAGCATCTCTGCAATGCAGGACATAGAGGAGAATTTGGAGGATCAAGTGCCCTTCAGTGAGGAGGCCAGGGTCCTTAGGTCTCAGAACCCTGTTTCTTTTTCCCTTTTCTTTCTCTTGTTCTCTCTCTCTCTCTCTCTCTCTCTCTCTCTCCCTCCCTCCCTCCCTCCCTCCCTCCCTCCCCCCCCTTCTTTTTTTTCATGGGGCCTGAACTCTGGGCCTGGACACTACACTGTCCCTTAGCTCTTCAGCTCAAGGCCAGTGCTCTACCACTTGAGCCACAGTGCTACTTCTGGCTTTTTCTGCTTATGTGATGTTGAGGAATCGAACCCAGGGCCTCATGCATGCAAGGCAAGCACACTACAACGGAGCCACCTTCCCAGCCCCTGTCCTCTCTCTTCTCTCTCTTCTCATTACCCCCCCTTCCTACCCCCCCTCTACCAGGGTTAACTCAGGGCCTTAAATTCTCACTAGGATTTTTCTGCTCAAAGCCCATTTTCTTCTAGGGAAAATGGAGTTGTTCCTGCATTCAGATGAGACCCACAATAAAGACAAGAGTCCTGTGCTCTTCCCTTCTTGATGAATACCAGCCAAAGAGTTTGCCTTTGTCTTTTCTGGCCATGCCTGTCCCTGATAGCAGTGGCTGACAGCCGTGGCCCTGTCCCTTCACCCCTCCCCAGGCTGCCTCCCATACTGGGAATAAAATCTGTGCTTAAGCTAGTGCTGTGTCTGGCCCGAGTTCGAAGCTCCACAGTTCTATGTAGCTGAGTGACTCGGGAAAATTATGCAATATTATTTCCTCAGTGTAGCTCACTGCCTGTGGCCTGCTGTGAGGACCAGACAGACTGAATCAAATATTGGGCAAGCAAGTAGGTGCTGACGTGAATGAGTAGGTGCTGACAGGTGTCACTGGTAGCTGTCATCATTTATTTTCTCTTGTCCAGACTCGATGCTCTTTTCCACAATAAATGTATATAATCCTTTTTCCATTCCTCTTACATCCTGTGTTCTAACCCACTAGTCATTTGATTCTGTAAGTTATGATATTCATGAGATGGGAGAGAAAGTTATTTCCTTGAACACCTACAGAGAGCCAAACATGATCCTCCTGACAATCTCCAGTTATTTCATAGACAAGGTAGTTGAGGCCCAGAGACCTACACTCTTCCTTATCACCCACGTAGAAAGAGAAGAGGTAAAGAGGGAGAGGAAGAACTGAGATTTAAATCTGATTCAGATCTGGAACATTTCCTCTACCCCTTTGTGCCTGATGTCACACAGCTTTTATATTTGTCTTAGAATTCCATACACTAGCCGGGCGCTGGTGGCTCAAGCCTGTAATCCTAGCTACTCAGGAGGCTGAGATCTGAGGATCGAGGTTCAAAGCCAGCCCAGGCAGGAAAGACCGTGAGACTCCTATCTCCAGTAACCCACCAGAAAACCAGAAGTGGCGCTGTAGCTCAAGTGGTAGAGCTCTTGCCTTGAGCTGAAGAGCTGAGAGACAGCGCCCAGGCCCAGAGTTTAAGCCCCACGACTGACAAAAAAAAAAAAAAAAAAAAAAAAAGAATTCCATACACCATGACATTGTTTTTGGATCTTGGAGACTAATTCCTTTTTTCTTTTTGTTTTCTATTTTGGTGCCAATACTGAGGCTTGAACCCAGGACCTCGCACTCACACTTGGCTTTTTTTTCCCCTCAAGACTGGCACTCTACCATTTGAGCTCCTTTCAGCTTTTTAGTGGCTAATTGGAAATAAGAGCCTCATGAACTGTCCTGCCTGGCTAGCTTCGACCCACATGATCCTCAAATCTCAGCCTCTGAGAAACTAAGATTACAAGTGTGAGCCTGTAATCTTCCCTAGTCTTTGCCTCATCCACAGCGTCTGCCACTGCACTCAACTTAAGCTGCTCTTTAATAACTATCTCCAAGGTGAACAAGTGGCACACTACTTTGGAGACAGGTAGATTATGAGTTAAAGGCCTGTCCAGGCAGTTACAGAGCCCTATCTCAACATCACTCTTACCTAAAAAACAAGACACAGGGGGATGGGTATTGGGGTCTGGCTCAAGAGCACTTGCCTGTGTAAAGCACTAGGTTCCATCTCCCTGCATCAAAACAACATTGTCTTCAAAAGAACACTCATTGCAGCTGAGCATGGTGACATAAACTTGTAATCCCAGCACTTGGGGAACTGAGACAAGAGGTTCTCTAGTTCCAGGTCAGCCTGATCTATAAGACCTCATTTAAAAAAAATACTAGGCTAGCAGTGACACTGGTAATCCTAGCTATTGAGGTTGCAGAGATCAGAGGAACCCAGATCAAAACCAGCCTAGGCAAAATGTTCGAGACTCCATGGATAAATATAAAGCTAGGCAGTTGGCACCTGCGTATCATCTCAGCTATGTGAGAAATAAAAATAGGATCTGGGTCCATGCTGGCTTGGACATAAATGAAAAACCCTTTTAAAAAGTAATGAATGTGAAAAGGACTGGAGATGTCCTAAAGTAGTAGAGTTCCTGCCCAACAAGTACAAGGCCCTGATTTCAAATCGCAGCTATTTTTGTTGTTGTTGGTGGTGGTGGTGGTAGTGTGTGTGTGTGTGTGTGTGTGTGTGTGTGTGTGTGTGTGTGTGTGTGTGTGTGTGTGTGTGTGTGTGTGTAAAAGATAGGATGGTATCCAAACTTGGCCTCAAATTTTCAATCCTCCTGCTTCAGCCTCCTGAGTATAGATAGGAATTATAGGCATGTGCCACCACAGCTGGGCATGCAGATTTTTGAAACGAAGCTATATGATATGTTATCTACTACTCTCTACAACTGCAAAGCACAGGTAACAAAACATACAGCATTGTCACATTGTTGCTAAAAATGCATCCATCCAGTCAGGCACTGGTGGCTCACACCTGTAATCGTATCTACCCAGGAGGCTAAGATCTGAGGATTGTGGTTTGAAACCAGCCCAAGCTAAAAAGACCATGAGATTCTTAGCTCCATTAACCACCAAAAGGCCAGAAGTAGAGAATGTGGCTCAGCTGGTAGAGTGCCAGCCTTGAGCAAAATAGCTAAGGGACAGTGCCTAGGTCCTAGTTCAAGGCCTTGCACGCGCGCGCGCGCGCGCACACACACACCATCAATTCATGGATTTATGCACTTAGAAATAAGAAAGGCCTCAAAAATATTGAGGAAGCTAGATAGGAGGTTCAGTTGAGCACAGGAGTTCAAGGCAACATAAATTGTTTCTAAAGAAAAGAAAATTTAAGCTGGTCATAATGGTTCATGCCTGTAATCCTAGTTATTCAGGAGGCTGCAATCAGGACAATCTCAGTTCTAGGCAAGACTGGGTAGAATTCATGAGACCTCATCTAAGTAGAAAATCTGGGTGTGGTGGCATGTACCTGTTAACCCAACTACAAAAGGAAGTGCAAATAGGAAGACCATGGTCTAGGCTGGCCCAGTCAAAAAGTGAGACCTTAAAACTAACCACAGCAAAAAGGACTAGATACGTGACAGAGCACCTGCCTAGCAAGTGCAAAGCCCTGAGTTCAAACCCTAGTACCACACACACAGAGACAAAAATAATCAGGTTCCACCTTCTACAAGCTTCCAGGGCATGGAAAAATGCAGTGAAGTTCCTTGTGAGTGTTCAGGAAGTATGACTTTATGGATGGGAAGCATGTGGTTGGCTTTATGTTTGAAAGGAGATCTAGATCTTATGGCTCCTGCAAATCTGAGGTTAATAAGGGCTGGAAAGAAGACTACATCAGGGTTTCTAACTTTATTCAAATAATATAACTTTAAGGAAAGTCAAATAACAAAAATAAACCCAGATCCACAATTTCCAAATTCCCACTCTGAAAAATTTGTATTCAATTTGGTGCCAAAACTTACCCCGATCTTTGGGACCTTTATTCTTTTTGGTGTCAACATTTATAATAAACTTCAGAATATTATCTGGGGGAATTGCATTGAGGGAAGTTACTTAATATAAGGTAAGCACATATGAACATTCTAGAATAGGAAAACACCTGAAGCACTTTGGCCATCCAGATTTTGCATAGGAGTTTGTGGTTTACAATGCAAATTCTCATGATGCATATGGCCAGGCAGGGCTACCCATTCTCACGCTGGGAGTCCCCTGAACCCCTCCAGGGTAAGGAATACAGGCCAGGAACACCTGTAAAATACCTACCTGTACAAGTAGTTTCTTGAGAAATGCCTGTGGACCTAGAGATGAACCTAATCAGTTTGAGTCACAGAGAATAGATTATAGATCTTTCTCTTAAATCAGTGCTCCTCATACCTCAGTGTGTCTGCCATTACCCAGGGACATTGTAAAATACAAATTCTGCTGTAGTGGGTCTGAGATGGATAATTATTTCCAGGTAATGCCAGTCCCCTGGGCTGTGGTAGTGGAGGGTAGCCCCTGCCCTTGGCTAGGACCCGCTCACATGGAACATCAGCTAACCAGAACTGTCTCCTTCATGTGTTTCCTCCCCAGCCTCCATTGCCCATCCCCCTGCCCACTTCTGCCTCTTCTTCCCGGATGGCCAGTGCCACCCAATCTCCACCTCCGCTGGTCTCATGACTCACTGCTTCCAGGGACTGCTTAGTGGAGCACTTTTCCAGCTGACTACCTTACCCCCCAAGCATAAACTGAATTAACTCTCAAATTCCTGAGATGCCTCCGCAGCTCTCCTGGTTATCTCTCCCAGGGAAAAAAAATTCCACTGTTTGCAAAGCACTTATTAGCCCTGATCACTCACAGGTCCCTGGATGATGCTATTCCTGCTAGACAATTAGTGACCCGGGAAGGGCTCAGGCTTATTTTAAGTCTGTTTTCCTGCTTGCACTGCCCCAGCTGCTTTCTGGATTTGGGTTCTGGATTCTTTGGTTGCTGACTTAACTTCCTTTCGAAGGGAATTTTCATACGACAAAAGCAATACATCACAGGTTCATATACTACTTTAAAAAAAAGGAATACATATTAATTTGAAGTTGTAGAAAATACAGATAAGAAAGCAATGAAAATAGGAGTGGAGCCGGGCGCTGGTGGCTCACGCCTGTAATCCTAGCTACTCAGGAGGCTGAGATCTGAGGATCGCAGTTCAAAGCCAGCCCGGGCAGGAGAGACTGTGAGACTCCTATCTCCAATAAACCACCAGAAAAACGGAAGTGGCACTGTAGCTCAAGTGGTAGAGCGCTTGCCTTGAGCTGAAGAGCTGAGGGACAACGCCCAGGCCCAGAGTTCAAGCCCCACAACCGACACACAAAAAAAAAAAAAAGAAAGAAAAAAAGAAAATAGGAGTGGACATTCCCCCATAGGTAACCATAACTAATACCTTGTCTCATGGATTTTCGATCTTTATACATCAATTTTGCCTTGTCAAACCTGGTTAATATTATGTACACCAATTTGTGAACTGCTTCTCACTCACCCCCAATGTGTAGAAGTATATTTTGACTATTATTATGTCAATAAAAATTCTAGCAAATGAAGGCGGCATTAAGGTCCACCTTACCCCAGTCGGAATGGCTAGCATAGAGAAAACAACAAATGCTGGTGAGGAACAGGAAAAGAAAAGAAAGGAAGCCTTATACACTGTTGACAGGAATGTAAATTAGTGTAGCCACTATGGAAATTAATATGGAGTTTCCTCAGAAAATAGAACTGCCATATGATCATTCTATACCACTCACGGGTAGATGTCAGAAGGAACATAAGTCAACACACAATAGGGATTCCTGTACATCCATGTTCATAGCAGCCCTGAGCATAATAGCCAAGCTGTGGAATCAGCCTAGATGCACTACAACTTATGAAGTGTGGTAGGGATAATGAGAATGCAACAGAGGGGTGAACTTGCTCAAAGAACACTTGCACCTTTGGGGCCATCACAAGGGAACTCCCTCATACTATTAACATATACTATTTCAAAAATATATAAAAAGCCAGGTACCAGTGGTTCACACCTGCAATCCTAGCTATTAGGAGGCTGAGATCTGAGGATTGCAGTTTGCAGTTAGCCTAGGCAGGAAAGTCTGTGAGATTCTTATCTCCAATTAATGAGCAAAAAGTCAAAAGTGGAGCTATGGCTCACGCAGTAGAACACAAAAATTCAGGTATAGCTCTCAGGCCCTGAGTTCAAGACCCACAACCAGCACAAACATAAGTAGATAAATAAATTTTTTAATGTGACATATGTACACCATGGAATATTATTCACAATAAAGCAAACTGAAATTATATTATTCACAGGAAAATAGATGTAACTGGAGACCATCATGTTGAGTGACATAAGCCAAGCTCAGAAAGACATGTAACACATATTTTTACATACATACAAAATCTAGACCTTAAAAACTACATGATTTTAAGTTGAGGTCTAGTAGAAAGAACCAGTGAAAGGAGGGAGGGGGGAAGGAGAGAGTGGGGGAATGGATTTGATTGAAGTTATAATGAAACCCTCTATAACTTTTAAAGGGGAAGCAGGAAAGAGGGTTAAAAATGACTAAGATAGGGGCTCTGGAATGGCCCAAGTGGTAGAGCACTTGTCTTGAAAGCTATAGCCGGATGCCAATGGCTCATACCTGCAATCCTAAAGACTACAGACATGAGCCACAGTGCCTGACTCTATGCTAATACATTTTTTGAAAAATCTTTCACAACATCACTTGAAATGATTGTCTAGCTTTCTACTTAATTGATGGGCTTTCAGGTTGTTTTCCACCTGTGTGGTTAAAATAAAACTACAATGAACATCTTCACTCAGCCAAAAGATACCTTTTGTATACTTGTGGGGGGATTTAATTATTAAGCCAAAGTATATGAACTTCTTCATGGTTTTGCATGACTGTTGCTAAATCAGAAAGCATGACTTCCAGACTCTCAAATACAAACCAGCTCTTGGAACTGAAATGGTATTCCAAATCCCTGCTCACCTCAGTTAACTGGAGAACAGAGAATTCCAGACAGAGAGAAAACTGCAGACTACCCACCATCACCTCTGCCATCTGCTCAGAAAGAGCATAAAGAAAGAATTAAAAGTTTTTTTTTCTTAGATTAAAAAAAATTAACATCAATTAGATGTACAGAGGGGTTTCATTGTAGTATATCCATACACACATGAAGTACCTCACCAAACTCACCCCTGCCATCACTACCTCATCCCCCCCCCCTTCCTAAAACAACTTCATCAGCTGGGCGATGGTGGCTCACATCTATAATTCTAATTACTCAGGAAGCTGAGATCTGAGGATCGTGGTTGGAAGTCAGCCTGGGTGGGAAATCCATGTGATTCTTATCTCCAATTAACCACCTAAAAGCCAGAAGTGGCGCTGTGGCTCAAAGTGGTAGAGCACTAGCCTTGAACAAAAAAGCTCAGGGACAGCACCCAGGCCCTCAGTTCAAGCCTCACAACCAACAAAAACAAAACAAAACCCCCATCAGGTTTCATTATTCTATTTTCATACATGCATTTAAAGTTCTTCAGCCATACTTCCCCTCATTTACCCTCTCCATTGGCCCTTCCCCTCTCCTACTGATACCTGATTCCCAACAGAACGTCTTTTGTTTTCTTGTCATTTTTAATGTATATCAATCAATTGTACAAAGGAGTTTCACCCGTGACATTTTATATGTCATATGTTATAACTTAGCCAGATTAACTTCTTTTATGGCCCAACAAATGATGAAGGAAATATAGTCTGTGCATACTATGGAATATTACTCAATCATAAAGAAATATAAGATCATGTCACTTGCAGGAGAATGGGTGAAACCGGAGATTATCATGTTGAGTGAGAAAAGCCAAGCTCAGAAAGCCAGATCTCAAATGTTCTCATTCGTGTGGAATTTAGATTATAGAGGATTGTAACTGAGGGAGACAGGGAAGGAGAAGGATGGAGGAGGAGTGATTCTGGAATATAGTGTGTCTATGTATGTAGATGGAACTGTTGTATCATAGGAGTAAAGCAGATGGGAAAGAAAAGCAATAGAAATTTGCTTTATTCATCTAAAATGTCCCAACATCCACAATTTTACTTCACACAACTTGGCTAAACTGAGGTAAAAATGATTACTAAGGCTAGTCACCCATGGCTCATGCCTGAGTCATCTTAACTACTGAGGAGGCTGAGATCTGAGGATCTGGATTCAAAGCCAACCCAGGCAGAAAAATCTTCTGATCTCCAATGAACCAGCAAAAACCAGAAGCAGAGGTGTAGCTCGAGTGGTAGAGCTAAAAAGCTAAGGACAGTGACCTGGCCTCTGAGTTGAAGCTCCAATACCAGTTTGCATGCACACCTCCACCCCCACCCCCACCACAATTAATAAATGTAACAACTGCTGCATTCTTCCATTTAACATTTATATATTTAAAAATAAAGGATTAGATCATTAAGGGATTGGTTTAGTAATTTATGGTGCCGCCATTGAATGAAAGACAACCATTCCAAAACTGAGTAAACTAGGTGCTAGTACAGAATGCCAACTCTGCTACTTTACTGCTGGGAAGAACGAAAGGAGCAGAACTATCTGCATGAAGCACGTCTGGGGAAATGTGTGTGGATTTGGGTGTGCAGAAGACATCTCTGGAAAGGCAAAAACAAAACAAAACAAAAAACCTTAACTGAGTGGCTGGAAGAGTCTACTACAGAACCAAGCCTTTCATCAGCGTCATCTGGATAGCACATTACCTATTCAAAAATAAGGTAAAACTAAAACTTCAAATGGGTAACTAGGTCAGTTGGATTCACCGACCATCAGATACCTTAATTTATTTCTGTTCATTCAAATGTTGTAGATCAGTGAAGGAGTAAGAGGAATGTAAGTATAAGACGGATGCTGAGAGAGTAAATGGTTAAGCAATAAACTTAGGTAAAAAGATTCTTTCTAAATGTGAGTGGGAACAAAAAAATAGGTCACATGAACACACTTTTGGAAGATAGTGAGGCCAAGAACAATTGCAAGAACTATGCCGGTTCTCCTCTCTCTCTCTCTCTCTCTCTCTCTCTCTCTCTCTCTCTCTCTCTCTCTCTCTCTCTCTCTCTCTCTTTCTCTCCCTCCTCCTCCTTCTCCTCCTCCTCCTCCTCCTCCTTCTCCTCCTCCTCCCCCTCCCCCTCCACTTCCTCCTCCTCTTTTTTGAAACAGGTTTGCAGTATGCAGCCCAGCCTGGAACGTGCGGTCTTCTTCCCTCAGCCCTGCTTCCACCGAGTGCCAGGATTACAAGTGTGTGCCACTATGCCCAGCTGATCTTCTGCAGCTCCTTCTCTATTTTCTTGGAGCTGCCTCAACTTCTTCCTCCTCCCCAAGTGTACCTCTCAGGCATGCCAGTGGGGCTTTAGATCTCTCTCTCTCTCTCTCTCTCTCTCTCTCTCTCTCTCTCTCTCTCTCTCTCTCTCTCTCCCTCTCTCTCTTCTCTCCCTCTCCCTCTCCCCCCTCCCCCTTCTCCCTCCCTCTCTCTCTCTCTCTCTCTCTCTCTCTCTCTGACTCCCTCCTGCCTCTTTCCCCCTCCCTCCTTTCTGCCAGCCAGCCTGCCTATCTGTCTGTCTGACTTGATCTCTTCTGTCTCTAGTAGTACTGGAACTCAAACTCAGATCCTTGGGCTTGCTAGGTAGACATGCTACCACTCAACCCACACCCCCAGACCACATCTCATGTACGTGTATGTATACCCTTGTTATTGTTAGCAAGGAGACACAATGAAGAAACAGGATGCATAGAGTTCTGTACTATACTGTAGATGCTTGTGTCATTTCCCCATAATGGCTGCCCAGCCTCTGCTAAAGACAGTGCCTTTCAGCACATATACACAAAAATACATATGTCTTTTCAACAAACCTCAAAATTTCACCTTATCACATAAATACCTTCACTTTCACCTGGGTCAATGGGTTTCATTTTTTTGGTGCAGGAGGAGGGGGAGGGCGATGTATTTTCACAAAGTTAAGGACAGGGACACATGGATTCAAACACAATGGACCACATATGCCACTATAAGCTTCTCCGAACCAATGGAACTACGTATTGCACACATGGGAATTTAAATTCTTTTTGAAATTTCTTTGGATTAAAAAAATTTTTTTTTACCCTGCCTGGTCAAAATAACATGTAATAAATTTACAAGTAAGGTGAGACTATTGTGAGTACAGGTGCATTTCTTTTTTCATCTGGCTGATTGTGTTATAATAATAACAACTAGGTAACACTGTTTCTGCGTGGCATTCTCTGCCTTGCGATCTCTCTGTGTATTATCTCATTTATTCTATAGACTGAGTTGGTAAATCGTCCGCGATTTCATGTGGGGAAACTGAGGATGTGGAGAAGTGATGAAGTGGCTTATCTTGGTGGCTAGCAAGTAGCGTCTGATTCTTAGCAGTGTCTTGATCCTGACCTAGACTTCTGGCTTTGGTGGCCAATGTGTGTGTGTGTGGGGGAGGGTTCTCCCCGTTTCTCTTGTTTATGCCTACTTCACTGTCTGCTGTTACATTCTGTCTTCACTGTTAGATTCTTTGCATTTTGCCAGAACTCTGTGTTTGCACATCGGGGCCTCAGGACAGGAGAGCATCTGTGTTGACCTCAGCTTCCTGGGGTATCCGGGAGGCTATCCTGCCTTCCAGTCAAAGCCAGGCTGCCTTCTAGTCAAAGTCCAGGTGGTTGGCCTGGAACAGGTGAGGGATGTCCAGTGGACAGCCCCCCTGGAGCAGAGGCCAGCATGGCTGAATGAACTTCCTTCAGAGCAAAAGTGACTCACAGGTAAGACAAGAGACCAAAGAAAGCTTCCAGAGTTCCAGGTAGGCGCTGACAGTCCAAAAAAAAAAACAAAAAAAAAAAAACCGAGAAGGAAGAGGGCAAGCTGCCAGGACTAGAGCGGGGAGCTCTATGCAAATGAAGTCCATCCCCAGGGGAGGGGCCAGTCCCCAGGGGTGGCTAAGGAGTCTGCACCAGCACTTGCTTGTGGGCTGTACTTGAGAAACTCGAGGAGGCCAAGAGGAGCCTCTGAGGAAGCAGGTAAGGAGCTGCAGAGGGTCATGGAGCCTGGGACCACAGGTCCTGAGCCCTGCGATGCACCATCACCCAGAGAGTGAACTCCAGGCTGTGAGGAAGCCTCCTGGGTCACTTTATTTTGGGGGGTGATCCTGGGGGTTGAACTCAGGGTCTTGTGTTTGCTAGGCAGGCACCTTACTGCTGAACCACAGCTCTGCCCCAT
This sequence comes from Dipodomys merriami, assembly GCF_024711535.1. Classification (NCBI taxonomy): domain Eukaryota; kingdom Metazoa; phylum Chordata; class Mammalia; order Rodentia; family Heteromyidae; genus Dipodomys; species Dipodomys merriami. The sequence continues at coordinate 117,907 of NW_027206497.1, read as the reverse complement.
TTGTGCATTAGTTATTTTGGAGCAAGGTGTCACTTTTTGCCTGGCCTAGCCTGGAACTTTGGTTCTCCTGATCGTAGCCTCCTATGTAGTGGGGTCACAGCTGCATCCCACTGTGCCTGCTTTTCATTGGTTGAGATGAGAGTCCTGCAAACTTTTTGTCTGTGCTGGCCTTGAACTAGAAAACTCTCTCAATCTCAACATCCTGAGTAGCTAGGATCACAGGCACAAGTCATAGTACTGGTTTCTTGGATCTGCTTTGAAGCCCTGCCACTCTTCAGCCCTGAGCCTTGGCTTCCCCATCTATCAACTGGTTGTAAAACACCATACACGTATTGTGTGTGTTCTGCTGGCTCATAAAAGAAGCAGACCTATGAAGTGAATCACCAGACTCTTTCACACAGAAAGTAAAAGTTTAGGCAAGTCAAGCCATTTGTTCAGATCGGTGGGAAAAAGAATCTGGGTTTGAAGCTTGCATGTTTTTACTCCCATTCTGCCCCTTTTCATGGGGGGGGAGGTGGGGATTGGAGCAAATCACATGACTTTATGCAAATGAAAAACAAATTGTCCAAGTCAATTGTGCACTACGGAGGGGTATTGTCATACAGATCCAAGCAAGGATGGGTCCCATTTGTGATCTGTGAAGTGTTGTCTGTGTGTCTCCTCCCCAGCCCTGCCATCTTGGGGTTGAAAACATTGGGGGGAGAGGGGAGGAATGTGAGGGGCATACAATTTGATGATGATTTGTTCTTAAACAAGGTGGTGATTGTGGGGTGATATTCAGGACTTACGGAAACTGAACTGTCCCATAAGGACTTGGGGGAGAGGAATCTGGGGTCATCCACAGTCAAGTGTCTCCTGAAGAAATACGCTAGTCTCTGACCAGCTGACCTGGAATAGCTGAGGGAACATAGCTGCTAGGACTCAGGCCCTGGCCACCTTCCTGACTCTTCAACAACCTTCTACAGTTTGGCCACAGAGCTCCGGAGAATGGAGGTCTGGCCTGCTGTCAAAAAGTTCTTTAAGGGCAGAAAGACAAACTTAACTGGAGTAAAGTTAGAATTCAAGCCAAGCCCCCAGCCACAAACACTGTTGAAATTCTGTTATCTTTGCAGACCTTTTTCCATTGTGCATCTATTTATTTGTGTGTGTGTGTGAGTGTGTGCACACGTGCATGCAGGCATTAAAGTATGTGTGTGAGAGGGAGTATATTGGGACTTGACTTCTGAGCCTGGGTGTTGTCTCTTAGATTTTTCACACAGGGCTGTTTGCTCTACTACTTGAGCCACAGCCCCACTTCTGGCTTTTTGCTGGTTACTTGGAGATAATAGTCTCATGGACTTTCCTGTCCAGCTTGGCTTCAAATCATGTTCCTCAGATTTCAGTCTCCCAATAAGCTAGATTGCAGGCATGAGCCATTGGCACTTGACCTGTGCACATATTCTTGAAAGAAGGATTATGTTGCAATATGGTTTAGTACTGTTTTTTTCCATTTCATGACATTATATCACAGACATATTTCCACAGTAATAATTAGTTTAAAGGCTGCACAATCTTTCACTCATACATCCGTTTGCAATAATGCCACCAACTGCCTTTTAGACCAAATCCTCTTCACCTGGGCTCTAAGGCTTCACTACATCTAGTCGTCTTTTCACTGAGGCACAGGGAAGTTAAGTAATTCAACTGGAATCCTTGTCCTCACAGGCACCTTCACATGAACCTATGACCAATTTTCCAAGATGTCTGCTCCTGCACCGCCAGCTGGTGGACTAATGCTCTGCCTTCGTGACTGTAGTGTGGAAGTAAACTGGGAACCCAAAGACGTAGAACCCAATGTGCCCAGGACTAGCTGACTCTGGCTAAATCTCCTCCTGTCTTTGCAAAAGGCAAAGATGGAGAAATAAGTTTTCATTTTTTTTCCTCCCCAGCAACTGAACTCTGCAAATAGTTTAGATGACCAATCAGAGCAACAGATAAAAGCCCATTGTTTTGGGTTGAAATGGGGAACCAACTGGACAGCTTTCCCTTCCCTCCCTCCTACCCATCCATTCACCTGTCCTCTTTAAGTTCCTAAGGTTGGCAGGATACTAGCTCTGGAACTGTAAGATCCCCGCCATTGGCCATCTGTGTTCTAAGAACAGAGCAGAAGGCAGCAAAGTTTGCTCATTCTGGAGGGAGCTACTTAGGAGCATCCAAAGATCAGCAGGAAGCTGAGCACTGATGGTTCATGTCTGTAATCCTAGCTATTCAGGAGGTTGAGATCTGAGGACTGAGGTTCAAAGCCAGCGCTGGCAGATGACTCATCTCCACTTAACCAGAAAAATGCTGGAAGAGGTGTGGCTCAAATGGTACAGTGACAGCTTTGATGAAAAAACTGAGCAAGAGCATACGGTCCTGAGTTCAAGCTCCAGCATGGAGCTGGCGTGCACATGCGCATGCACACACCACTAAAGCAAGGGGACCAAGGGGCCTTGCTGACCCAGCTAGTAAGAGCGTTCAGATTGTGAAGCAGGTGAATCTCTTCAGATTGTGAAGCAGGTGAATTTCAGCAAGAGAAGTGCAGGACAAGTAGCCCCTTGGTACAAGAAGCAGGTTCCAGCCAAGTTTAGGAAAGAAATGAGGGTCTAGGAAAGAGAAGCCCAGAAGATGCACCTCCTTGATAAGCTGCAAAGAAGAAATTGCCGGCTCTACTTTTCCACGGTTGGGGATTTTAGGTTTGGAAAGAACTGCTCACAGACTTGGTTGCCCAACCTTGGTGTGTGTTTTGGGGAAACCCAGGTCCCCTATCTCCCAGCCAAACCTGGCCAACTTCCTTGGCCTTGGCTCCTACCAGGTGCGCTCTAGAGGCTTGCAGCCTGGGCCACCTGGCAGCTCCAGGTGCTGTGAGTGCGCTGCCATGGAGACAGCCCAGGGGCTGGTGGAGAGAAAGCCGTTTCCCAGAGCGTTGGGGATTCTGGAGAGGAAGAAAACAGAGCCTCAGGACCCGCAGGGTGCTCCAACAGCCCTACTCCAGCCACTGGAGCGCAGGTGGGGGTCCTGAAGCTTCCCCTCGACAAAGCAGCAGCGGGGAGGAGGAGCCAGCCAGGCGGACGACAGGCAAGAGGCACAGAGAGGCTGATCTGGGGACTTGGGCTGGGGAGTCTTGCTGAGGATTTCTGGACAAGGAGAAAGGCCAGTCAGTAGACCTGAGCATAAGGAAAGGGCTTGCCATTTGTCCTTAGAAGAGGAACACATCAGGCAGTTCACAAAGACCATCTCCGCCCTAGACAAGGGTTGAAAATGACAGGAGTTATCTTGTTTTCCAAACAAGACCTGAGTATGCCTTGTCCTCCTCTTCCTCCCTGGAGTCAGAGCCTTCCAGAGAAAACACTGGGAAACACAGGGAACATTTTTATCAGCCCCAAGCCTGGGGGCAGTTCCTTGCAATCTGATCTCCTTCCAGTGCTGCTGGAGGGGACACGCAGGCCCTTGCCGTGGGAGAGCTGTGGAACATCCAACCGAACTTGATGGTTGAGGAACTAAGCAATCCAGAAAAAAGAAAAAAAAGTAGTTATTTTGTGCTGATCCTGGGGCTTAAGCTCAGCCTCTGGGTGCTGTCCCTGAGCTTTTGTGCTCAAGGCTCTACCACTTGAGCCACAGCTCCACTTGTGGCTGTGTGTGTGTGTGTGTGTGTGTGTGTGTGTGTGTGTGTGTGTGTGTGTGTGTGTGTGTGTGTGTGTGTGTGTGTGTGTGTGTGTGTGTGTGTGTGTGTGTGTGTGGTTAATTGGAGATAAGATTTTTATGGACTTTCCTGCCCAGGCTGGCTTCAAACTGCAAGCTTCAAACCTCAGCCTCCAGAGTAGCTAAGATTACAGGCATGAGCCACTGGTGCCCAGCTAGGTACAAAATGCGTTTACCGATGTCTCTTCGCCTGTAAAATGAATAACATCCCTGGCACTGTGAAGGGACGGAGCATGACGGGTGTGTCTTTGCTTCTTTTTCCTGTGCCAGGCCGTCCCCTGTGAGGCCACCGGGTGTGTTGTCTGAGGATGGCTGAACCACAGGGCCAGGAGCTGGCAGCCGAGTGCCCTGTCTGCTGGAATCCTTTCAACAACACGTTCCACACCCCCAAAGTGCTGGACTGCTGCCACTCTTTCTGCATTGAATGCCTGGCCCACCTCAGCCTGGTGACTCCTGCCCGACGCCGCTTGCTGTGTCCACTCTGTCGTCAGCCCACTGTGCTGGCCTTAGGACAGCCCGTCACCGACCTGCCCACGGACACGGCTATGTTGACCCTTCTCCACCTGGAGCCCCACCACATCATCCTGGAAGGCCGTCAGCTTTGTCTCAAGGACCAGCCCAAGAATCGCTACTTCCTGCGCCAGCCTCGGGTCTACACACTGGACTTAGGCCCTGAGCCTGGGAGCCAGATGGGGCCTCTCCAGGACATGGGCCCTGCCACCAGGCCTAGACCCCTCCCTCTGCCCCTCCCCAGTCATTACTCTCTGAGAGAGTGTTTCCGAAACCCTCAGTTCCGGATCTTCGCCTACCTGATGGCTGTCATCCTCAGTGTCACACTCTTGCTGATCTTCTCCATCTTTTGGAGCAAGCAGTTCCTTTGGGGTGTGGGGTGAGTGTGGTAGTCTCAGACAAAGAACCCCACCTTTCTCGGTTGCTGCTGGGGGGTAGGGGACTGCCGAGTCTCACTGGGCATTGTCATCCTTGTAGGATTGCTCATTTCACAACCCAGGGATCAGCGAGGCCCTACCATGAGAGGGGGAGCCCTCCAAGAGGGGTCATGGAGGGCAGAGAAGGGGTTCTATGGTGGCAAAGCCATACAACAAGTTGTGCCAAACGCTGGACAGTAGGACTCAGGAGCTCTGACTTGTCCCCATCACAAGTGGAATTTCTCAGTGGAGTGGCTTTGGACTTAGTTCATGTTGTGTGGTGTTGCTCATTGCATTAAAAACTGGCTAAAAAGATATTTGGAAAGAGAATGTTGATTCTGTGGTGCTTGTCTCGTTTTTCCAGCTTGCTTTTAGATATCTTTCCATCAGCCTCTGTTGAAATGGCCTGCATTAATGTATTGATTCTATACCCACTTATCGGGCAGATATAGAAGAGAGGAGACGGGCAGACGCAGGAGCTGCAGATGGCTATACATAGGGCAGGGAGAGTCTGCTCTTTCAGCAGGTTCTCTGACAAGATAACACCTTATCAACAGTGCTTGGAGTGTTAGTTCAGTCCTGGCAAAGGAAGCCAGGATTGATGGACTAGGAATCTGGGACTTGAGAATGAAGGTCTTTCTTCCTGGTAGGTACTGAGGCCTTGCTTAGACCCTGTACAGTAAAGGCAGTTCCCTTCCTACAAGTACTATATGTAACTCTGGGCTCAAGAGTAACAGAAATCCTGGCAGAGGCAAAGCTTTGGCTTTCATCCTAGCCATAGTGAGTGGGGACACCCTGGTTTTCATTTCACTGGCAATCCGGGAACTAAGCTCCTAGAGTTTAATGGATGGACTGTCTGCTGCTGGTGATAGCTTGCCACCATGCAGTGTTTATAACCCTGACTTCTGCATCTCTCATTTTAACTTTGCCTGGACTCTGAAAGAATCCCAAAGTAGTTAAAATACTATCACAATTAGGAAATGGCTTTTAAAATTTAGCCAATCAGCTGCCAGAGACCAGAACTTGAGTCAGTTTGCTCTAAGTAATGTTTTTAGTGGAACTACCTGGGAGTTCCTTAGAGGTCTTGTATGTATGCGTATGTTGATACTGATGCTTGAACTCAGTCAGGGCCAGGGCACTATTCCTTAGCTTTTTCTGCTGAAGGCTGCACTCTACAACTTGAGCCATAGCTCTTCTTCTGGTGGTTAATTGAAGAGCCTCAGGCCAACTTTGAATCATAATCCTCAGGCCTCAGCCCCCTGAGTTATGGGTGCCTAGCTTCCTCAGAGGTCTTATATTCATCCCAAACCAAGATGTATACTCTGACTTGGCAAAACCCAATTTTCTCCACTCCAATGTGAAGAAAAATTCTCCATTACGAAACTGGAAAGCGACCTATAAATCCTCCCAGGGACAGTACCTGTCTCCATTGGCACCATCAAAGCTAATTGTACTGAAGCTGGGCCTGGCTCCCCACTGAGTTCATTTCTCTCCGTCTTTGTGACAAGCCAGGAAATGACCTCACCATGTTTTCTGCACTCAAAGGGACGAGTGAAAGATGGAGAAGCGGGGGTGAGCCTGGGAAGGAGCGTTTGCTCCTGCAGTCAGGCCTACTACTCCAAGTAGGCATCACCTCCATTTTGAAGAAACCAGAGCCCCCCAAGTTCAACAACCAGGCCCAAGGATAGCAGCTAGGAAGTGGGAGAATCCTTTCTGTGAACCTAGATGGAGCTTATGTTTTTTTGTCTGTCGTGGGGCTTGTACTCAGCCTGGGTGCTGTCCCTCAGCTCTTCAGCTCAAGGCAAGTGCTTTATCACTTGAACCACAGCGTCATTTCCAGTTTTCTGGTGGTTTATTGGAGATGAGTCTCACGGACTTTCCTGTCTGGGCTGGCTTTGAGCCACGATCCTCAGATCTCAGCCTCCTAAGTAGCTAAGATTATAGGCATGAGCAACTAGAGCCCAGCAAAGCTTATGTTCTTGCCGTGGTCAATAGGCTACCCAAATGAGACAGGTTTGAGTCATTTGGGATGGGGTTTAAGGACATATGTAGCATTAGTCTTTTATATTAGGTAGTCGTGACCTGTGAACAGTCCAGTCCTCTTGTGGAGCATTTGGAAATGAGCAAGGACCCTGGTACTCAGTGGAGGGGTGGGCATGTCTCTGTACGGTGTACAGGTCACAAGGTGTTATTTCATTCATGTGATTGATTCTTCATAGGGCTGCAAATACCTTGCATGATAGTTTTTCTAATGTTGTTTTGTTGGTTGGGAGGATTTGAATGCAGGGCCTGGGTGTTGTCCTTGAGCTTCTTTTGCTCAAGGCTAGTGCTCTACCACTTAAGACACAGCAACACTTCCAGCTTTTTCTTATTGGTAGGTCGTGGGGCTTGAACTTTGGGCCTGAGCGCTGTCCCTGAGCTCTTCAGCTCAAGGATAGCTCTCTACCACTTGAGCCATAGTGCCACTTCTGGTTTTCTGGTGGTTTATTGGAGACAAGAGTTTCATGGCTTTTCCTGCTTGGGCTGGCTTTGAACCACGATCTTCAGATCTCAGCCTCCTGAGTAGCTAGGATTACAGGAGTGAGCCAACGGTGCCTGGCTACTTCCAGCTTTTTGAGTAGTTTATTGGCAGTAAGTGTCTCAGACTTTTCTGCACACCTGGCTTCAAACTTCAGTCCTCAGATCTCAGCCTCCTGAGTAGCTAGGATTTATTTACAGGTATGAGCCACCAGTGCCTGGCTTTTTATGTATTAAATAATGAACATTTTTATCACTTCTAAGTTCATGAGGTAAAAGTTGGGAAATGAACTCATCAACAGGAAATCACAAAGTGACTTAGCAGGACAACATATAAGGTAGAGGGCTTCTTTGTATAGGAAACAGGCCCTAATGGCTAAATTTGATAGTCAAGTTCAGGTTCCATCACTTCCTTGAACTTGGGGCAAGCTGTTGCCTAGAAAGGAATAAACCAATAGAACTGTGAAGATGAGATGTCTCAATGTACTTTGTACATTAGCAGAGAGTTGTGTTAGGGGTAGCCATGATGTCTACCTCACCATTACCCAATGCCACATTTGGATTTGTGCTTCTTAGCTCTGTCCAAGGATTAGATAAAATGTTCTCAGCCCAACTACTATCTCTAAGACAAGTCTAAGGGAACTCATAGAAAAATTTAAATGTGAGGAGCTGACAACCTTTGTTAGCAAACTATATTCAAGGCACAAGGCAAATGCTACATTTTACACTCACTGTAAAAGTGGTAATGAGTGTTGTTTTTGATGGCAAACCACAAAGGAAATAGAACCAGTTAACAGTGAAGTGGCCGAAACTGGATAGATTTGAGTTCAGAGGTTCACCTACATAGGAGATGCAACTATTTGCTTGACTGAAACCAGATTAAAGGACAGGTTTCGCTACATATCATATACTCCTAATTTTCAGTATAGAACTAGACATGGCCATTCTCAACCTCTCTGGCATAGCAAGTGAAAAGGGGTTTGAACATTCAAGGGGAAGGTATTATCGAAACCCCTCATTCGTTTACATCCTTTCTTCCAAATTCCATTTTTGTGTTAATTTGCTGTATAACCCTAGCTACTGAGGAGGCTGAGATCTGAGGACTGAGTTTCAAAGCCAGCCTGGGCAGACTCTTATCTCCAATTAACCAGAAACAGTGAAGTGATGGCTCAAGTGGTAGAATGTCAGCCTTCAGCACAAGGCCTTGAGTTCAAGTCCCAGTTATCAGTATCAGCATGTGTGCACACATGCATGCATATGCACACATACTTAAATATTAAAAGTAATTCATTAAAAGGTAGTTTTTATAGTAGGATTTTACTCTTAGCAAGTGTATAATAAAGAAAAAGGGTTTACATTTAGGAATGCCCAATAAGGAATTTTTTCCCCAGTTATTTTGACATGAAGTATCCTTTGATACATGAAGTACATCCTTTTAAAAGCCAACAGGAAGGAGGGTGTACAGTAGACATGTCGGCATGCTGACACATGGCCCTTGTTTTAGGGTAACACAAAGAATGCCAAACTTTAAAGCAAAAAGGAAGTCATTTTCTGATAAGGCGAGTGTTCAGTTCTGAATTTCCTGATGCAGTTAGCACTCCCAGTGAACTCCACAGGAAGCAGGCGAATCTTCTTTACTGTGTATCTGTCAGCAGAGGTGTGGTCTAGAGCTTCCTCTCATTCTCAGTGGGAAGGAGAGGCTCCACGTCCAGCTTTGTTCAACCAGTGCGTGGTGAGCTGCCCTCCCACCCCGAGGGCTTCCGGAATCTTGGCCTGCTACCTTACTTGCTCAATCACAGGCAGTCCTGAAGCACGTATCACGTTGGGGAATGCCAAGTTTCAAGAATTAAAAATGCAAACAGCAGTTGCAATTCCAGGTGGGAGAGGAGGTAGGGTATTCAAACAAAAGATTAATAAAATACAGTTCACAGCAAGTCTGAAGATGAGACTCCAGGTTTCAACCGTGAGGGGTTTGTCATCACCTAGGGACTGGACTGCCTACTTGGGAGTGGGGCTGACACGAACATCTCATTTTTTCTTTTGTTATTTTGCTTTTTGATACAGGATCTCACAATGTAGCTCATGCTGGTCTTGAACTTAGGATCTTCCTGTCTCAGCCCCGTAACTGCTAGGATTACAGGAGTGCATCACCATGCCAGGATATAAAAATCCAATTATAATGTGGGTCTATACATGGTAATTAATAGAAAACATGATAGAACAAAACACACCAATGCTTTTCTTTTGAGGAAAATGGCTCCTGAGGGAGCTTGAGGTTACAGTTCTTCTTCCATGGTTTTGCCTACTCAGCCATCCAGAGTTTGAAGGTCCTGTCATAAGAGCAAGTGGCTATGAGCTGCCCATCAGAAGAAATGTCTAGACCCATCACCTTGCCTTCGTGGCCAGCCAGAGTCTTCAGGGGGGACCAGCCTGGGTGGGTCCAGATCTTGGCTGTGTTATCATAGGCACCAGTGAGCAGGAAGTTTCCATGGATAGCTTTAGGAGACAAGAAGAAAAGACTTGAAGAATTCACATATTCCAAAGAGCTTAAGAAAACAAAAGCATAAAAAAACCTGCCCAAACCTTCTACATTGAAAAAAAAAGATTATTTCCACATTTAGAAAAGCCTATCACAGGGGCTGGGAAGGTGGCTCAGTGGTAGAGTGCTTGCCTTGCATGCATGAGGCCCTGGGTTCGATCCCTCAGCACCACATAAGCAAAAAGAAAAAAGCCGGAAGTGGCGCTGTGGCTTACATGGTAAAGTGCTAGCCTTGAGCTGAAGAGCTGAGGGACAGCGCCCAGGCCCAGAGTTCAGGCCCCACGACTGGACCAAAAAAAAAAAAGCCTACCATACTGGGCTGACATTCTTGAGCTTGTAAGAAAAGGGATCAACCATAGGCAGACTGAGAACAAGGAACACTATGAGGGTCTAATGGCGCTCTTCCTTTAGACAATCTGTTCAGAGTAACAATGGGAATTCAATGGTAGAATGTGCATGGAGAAAGGGAAACAAGCAAGCACTCATGGAAGTTCTTCCTTCCTGGCTGCAGGAAGTATGCTCTACTATAGCTCTGTTTGGAGATATGACAGAGGGAAGGAAGTTAGAATTTCGTGCTTTAGCAGAGGTCAGCTGCATGTCTAGAAGGTGAAGCCTGGCCTGCAGGTCCTGTCTGGTGCTGAGGCTGAGATCGGAAGGACAGCTTACGTTCAAACTTGACACCGGTCACTAGGTTCTGATGGGCAGGGATGGTGTAGACACAGCGCCGCTGTCGAAGGTCCCACACTTTGCACGTGTTGTCACCACTGCCAGTTGCAATGTGGTAGCTGCAGAGCAGAGGCAGTTGTCAAAGTTAGGAACAAAAAGTGCTGCTTCAACAAGAACCCTTCCCATGGCCATTCAGTGAGTTACCCATTGGGGGAGAAATTTATCCCATAGATTTCCTTCAGGTGGCCTTCCAGGAACATGATACAACGTCCTGTGCGTAGGTCCCAAACTCGACCAAATGCATCCAGTCCCCTGATAAGATAGTAAACAAATGAACACTGAATCCCGTTCTTTGTGGAAGCAGGCATATATGTAAGAGCCAGACTACTGAGCTGCCTGGCTTTATAGAAGATGCTTACCCAGTGCCAGCCAAAGAGCCGTCTTGATGGAAGGCAATGTCATACACACCCATGCTGTGGCCTTCCTGGTGCAGGATCTCCTCTTGAGCTTCCAAATCCCATAAGCGCCACGAACGGTCATAGCTTTTAAAAAGAAAACAAAAACAAAAATATGACACTACCAACCAACCAGAAGACCCATTCTACTTGAACAATGCACGATAAATAACTGCAGCTCAGCTTACGCTTCTGTAACTCCACTACATCACATTAACAAGAAATGTCTTTCTAGCACAAACAATGCCTCGCTAAAAGGAGATGATCAGTGTGCGAGCAAGTACTTACTACCAATCATGGTAATACAAATTAAAATTAGAACCAAGCATTTGGTGCGAGGCCATGAAGCAAAGCAGAACTCTTGGGATGTAATTTGGTACCAGCCCTTTGGAAGTGCTTTAAAAAAAGGACTACTTTATTTTTATTTATATAGAAGCTTTGTTGTGATATTTGCAAACATGAATATAATGGAATTACTTTGATAATTCATACCTTCTATTATTCTCATTTCCATTTCCCATGTAAAACCATTTTTAAGAGATTTCATTATTCCATTTTCATGCAAGGTTTTTGTTTTTTTTGAGAAACAGTCTGGCCTCCTGGTCTTGATTCTCCTCCACTTGATTCTCAAGTGCTGGATAACAGGGATGGTGTACTACCATGCCTGTCTAGCCTGGAAGTTCTAGAAAAGTTAAAAATACATCTGCCCTATCAACTAGTAATTGTATTTGTAGGAACTCAAGAGAAAGAAAAGACAAGTATGTCTGAAAAAACCTGTGTAAGAGTATTTATAGCAGCTTTATTCTGCCCAGTATAAATCTAGAAGCAGAAAAACAGATGAACCATGGCACAGACACAGACTATTTCTCAGGAGTAAGAAGGGACTACTGACACGTGTAAGCCCACAAATGAATGCTAGCAATGTTTTACTAAGTGTAAGAAGCCAGACACAAATGAGATCATGAAGCATGAATGGATGGAATTCATAATGATAGAAACCAGGTCAAAGTTTGCTTTAGTTAAATTAGGAGGGCCTGAGAACTTACTTGAATGACAGACCTTGTTCCATATTGACAGCTATATACTTACATAGAGTTCATGCTTACATGAACTTATCAAGACTGAATTGTACACTTCAAAAATAAACTCATGGCCCCATGCTGGTGGCTCACGCCTGTAATCCTAGTTACTAAGGAAGCTAAGATCTGAGGATCACGGTTCAAAGCCAGCCCGGCAGGAAGGTCCGTGATACTCTTATCTCCAGTAAAACACCAGAAAACCAGAAGTGGCCCTGTGGCTCAACTGGTAGAGCGCTCGCCTTGAGCTGAAGAGCTCAGGGACAGTGCCCAGGCCCAGAGTTCAAGGCCCACGATTGACAAACAAAAAAATAAAGCCATGCTATTGTACCTCAAAGTAAAAGCTCTTTAGCAGATCCTTGCCTAGCTGAACTTACAGAACCAGAAAAGGCAAGTAATTTGTTGGCAGACACACAGAGAGGGAGTGGGAGTGGGGAGGGAGAGGTTGATTTTATTTTCCTTTAATTGAGGTAAAGTCTCAATATTTAGCCTGGGTTGGCCTTGAACATGTGATCCTCCTTGCCTCAGTCTCCTGAGTACTGGGATTAGAGGTATATACCATCAAAGTACCTGAGAGATTTGAACATCATCTGCAGCAACACCAAAACCACATCACTTCTAAATCACTCACTGAGACTTAACAAACTACCTAGCTCTGACTACATTAGATACTCTTCTAACTCTGATTGACTGAAGCCCAAGAAATCCCTGCTTGAGGATCTCTGTTCTAAAATTTACCTTGTACATAACCGAAAGGGTTAACAAAATGTCAGGAGCCTGGATGAAACTGGACAGTTTGGCTTACCAGGTGGTGCCCAGGAAACGTCCAGATGGATGCCACATTACCCGGGCCACACGTACTGTATGCCCTTCAATATCTGCCACAGGTTCATCACTGAAAGCATACATATTCAGGATTCAAACACTTTAGTAGAAATGTAAATAAATATTCATGGATTCATTGTTGTGCACATATACCTATTCTGTACAGTTTGAGAAGCTAAATTGTAATTGCACAAATAAGTTGTTGAAATATTAGGGCTAACAATAGGCCACTTCTACAAATTTTAAAAAGATTGGCTATTATCTGAGTGATATATACCATGTGGGATTAGAGAAAAATAGCATCCAAATAGTGCTTAGGTTCTAGAAAGAAAACATACTCTGGTAAACATGTGAGGATACAGGAAGTCAAACAGTTTTGATACACGTGATTATAGGTAAGCCTCAAATCTTAGCCCGTTAGACTCCAAATGGGAAAAGGAACTCCTGAGAAGCTTAGTCTCCTTATGATGGTCATTAAATTCTGCTCCCCAGCAACAACAGAAAAGATCTCAAAACATCAAACGGGAAGTAAACATGAGCCCTAAAGAGGCAATTAAGAAGGAAACTCTGTCAATGTGCACACACAGAACCAACTCAAGCCTCAGGGGAAATAAACACTGCTAAGTATTACCAAAGCCAATTACTAAAGCTTGGAGCAAGACCCTCTCTGGTGGAGTTGAAACTAATTAGTATTTCCAAAAATCCTGAAATAAAAACCTTCCTGTACTTTTCCTAAGAAAGAAAACTAAGCAGTTGGATTCAGATGTCTTTTGGTTAACCAGGTACTTCCAAAAAAAAATTTTTTTTTTTGGGGGGGGAAGGAACTAGAAAAAGTAACCACATTAAGAAACAAAACCCTATTGTAGTTGGCAAATCCACCCTGGGTAAAAAGATGGCTCTGGTGTGAAGAGCCACCACTTTGTGGGCAATGCTGCCACATCACCTCTTCTCTCCGGGGGTGGTGTGTTAAGACTCAACAGGCTTCCAGAGAGAGGATTATTTTTCGTCCATCTTCCAAACAAGCATCTCTCCAACATTAATCTATTTTGTAGGAGGTAAGTTGGCTCTTTACAGAACAACTGGGGCCAGGAAATATTAACAATGGTGCCAGAGGCAAAAACTGAGGTCCAAGTTAACAAGAAAAATCTGGTGAATTCCTCTGCTTCCCACCTCCACTCCCCCAGTAAGAACAGAACAAAGAAAGAAATCCTTCATTTTGTTTTCATATTAAGAGCAGGTCTGGGGTTAAAGGCTAGCTTTTTTTCCACCTTGAGGTCCTGAGGGCCACACTCACCTCTCGAGGCTCCAAAGCTTCACCGAACCATCAGCAGCACAAGAGGCCAGGTTGACATCCTTTTGGTCCAAGGAGACTGTGGACTTGGGATGGAATACAATTGCTCCTACATTTGTATTATGGCCTGAAGAATTCCAAGACATGAAGACATGAAAGTTAAAGGGTTCTTTCCTCTTTATAACGTATTTGCAAAATCCAGACTACTATGAATGACATGGATAAATATATTAGGGAACACATATGGGCAGAGTATTAAAATGACTACTCAAGTATAAAGAACTATTGTAAAAAAAAAATTAATGGATATTTAAATCATAAGCTGGGTGTAATGGTGTATGAATGCAATCTTAGTACTTGGGAGGCTAAGGCAGGAGGTTCAAGATTTTAGGACATCCTAGAAAACAGAGTAAAACCTTAAAAACTAAAATAAAATAGCCAGGTATCCGTGGCTCATGCCTGTAATCCTAGGTACTCTGGAGGCTAAGGTCTAAGAATCTGTGGTTCAAAGCCAGACTGGGCAGCAAAGTCCATGAGACTCTTATCTCCAATTAACCAGCAAAAACCTAGACGTGAAGCTGTGGCTCAGTGGTAAACTCTAGCCTTGAGGAAAAAAAAAAAAAAAGCCCAGGGACAGCAACCAGGCCCTGAGTTTAAGCCCCACTTCAAGCCCAGAACCAAAAAGAGATGCCAGAGTGTGGCTGGAACTTAGAACAAAACTGAATGGGTATTGAAGTAAATCTAAGTTAACTGTTTGGTGAGAGAGACCAATCCATATCAAATCAAGTCAAGAATCAATGCTGTATGGACTGAGTCCTGAATATCAGGCACTTTTACTGCTTAATAGAGTTCATACTGGGGACAAGACTGAGATCTAAATAAGATTTTAACTCACCTCGGAGAGTATGAAGGAGGTTGCAATCAGGAACAGACCAGAGCTTGCAAAGCCCACTCCTATCAAATACAAAGGAAAGCATCTCAGCCAGGGGTGGTCTGGGAAGGAAAAGGTACCTTGGTAATATTACTAAAGGACAATCTCTTCTCACCCCCAATACTTAATAGTTGCAAATAGAAAAAAGAAAAAGCTGATCATTTGAAGTAATAGATACACAAGCCAGGTATTAAGTAACCAGTGACCTCTACTGGACTATAATAAAGGGAAAGCTGCTGCTCTCCTTACTTTGGGATCAATTTGTGAGGGAAGGTAGGCCAATCAAACTACTATTTTCTATTAATAATGACAGTATTAGCTGGGCGCTGGTAGCAAGCTACTCAGTAGGCTGTGATCTGAGAATCATGATTTGAACTGGGCAGGAAAGTCTGTGGGATTCTATCTCTAATTAACCACCAAAGAGCTACAAGTGGAGCTATAGCTCACATGGTACACACACACACAGACACACAGACACACAGACACACACACACACATGCTCCTGAGTTCAAGTCTCAGTCTCCTGAGTTCAAGTCTCAGTACGTAAGTGCGCGCACACACACACACACACACACATACACACACGTGCGCGCGCGATGGGCACAGTGCCACACTTTTGTAATCTCAGCACTTGAGAGGCAGAGGCAAGAGGATTACAGGTTTCTAGGCCAGCCTGACCTGCAATGTGGATACCCTGTCTCAAAAAAAACAAACAAGTAGGGCTGGGAAGGTGGCTCAGTGGTAGAGCGCTTGCCTTGCATGCATGAGGCCCTGGGTTTGATTCCTCAGTACCACATTAGCAGAAAAAGCCCTACAGCTCAAGTGGTAAAACATTAGCCTTGAACTGAATAGTTGAGGGACAGCGCCCAGAGTTCAGGCCCATGATCAACAACAACAAAAACAAACAAACAAACCCAAAACAAATAATACATGAAAAAAAAATACTGTCATAAATTTGAATAGCAATATGCTATTTTTTTTAAAAAAGACTACTTTGGAACTTTTCTATGAAATTTCCTTTCTGTCTATTGTCTCAAAGGACCACTATAACAAAGCTGCTTCACAGACAGGAACTGTAGCTAAGAAAACTGAGGCTTGGCGAGGTGAAGGACTCTAATTCTCTCACTTTCTCCTGAAACAGTCTGTTTCCACCTAGCCAAGCAGTTTCTGTGCATTACTAGACAGCCATGCTCCACAAAAAGCACTGAAGAGTTGCAAGAGTTTTCTGCACACATGATATTAAGCAGAAAACCAAGATAAAAACTAATTATTAATGCTAAGTTCTGACCACCTACCAGGCACCAAGGCAAAAATACTCCACAAAGCTACCATATCCCAGTTTACACATAACGGCACTGAGGAATGGAAGTGTTATATATCTTAAGTATGGTAACAGAACAAAACAAGAAAAGCTGTTCTGAAGTGCATATACTACTTGCTGTATGGCCTGCTCCAATGTACCAATGTGAAGAACATGACAGAGGGTTACATGTAACAGATCTGTGGGCCCTGGGGAGCAGGAAAAGTACTAAGAAAAGTTGTGCTCTATCACATGGCAGACAGAAACCTACCATCTACTTTGTGAGCAGAAGGACTGAAGTAAAAACAGACATCTAAGACAAATGCTGAATTTCCCCCCAAACTATCCACTATTTAGGGAATAAAATGGAACTTACCAACAGGCGGTGGCCAGCATTTTGGAATTGGGACTAAAGTGACAGTAGGAGATAGGTCGATCATCCCCAATCTGACTGCAGAAATTATTCAAAGACTTAAAAAAAAGAGAAATATGATCATTAGTAGGTGGATCCAAGAATGTATTTAGAAAGGAAAAAAAAAAGGCATCCTTCAGTTTGAATGCATTCCAAGACTCATATATAATTCTGTAGCTGTAGGAAGAACTACTGTCGATAGATGAATGGAATCAGGGCTCATTTTGGAACTCTAGCTGCTTCCCACAGTCTTCTTATCACTAGCTGCTTTTTTTTTTTTTTTTTGGCCTGGTGTTCTTGCTTGGCTTTTTCACTCAAGATGTGCACTACCACCTGAATCACACCTCTAACTTCCAGCTTTTGGCTAGATTATTTGTGATAAGACTCTCATAAACTTTTCTGCCTGGGCTGGCTTCAAACCCTCTTCAGATTTCAGCCTCCTGAATAGCTAGGATTACAGGCTGAGCCATCGACACCCAGCTTATTACCAGTTTATCAGCTAAACAGAAACAGCCCCAGAGAAACCTACTGCACAGTTCTATTAAAAGTCAAAGTCAAGCCTCTGCCCAGTCTAAAGCATAGGAGGTTCCTGCCACTGTTACAGACGGTGCCTCCCCTATTACAATAGTCCAGTGGGGATAGGTAATGCGGCTGCCAAACCTTCCTTTGGCTGGGCTGAAATAGAGCACATCTACTAAACCACCACCAAGAGCATCTTACCCGGAGAGACTTATGCAGCTCCTGCATCTGTGAGGTCCTGGTTGTCTCCGGAATCTCTTTATGGAGCCGGGCTTCTTCCAAGCGTTTCATTGCCCTGGGACACAGAAAGAGCATCATCACAAGAGTAAAGGAGTTGTCAACAAACTTCTGCATAAGTCTCTACCAATCAATCCCATGTAACCACCACCACCACCACCATCATAAAGTCCATCCATCCTGAAAAGGAAACAATAAAAATCAGGATTCTTTCTTCTTCTGGATGCCCTACGTACCTAGGTAATGAGTAGTTAGCAATCCAGAGTCTGGCTACTTTCAGGCTGTTTGGTCCTTCATGGTACCAGGTTTGCTGATACTGAAAGGCAAATGAACAACAGTACTGTTTAAGCCAGAAGCATGCCTGTTCCTTCCACAACTGTTCATTTTCTACTGTAATTACCCACAAGAAACTCTGGTAATTAACTTGGGTGAAATCAGGCATATGTACTTTCTATTGTATTTTTTCTATGATGTTTTATTAGGCTTTTTTTTTTTGTTTCTTAAGTTATTCTAACAATGCTACTGTTCTTTTCTGAATGGAAAATTCACTGAGCTCCATTCACATTCTAATCTAATACTACTGACAATCTGTTGCCAACAACCATTGCTGGATGGCAAAGAACACAAAGGTATTCTCTCCACCACCATGCTAGCAGAGCAAACAACTGAAAACAAAGTGGGAGAACTATTTCACCACTTCTTTTATGGTTACACTGTGAAGCCAAAAGCATATTTTACCTCTTCTTTGGACTTCTTAGATTTCTCATCATCTTTTTTAGTCTTTTTTAATGCATCAGTACCGACTACTGAGAGAATATTCCTTAACCTGTAACAAAAGACATAGTTGACATAAGACTGTGACAAGTACATCCTGCCATCTTCAGGGGCAGATCCCCAGTGAAGGACTGGAGTTCAGGGGACCCTGAAACCCTAGGGTTTCCTCCTATTCATGCATACATATGATAAAGCTTACTTTATAAATTAGGCACAGCAAGACACTTAATAGAGTATCTATAATAACATGTGTGAATGTGGGTTGTTCTCTTTCAGGGAAGTGGGGAGACTAAGGGAAGAAGGTTGATTTGGTCTTAGAGGGAGTAAAGGAAAGGAAGGAGGTCAAGGATGCAGTGGCTGGCCAGGGACAAGGGCTGACTTAGCTAAAATGGACTAGAGACCTTAACACAAAATAAGTTCCAGGTGGTTGAGGGGTAATCAATAGTTGAGGACTAAAGAGTAAGGAATTTAAGAGAGTAAATATAAACCATCTTTCCCAGAAGCTAGAAAACAAAGGGGAGAGACTGTATGATCTGGACACAAAGACAAGAGGTAATCCTCATAACTGCCAAAGACACTGAGCCTGCCCATCTAAGATACTGTGCAAAACACAGGAGTACCAATGAGGACAGTGTCCCTCTTCAGTTATAGCTACAAAGTATTTATCTTTTTTTTTTTTTCTGTCGGTCGTGGGACTTGAACTGTGGGCCTGGGCGCTTTCCCTGCACTCTTTAACTCAAGGTGAGCACTCTACCACTCTAGCACTTCTAGTTTTCCTAGTGGTTTCTTGGAGATAAGAGTCTCACAGAGTTTCTTGCCCGGGCTGGGTTTGAACCATGATCCTCAGATCTCAGCCTCCTGAGTACCTAGGATTACCGGCAGGAGCCACTAACACCTGGCTATCATAGATTTTTTGTTTTTTTTTTTTGATATTGAACTCAAATGTTTTGCACTAAGCAAGTGCTCTACTACTTGAATCATGCCCTTGGTCCTATTGCTGTTTAGTTTATTTGAGATAGTTTTGCTGACTTTTGCCTACCTGGACTCCAACTGCAATCCTACTTTGCCTCCCAAGGAGCTGGAGTTACAGGTATACACCACTGTGCCTAACCTACTTATCATGTTTTAAGTCACTAACAAGGAATGTACTTAAAGTTTACATTCTCAAACTCAACGTCCAACTCAAAGTTCACATTGGGGTGGAGAAGGCATATGCTGGCACCCTCTTCACATACCATACACTGTAACAATAAAATTTGTATTACTGTTACTACTCTCTGAGGCATTTAAAAGTTTCAGCTACAAGATCAACTGGATTTGGGACTAGAACCTTGTTAATAAAGAAAAGAGTAAACATTTAGAAAGGGCACCTCTCTCTCCTTTCAGCAGGTCCCTCTCCAAAAAGTGTGATGGGTTCCCCCAAGGCTCTAAGGCAAGCTTTGACCTCCGAGTCATCTGTGGACACATTGATTTGCCGGGCACGCTTCCTTCTCTCAAACTCAGCCAATACTTCTGCCTGCCGCTCACTGATGTGCTCTTCAATTTCAAATACTTCTCCTACAAAAAGAACAGGCAACATCAGCACCATTACCAGATCTTCAAATAGGAGCAACAAAATTTCTAACAGTAACCTGTGTATGAGCTTAGAGCAAGGTAATTGCCTAATCCACTACACATTTTAAAGATATAGTGCATTCTTTACAACTTATTAAATTATGCCAAATTTATTTAACCTAAATGACTGTTAGAGGCAGGAAAAAGGTATAAGTCATCCTTTGCTTCATTTGGCAATCTCAAACTTACAGAAGAGATCAGAAAGAGTACAGAGCATCAGTTGACCAGCCTTTCTATTTAGAAAGTCTTTGGCAGTACAAGGGAAGGAACTCAGGACCTCATGCTCGCTAACTAGGCACTCTACCCCTTGAACCACACTTCCAGCCCCTTTTCCATTGGTTATTTCACGGTTAGGGTCTTGCTTTATGCATAGACTTCAATCCTTCTTGTTATGCTTTCCTATGTCAATGGGGATAACAGATGCCACTGTACCAAGCCCACAAACCATTTTAATGATCTCCAAAGCTACTTACTAAAATTGTCCTAATGGTTAAATAAATAGGAATGGCTAAAAACACTAACTAGTAAACTCAGAGTAGTTACCAGGAAAAGAAATTTCCACAACTGGAAAGCTGTTTGGATTATCCAGCAATCTGGTTTAAACGCCACACCATATACCCAAACTTGGATGAATATCAAGGGTTAAAAAATCAGGATGTGAGCCAGGTGGCCTGTAATCCTAGCTACTCAGGAGGCTGAGATCTGAGGATCACAGTTCAAAGTCAGCCTGGGTAGGAAATTCAATGAGACTCTTATCTCCAGTTAACCATCAGAAAACAGGAAGTGGTGCTGTGGCTCAAGTAGTATAGTGCTAGCCTTGACCTAAAGTGTCAAGGCCCAGAGTTCAAGCCTCAAGACCTAGAAGAAAAAAAAAAGGGGGGGGGGGAATTCTAGATATTAAGAGGGGCATACAAAGTTCAAATTGGAGCATAAAAGGTGAGAAAAGATGGACAGGTGATATTGGTGCTGTCTGTAACCAGTCTGGCCAGTAGAGCCAGGAGGATAGCTAATTTAAGGTCAGGAGGGACTACATTTCAAGTTCAAGGCCAGGCTGAATTACATAGTACAATACTGCTAAAAACAAAACAAAAAACAAAACAACAAAAAACAACCCTAGGGGCTGGGGATGTGGCTCAAAGGTAAAGACCTTGCCTAGCATGAACAAGGCCCTAGGTTCTATCCTCAGTAGAGAGAAAAAAGGTAGAGAAACTTGTTATTTGCATCTTACCAGAGGTTATATTAATATTTCCTGCTTCAATTCCTGCTTTAAGTCCTTCTTTCCCCAAAATCCCAGACTCTCCTTTGGCCAGACGTTCCCTTTCCTTCTCTTCCAAACTTCCATAATAGATATGTGGTTTCTTCACAACAGGAGCAACTAAGTCATCAGGTGCTTTAGTTTTGGTTGCCTGTTAAATCAAAGAACCCAAATTAACCTAAATATCAATTTTAGTAATCTACTGAGCTTCCAAGGTTGGAGCTCATCCTGAGTTTCAATCACACTTTTCCACATTAAAAAATAAAAATAAAAAAGTCAAGCTGATCACTAGTTAAGACTAGTCCTCACTGGGTGGGGTGTTTGCCAAACAGAAAACGAGAGGTTGATAAAACTAGTGAAATTCTCGAGTGATTTTTTTTTTCCATCACGGATTTTGTTTGGAACATGTTTATTAATTCCTTCTGCTGGAACTGCCATATCTTCGAAGGGATTTGTGACACTCAGGGTTTTATTTCTCATCTGTGGGGAAATACTAAGGACAATTGAAATACACCCAAGAGAGGTGAGGAGGGTTGGAACAAGTTCGAATGTTACAGGCCTCTCCACTGCGGAGGTGAGTCGCAGATGTGTTGGGAGAGGCCTGGTCACAATTCTAATGGACTAGAATCTGGGTTAAGACCCCTCCCCATTCCAAAGCGCTGTAACTCTGGAGCAGTCGGGAGAATCATCCAATGAGAGAAACTGCAAAAGGCAGCAGCACAGAGGCACGCGGGGAACAGGCGGGTGCTGCGGGGCTTTCTAGGACACCCGTGTCCGGCCGACTTCCTCCCGGCCCCGCACCGCCTTAGCCCGCGGTAACGGCCCCTCCACTCGGGCCCCCAACCCTCTCTGCGCTGCTGCCCGCGCAGGCTGAGACCCTGGACTCTGTACCGTGGAGGAGGCCCGTGAGGAGGCCATGCCGGGCTCCGGAGCCACCAGGCCCCAGCTGAAAACCGCGCTCTGGGATCCAGACCGTCCACTGCGCGCCCAGCAAAGCGGAAATGCGTCACAGGCAGGAAGTGGGTCGCGAGCGGGCGCGGGGCACGTTGGGAATCGTAGTAGCCAAGATTCGGCCAGGCGTCGAGGGGCGTGGCTCGTAGGACAGCTGCCTCCCCACTCCCTTTCCAAAATGTATCGCGGGAAATGAGATTTTGCGGGAAGTGATGTGCAGAGCATTCTGGGAACTGTAGTTTAGCTAGTCTGGCCATCGCTTCTTTGGTGGGCGGTGGCGCTGAGGTTCCGCGAAAGGACTGAGGCTTGGAAGGAGGTATGTGTTGTGGGGTCGGGCGGCTCCGCAGTGATTCGAGGGTCCGGGCCTACTGGAGGCCTCAGTCGTCCCAAAGCACAGGGCCACGTTGCTATGGCAGCCTTTGCCCCAGATCTTGAGTGCAGCCCCCGAGTGGCGGGAGGAGGCCTGCTGTCAGCCGGGTGGGGTCGCGGTGGAGGTGGGCCGCGGCCAAGCTCTAGGCCCGGGGGCCCTCTAGCGCCGAAAGAGGGGGGAAGAGCTGGCAGAGGCGCCTAGGCCTGATGTTGTTGATCCTCTTGGTAGAAGGCGATGCGTTGGAGGCGTCAAGCAAACGACCTGCGAGCAGCGCTGCAGGCCCCGCTGCAGGCCCCGTGCTTCGCTGGTCACGGGCAGGACAAGAGTTGTTGTGTCCTATGTGCTGGTCCTGGGGCTTTAACTCAGTGCCTGGGCGCTGGCCCCAAGCTTTTATGCTCCAGGCTGGCACTCTACCACTTGAGCCACAATACAGTTCCAGCTTTTTTTTGGTGGATAATTGGAGATGAATTGGAGTCTCACGGCCTTTCCTGCCCAGGCTCGCTTTGATCCTCAAATCTCAGCCTTTTGAGTAGCCACCAACGCACAGCAATGACAAAGTTTTTGTCCTATGTGGAAGGGATTTTCAAAATACGCTTGCTGCGGGCTGGGAAGGTGGCTCAGTAGTAGAGCGCTTGCCTTGCATGAATGAGGCCCTGGGTTCGATTCCTCAGCATCACATAAGCCGAAAAAGCTGCTGTGGGCTCAAGTGGTAGAGCTCTAGCCTTGAGCTGAGGGACAATGCCCAGGCCCAGAGTTCAGGCCCCACTACCGGCAAGCATATATATGCTTGCTGGGCTGAACAGAATCCCTAACTCTCTAACCTTCCCCTTCCCCTCAACGATTATAATACTTATTTGCACACTTAACTACATGGAAAATCATATTTCAGGATGTAACTCTGAGTTACTTCATTCAAGTCATACAACAAAAGTTCAAACACAGAAACTAAGTTCTGGTGACAGAGGATGCTAATAGTTCAAATTTCAGAGGGGAGTGGGATTAGAACCTCTGATTTTTGCCAGAGCCAGGGCGTTTAGCCATTACTCTATATTGCCACCTAGTGGCAGGCATTCACAGTTGGCAGAAAAGTTAAACTAATTGTTCTTTTTCTGCAACTTTGGCTTCCTGTACCATTTCTCTGATTAGTACCAAGCAACATGAAATCTTATGTGTCAAGGTTATATTGACACATAACACCTGTACCCTTATGAAAACAGAAAATATTTCCTTTCAATCATGCTTCTCGCAGTATATACAGAACATTCATTTATATCACTATCGTTTTAGTCATCATATTGACCTAAGTGTAATTTTTATGGGTGGTTGACATTGTTAACCAAATAGGACAGCTTGCTTCAAGTCTTTAATCTGCAAAATAGGGATAATTTTGCCAGACATTGAGGCTTTGTGCGGCCCAGACTGAATTGGGTGCCCATGTGATGTCTTTGAATTACACTCATTAGAGTTCTTACCACTTTGTATTGGAATCTTCTCCATACTTGTCTATTTCCTCTACAGATTGTTATTGTGCATTTTAACTTTGTAGCTGGAGCACAGGAAGAGTTCATTAATGAGTGAATTACCTGTTAGATCCTGAGGAAAATCCAGTGAGTCAGTAAATTCAGAGTTTTCATGTGATTTAGCAACTGGTTTTAGCCTCAAGAAACCCTGGTGTAGACTAAATTTCATGCTTGGTTTAGCTTCCTCTTAAGTAAACTGAAGTACAATGTCATGATTAATTTATTTTTGAAGCAGAATCTCACTGTGTTTGCTAGCCTCAAGTACTAAAGTCACATATCACCATGCCCAGTTAACTTTATCCTTTTTATTTTACTTTATTTTTTTGTTTCTGTCAGTTGCGGGGCTTGAACTCAGAGCCTGAGTGCTGTCCCTGAGTGCTCAAGGCTAGTGCTCTACCACTTGAACTGCAGTGCCACTTCTGGTATTTGAGTGGTTGGTTGGAGATTTCTGTCCAGTCTGGCTTTGAACCACGATCCTCAGATCTCAGCCTTCTGAGTAGCTAGGATTATAGGCATGAGCCACTGGCACCTGACCACTTTATTCTTTTTAGCTAGCACATTTCATTTTCTTTTTTTTTTTTTTTTTTGTCGGTCGTGGGGCTTGAACTCTGGGCCTGGGCGTTGTCCCTCAGCTCTTCAGCTCAAGGCGAGCGCTCTACCACTTGAGCTACAGCGCCACTTCCGGTTTTCTGGTGGTTTATTGGAGATAGGAGTCTCACGGTCTCTCCTGCCCGGGCTGGCTTTGAACCGCGATCCTCAGATCTCAGCCTCCTGGGTAGCTAGGATTACAGGTGTGAGCCACCAGCGCCCAGCTTCATTTTCTTTTTAAAATTAGTTGTTGCTATGGTTTGAACCTAGGGTCTTGTGCTTGTTAAGCAGGTACTCTATCACCTGAACCACTTTGCCAGTCCTTTTTTGAATTGGTTATTTTCAAGGTAGAGTTTCACTTTGTGTGTGTGGATTGAACTCTGGGCCTGGGCTCTGTCCCTCGGCTCTTCAGCTCAAGGCAAACACTCTACCACTTGAGCCACAGCACCACTTGTAGTTTTCTGGTGGTTAACTGGAGATAAGAGTCTTAGGGACATTCCTGCCTGGGCTGGCTTTGAACCAAGATCCTCAGATCTCAGTGTCCTGAGTAGTTAGGATTACAGGTATGAACTACCAGCACCTGGTTAGAGTTTCACTTTTTTATGCCTGGATCACCCTGAACTGTGATCCTCTTATTTGTGCTTCCTTTTTGTCACTGGTATGACAGATGTACACCATTGTACCCACCTATTATACTTCTCCCATGGCTTGGTATGATAGGCTTGTACCACTGTGCCCAGCCACTGATTGAGAAGAAGTCTCATGAACTTTTATACCTTGAACTGCAATCCCCCCAATCTTCACTTTCAGATGGCTAGGATTACAGGCTTGGGCCAATGCAACTACCCAGCATATTTCTTTGAATAAATATGACTGAGCACAAAACTAAAGTGTAGCTGCCTAGAATTTTCTTTTATAGGCAATATTCTATTTTAAGTTCTTTTTTTTTTGGTTGGTCATGGGGCCTGAACTCTGGGCCTGGGCACTGTCCCTGAGCTCTTCAGTTCAAGGCTAGCACTCTACCACTTGAGCCATAGCACCACTTCCAGCTTTTTCTGCTTATGTGGTGATCAGGAATCGAACCCAGGGCTTCATGCATGCAGGGCAAGCACTCTATCACTCCTATTTTAAGTTCTTTAGAAAGGAGATTAGAGGGTTGTAGATCTCCATAATGTAATAAAAATATAATAATCCTATACCCAAAGACTTTGAAAGTCTATACCTGAGTTTAAATTAGGTGGGTGTTTTTGTTTGTTTTTGCTTTCTGGTACTAGGGATTAAACTCAGAGCCTTTGATCTTGCCAGGCAAGTTCTTCACTTAGGCCACAGCTCCTGCCGTATATGAATGTTTTGAATACCTCATTCACTTTAGTGTGCATGCTTACAAATCGATCTTCCATTTGTAGCTAAACATTATCATCTGCAGTTTTTTTCTTCTCTGCCATTTTGAACAGCTGAGTTCACAGGGCCTGGCTTGGTGTTGATTTCAGTATGCTGCGACGAAAACCAACACGCCTGGAGCTAAAGCTTGATGACATTGAAGAGTTTGAGAGTATTCGAAAGGATCTGGAGGTAAGAGTACCACTTCCAAACCCTTTGGAGATATTCAAGACAATAACCTTAACTTCAGAACCTTGGACTCAGTCACCAACAGTTGATTTGAAATTTCTCTTTGGGTGCTTTATAGGCATGTTTCCTGAGATTGCCATAACAAAATATTACAAAGCTGGTGGACAATAGAAATTTATTCTTTGAGCCTGGTGCTGGTGGCTCACGCCTATAATCCTAGCTACTCAGGAGGCTGAGATTTGAGGATTGTGGCTCAAAGTCAGCCCAGGCAGGCAAGTCCGTGAGACTCTTATCTCCACCAGAAAACCGAAAAAAGTGGTGCTGTGGCTAAAACTTGTAGAGCATTAGCCTTGAGCTGAAGAGCTGGTGGACAGCGCCCAGGCCCAGAGTTCAAGGTCTACAGCAGACAAAAAATAAACTAACTAATTAATTAAATAAAATTATTCTCTGACAGATCTGTAGGTCACAAATCTGAAATCATTGTTATACAGCTGTCAAGATGTTACTGGGCTGTCAAGGTACTGGCAGGCAGAGGATGTTTCCTGCCCTTTCAGCCAAAAAGCTGCTGGCATTCCCTGCTTAGGTCACATCACTCCAATCTTGCTTGCTTGTTCCATTGCTTCCTCCTCTTCTGCTCAGACTTTCCTTCTTATAAAAATATATGTAAGGGGCTGGGAAGGTGGCTCAGTAGTAGAGCGCTTGCCTTGCATGCCTGAGGCCCTGGGTTCGATTCCTCAGCACCATATAAGCAAAAAGAAAAAAGCCGGAAGTGGCACTGTGGCTCAAGTGGTAGAGCGCTAGCCTTGAGCTGAAGAGCTGAGGGATAGTGCCCGGGCCCAGAGTTCAGGCCCCACTACCGGACCCACCCTCCCCCCCCAAAAAAAAAGAAAAAAAAGATGTAAATACTTGTAGGGTTTACCTCAATAATCCAGGGCAATTCAGATCAGTTCATCTCAAAGTCAATTTTTTTTTTTTTGTATGTGTGTGCCAATACTAAGTAAGGTTTGGGCTGAGGGCCTTTTGCTCTTGCTTAGCTTTTCTGCTCAGTGTTGGCACTCTACCACTTCAGCTATACTTTTACTTCTGGCTTTTTAGTGGTTAATTGGAGGTAAGAATTTCTTGGATATGGATGCCTGGCCTACCTTTGAACCTTGATGCTCATATCTCAGCCTCCTGAGTAGTTAGGATTACAGGTGTGAGCCACTGGTGCCTTGCCCATTTCAAGATCCTTAATCCTATCTGCAGAGATGGTCCCTGTCTCCTAAGGTAATATTTACAAATTCCAGGAATTAGGATCTGATAGCTTTGGAGACCATTTTCACTTTACTATACTTAATGTATTAAAAAAAAAAGTTTCTGGGCCTGGTTGCTCATGCTTGTTATCCTAGCTTCTCAGGAGGCTGAGCTCTGATGATCACTGAAGCCAGTTCAGGCAGGAAAGTCTGTGAGACACTTGTCTTCAATTAACCACCAAAAACCTGGAAGTAGAGCAATGTTTCAAGTAGTAGAGCACTAACCTTGAACAGAAATGCTCAGGGCGAGCACCCTGGTCCTGAGTTTAAGACCAGCAGCCCAACAATAAAAATCTGATGATGTAGCTCAGAGCATTTGCTCTGAGACCCTAAGGTTGAATCCCCAGTATCACCAAAGCGGGTAAAAAAATCAAAACAACAAATGAACTCTTGATTTTTTTCCTTAGACTACTCATCCCTTTTAGGGCTCATCTAATGGTTTAGGCCAGAAACCAAGCAGTTGCACTTGAATCTTTCTTTACCCCTCTGTTTTTACTGTGTCTTGTCAATCCTGTAGTTCCAGATGTCTGATCATACCCTTACATCTCCTCCATGGAAACCAGATTTCAAGTGACCATCTCTCCCTGTGTGATTTTAACTGCTATTAGCCTTTCTATCTTCATGTTTCTCTGTAAAGTACATTCTCCATCTTCTTTCTATCTACTCAGAACATGCCATCCTTCTATTTAAAAGTCTTCAATAGTTTCTTGTTCCTGGAATAAAATCTGAATTCTTTACCATGGCCTGTGAGATTTTTGTGCAATTTGACTTCATGCTACTATCTGTTTATTTAGTGTCTTTGCTGGGGCTTGAAATCATGGTCTCATGCTCTCCCTTGTTTTTCTCATTCTAGATTGGCATTCTACCATTTGAGCTACAGCTCTACTTTGGCTTTTTGCTGGTTAATTCGAGATAGACGTCTCATGGGCTTTTCTGTCTGAGCTGGCTCTGAACTGTGATCCTCAAATCTCGGCCTCTTAAGTAGCTGGGATTACAAGAATGAGTGACCAGTACCTGGCACCTCATACGACTCTTGTCTTGTTCTCTACACCCTGACCACACTGGCTTCTGATGTTTCCTTGAACGTGCCAAACTGTTGATCACTGGCCATTGCACACATGGCTCCCCTCTGCCTGTGATCCATTCTCAGTTTAAATGTCACCTGCCTGACCCTAACAAGTTAGATGTGTCATTCTTATCCATGAGGCCTTACCTTCATTAGGCATAGGAAGCACCACACGTTTTTCATAGCATTCATTATAACTTGTAATTACATTTCTTGTAAAATCACTTTCATTAGGACAAAGTTTCCACCTTCTTTCCCACTGAGTTCCCAGAACCTAGCATGCAGTATTTTTAAATGTGGTCTGGCTACATAGTAATAGAGGTCCATTAATAATAGTTAAATACCCCAGTGGCCTTCAGATGAAGTTCAAGTTCCTCAGGCTGCTGTACAAGGCCCTGTGTGACCTGACCTTGATCATCTCTCCACTTCATCTCCCCCGCCAAGTTATCTTTACCTGATCTCAGTGCCTGTGCAGGCTGTGTTCCCCTGGCCTGAATGCCCTACCCTTTGTCGGGCTAACTCCTCATCTTTGAACTCAGCTCCTCCCAGCCCCCTGCTGTGTTAAGTTCACCCTCCTTCCTGTGTTGACCCATGGCTGCCACTCTCTGAGACTTTATTTTTCTCTTTTCTTCCACTGGGCCTTCAGTTCCTTGTAGGGCAAGGATTATGTATTCATCTCTGTGTCTACTCCCAAAGGTGGGCTTACTATAATCATTTTCATTTGCTTCCCTGGTGGATACTTCTTATTTGTGAGACAGGGGACATTCCATCTTATACATACTCACAAACATGACTGGCTTTTCTAGGTACATTATATGCTTCATAGTAACCTTAGATGTCTTTTCCCTCTTCTTCATCCACCCAACTTTAGTGTTTTGCAAACATCATCATCTTGTACCTTTTAAGAACTTGTATTAGTTTCTATGTTATTAAGTATATATATTTTTTCTGGTATGGTTATGTGGACTTAGGACCTCATACTTATTCAGCTTTGCTTGTTCAGCTGATGTTCTACCACTTGAGCTACTTCTCTAGCTCAGGTTTTTGCTAGTTTTTTTTTTTTTTTGGAGATGAAGTCTAAATTACTTTTCTTTCCAGGTTGGCTTTAAACCTTGATCCTCTGGATCTCAGCCTCCTCAGTAACTAGGATTACAGGTGTGATCCACAAGTGCCAGCTAAATATGAGTTTTAACTATGGTTAAAGCTTCAATTTAATGAGTCTGATAAAATGCTAGCATATTGCACTTTGACTCTGCAGAGTCAGCTCACTGTTGAGTTAATAATTGGACTAAAGACAATTACCTTGTGGGTTTGACCTGTTTTAGAGCAATTTAGGGAGGGAAAGTCTTAACCCCAAAATAAAACCAATAAATCTTTTTTGTTATTTATAATTTATCATTTTGTGCTGGTCCTGAGCCTTGAACTCAGGATCTTATCTGATGCTCCCCTTTAGCTCTTTTGCTCATGGGTACCACTTTAGCTACATATCCTCATGTGGCTTTTTGCTGGTTATTTGGAGGTAAGAGTCTCAAGTCACTCCCTTAATCACCCAGATTCAGCCTCCTGAGTAATTAGGGTTACATTCATGAGCCACTGGTGCCCGGCTAGACAACTGGCTTTATTTTGTTTTGTAGACAAGGTCTTTAGCTCAGGCTGGCCTCAAACTCAAGATTCTACCACCAGCTGGGCACCAGTGGCTCACGCCTATAATCCTAGCTACTCAGGAGGCTGAGATCTGAGGATCACAGTTCAAAGCCAGCCCAGGCAAGGAAAGTCTGTGAGACTCTTATCTCCAATTAACCACCAGAAAACTGGAAGTAGTGCTGTGGCTCAAGTGGTAGAGTGCTTGCCTTGAGCTGAAGAGCCGAGGAACAGTGTCCAGGCCCAGAGTTCGAGCCCCATGACCGACAAAAAAAAAAAAAAAAAAAAAAGATCCTACCACACAGCCTCCCAAGTGCTGAACCTAGCACAATTGTATTTCACCATGCATAGCTCTAATATTTAATTTTTTATGGATGTTAGTTTGATTACACGTATGTAACTCTAGATTCTCAAAGAGCCAACAGCTGTTCCAAGTTTGAAGCCTTTGAAGTGTTTGAAATTTCATTCCAATTGAGTGTTCTCAGAATGAGAGGGCCCTTTGCTTTTTTAGAACTTGTTCTCATGAAAATGTTTGGGAAGTACTTCAGATATCACTTATTTGCATTGTAATCAGGAAGGTCATTATATTTGTCAAATAAGAGGTCACTGCTGAGAGACTAAGGTTTTGGAGCATTTCAGAGTTTGGTTTTTTTGGATTAGGGATGCTGTGTCTCTGAAGTCAACGCAGATATTCCCAAATCTGAAAACTCTAACGCTTGAAACACTTCTGGTGTTTTGGCACTTCAGATGGGGGATAATCTGTACCTTATTTAATTCTCTGTAATGTTGGGTGATCATTCAGTATTAAGTGGTATAGAATGGTGGCAGGGGTTAGTTGAGCTATTCTCTAGATTAAATTTTGGTCATTCTCTCTCTGTACTGGGGTTTGAACTCAGAGCTCTGTATTTGCTAGGCAGGTGCTTACCACTGATCCATGCTTCCAGCCCTTTTCTGAACTGGTTATTTTTTTTGTGTGTGTGTGTGAAAATACTGTACAGAGGGGTTACAATTACATGAGCAAGGTAATGAGTACATTTCTCATCCAGCATTGTTGCCTCTTCCTTTGTTTCCTCTTACCATCCCTTCCCATCTCCCCGCTTCCTCTCCCCCCAACTGGTTATTTTTGAGTTAGGATCTCACTTCCTGGGTCAAGACCCACCTTCTTAGGCTTCCTGTCATAACAAGGATTACAGGTGTGTGCCACCTCACACAGCTTTCAGTTGAGAAGTGGTCTTGTACACTTTTCTGTCTGGAGTGGCCTGGAACTTTGATCCTCCCAATCTCAGTCTCCCAGGTATCTAGGATTATAGGCATATACCACCAGCATCCGATTTACGTATTCTTTTATAGCATCTTTATAGTCAATAGTGGCAGTTATGGGCTTAGTCTCTTCTTAAAAATGAACAAACTAAGACTAATTTTGTGACTTATTTTCTAAAGTCATTTGTGATTTAAGAGCCTACCTTTTTATTTGAAACTAAGTAAGGCTTTCCATTTTTCCACCCCAATCCTGTATTGAATTTGAACTGGAGAGTACAGTTTCAAAATGGTGATAAAACTACTCTCAGGTCACACTCAGCCTGACTCCAGCCATCACTACTGTCACAAGAGAGAAGGGGATGGGGCTTATGAATCAACCAGAGAACTTAAGAAAACATTTATAGTGTTTTATTGGTCTGGCCTTTGAAAGTACAGACGATAGGTGCTCACAGATTGTCTGTATCAGGGGCTTTGACTTTGTGACTCACTCTGGTATTAAATGAGTTCATATAGCAGTGCATGTTTGACCTACAGTGGTTAAAGAGTGTGGAGTAGAACCAAAGAACTGTTTCAAGAAAAAAATTCTACAAAGAAGCCAGGTGCTGGTGGCTCACACCTACAATCCTAGCTCTCAGGAGGTTGGAAGCCAGCTCAGGCAGGAAATTCTTACCTCTAATAAATTACTCAGAAAAAGCCAGAAGTGGTGCTGTGGCTCAAGAGGTAGAATGTTAGCCTTGAGCAAAAGGAACCTAGGACTGGCAACTAATAATAATAAAAATAATTCTGTAGAAGCCTGCTGTACATTTAACAGATTTTTGTTGGTAGTATTAAAGATGCAGAAGAATATCATTTGAGTGACTACTATGAAAAGTATGGCTAGATTGAAAACTGAAGTGATAGAAGACAGGCAGAGTGGAAAAAAAGAGAATCTGCTTTTGAAACAACACAATGGATAAAATTCTATTCTCAGTACTAATAGGAATAATCATGAAGTGGAAAAAACTCTAAGCCAGAGCTTCATTCTGCTGGATCAAGATGCCCTGAACGTGGATCTGGCAACTTTATGCAGTGGGGGAAGTGATTTTGGTCTTGGTGAACATTGGTGGAAGATAAAGCTGTGGTGTTGGAGGTGGTGGCAGCAAAGGAAGTCATGGAGGTGGCAATGTGGCCATAATGGATCTGGTTAGAGGAATAGAGGGGAATGTGCTGCATGTTGCTAGTGGTCCTCGGGTTCTCCTTTGATTCAGACCATAGAAAGATGTCTGGCAAGGCAGGGATGGAGGCTGTGTTTACTCAAAGTTCTCTGTCCTTAGATTGGTCACTAGCAGTAACAGCAGCAGCCTGTAGCCAACCAGTGCAGTTACTCACAGGCTCACTGTAGCATAGCTTCATTCTGTTCAGATTCACATTTCTCCCCCAGCAGCACCTCATCACACCTTGGCCTCCAATGGTGCTGGCTCTACTCCCTTATAAAAAAGTGGCATCCACCCACGGATGACCACATAAGGCTGTGCATACATGCACCTCATCTCAAGGCCATATTCAGGGTTACCTAAGGTAGCACACGCATGCAGGACTCCAGGTTATATGGACCTGTTGAACCACCTACATCCCATTCCTTGGGTTGTGAAGGCACAAAGATTTCCAAGCTTATAGGCAAGAAGCCTGACCTACTCCATTAATTTTTCGTGGGGAGAGGGGCCCAGGATATTGAAACCAACGTAGCAGATATGGTGGTGGTGCCAGAGGACATGCTTGTGATGGAGGCACTTGTGGCAGTGGTATAACCATATGATGGCAAGTACTAGAATGGGATGTTCTGGATAGTCCCAGCACAGCTTGCAACAAGCACGGCTAGTGAGGAATGCGGTGACGCTAGATGACACTAAGGTCCTGTATCTTCTGTAGCTTCTTTTCATTCAATTAGGGTTACCCTGTACACTTGTGATAGTGGAAGGAAATTTTAACTTTTCAAAAAATAATCAGAATGAAGCCCTTCAACAGAGACCTCTTGATGAGCTACTATAGACCTTTCTGGTGGTACTTGTAGTGTCTGTGAGTCAGTTTGGCTGTAAATTTTTGGTGGTTATTTTACAAGTCATGTTATTTTCCATTCATTCTCTTGAATAATACAACTTACTTATACCTTTCCATGCCCTTAGCCTGCCACCTCTTATGTGTCTCTCTGGTGCAGCATCCTGTTGGGTCTTCACACAGCACAACTCCTTTTCTTTGCATCCCTGGCAGTGTGGGCACTCCTCTGTCATAGCCCTGACGGCCCTATGCTATTTAGTGGGTCCATTTCTCTATTAGACTGTAATGCCATGGAATATTGGGTCTACATAGCTTATCGCTGCATGCTGTATCCTTCTTGTAACCATTTTATTATTTTGGGCTGGAACAGGGGCTTGAACTCAAAGCTAAGAGTGCTTTTTCACTTCAGGCTGGTACTCTACCACTTGAGCCACATCTTCACTTCTGGCTTTTTGTTGGTTAATTGGAGATAAGAGTCTTTCAGATTTATCTGTCCAGCCTCGCTTTGAACCTTGAGCCTCCTGAGTGGCTAAGATTACAGGTGTGAGCCACTGGTACCCAGTCCTCTTCTAGTTATCTTAAACCAAGATTTCATTTATTGTTTATTAGAGCCTAATTCTGTCTATCATGCCATACTGAGAACATGGTAGGTGCTAAACAAACATTTACTAATTTTGAAAAAAAGTTGCCTTAATCCTATAATTTTGTATTTTCAGACCCGTAAGAAACAGAAGGAAGATGTGGATGTTGTGGGAAGCAGTGATGGAGAAGGAGCCATTGGGCTCAACAGTGACCCCAAAAGCCGGGAACAAATGATTAATGATCGAATTGGCTATAAACCCCAGCCCAAGCCCAACAATCGCGCATCTCAGTTTGGAAATTTTGAATTTTAGATGGATTTTCTTGAATGCCAGAACCCTGGCATGGAATAAAATGATGGCAGAAGTACAAATCAGGTTTAGAGCATTGAATGCTTGTAGTGAAGCAGAATGTTTTACTTCCTGCAGAGAGAAATCATTTTTGCATGAAATTACTGATGTGTAACACACACAAGCTGGAACCCAAATTCTGGTTTGTCTGGAAAATTTGACTGTGTAAAGCTTATCTGACTTTGTTTTTAAAAATAAATGTATTTTTGGAAAAGTGTGAGACATCCATGGTGAAGTAGGTAATATTGTTAAGCTCCAGGCTTTAAGAGGTAACCTCATTCTACCTGTATTTAGTAAAAGACTCTAAGCATAAAATGCCTTGGGTTGATTCCTGTCACATTTAATTGACTAATTTATTCAGCAAGTACCGAGTGCCTACTGCATGCCAATCAACAACTATCTCTGCCATAGTTGGGATGACAGATAATACGCCACCCTGCCTCGTCCTCAAGTTTAAAAAATTCAGGAATCCTTGCGATTTCAAAATATTCATGAAAAGGCTCATGAAAACTCTGTCTCTGGAATGAAAAAGGTCATGTAAGGGATTAAGAGATGTGGCTCCGGGGCTGGGAAGGTGGTTCAGTGGTAGAGCACTTGCCTTGCATGCCTGAGGCCCTGGGTTCGATTCCTCAGCACCACATAAGCAAAAAGAAAAAACCCGGAAGTGGCGCTGTGGCTCAAGTGGTAGAGCGCTAGTCTTGAGCTGAAGAGCTGAGGGACAGCGCCAGGCCCAGAGTTCAGGCCCCACAACCGGACCAAAAAAAAAGAGATGTGGCTCCAGTGATAAGACTGCCCAGCAAGCATAAGACCCTGAGTTCAAACCCCAGGAGTCACATAGATCTTCACATGTTACTAGCTTTTTTTTTTTTTTTTTTTGCCAGTCCTGGGCTTGAACTCTGGGCTCAGAGATGTCTCTAAGCTCCTTTTGCTCAAGACTAGCACTCTACCACTTGAGCCACAGTGCCACTTCCAGCTTTTTCTGAGTAGTTTACCAGAGATAAGAGTCTCACAGACTTTCTCATCTGGGCTGGCTTTGAACTGTGATCCTCAGATCTCAGCTTCCTGAGTAGCTAGAATTACAGGTGTGAGCCACTGGCACCCTGGCTCTAGGCTGGCATTTAAGGAGAGAGAAATGAAGACAATGGAATCATGACATCTGAAAATTATTGACACCTTAAAACCAATGGCAACAACCAGCCTTTTCACATTATAAAGAAACCAGCTTATTCTGATTTCATTCTGGATAGAAAGACATGCATACAATCACAAAATCAAAATATTTATTTTGTTCCTTTGCACATGACACTGTTAAAACATTCCTACGACAGCAATACTGCTCTCCAGGAGCTTACAATCTAAAACAGTCAACATGAATTGTAGACCAGTGATTAAGGCATTATAGCAAACCCGGACTTTGTATCTTTAGATGTATTTTCTGAAGAAGTGGCTAGAGTGGGCAGGGTCAAAATCAAATGACATAGACTGGGTATTCCCATGCCCCAC
This sequence comes from Dipodomys merriami, assembly GCF_024711535.1. NCBI lineage: Eukaryota > Metazoa > Chordata > Mammalia > Rodentia > Heteromyidae > Dipodomys > Dipodomys merriami. The sequence continues at coordinate 82,127 of NW_027206497.1, read as the reverse complement.
CCCACAGATCTTTATAAGGAATTCCTTGAGACTGGAACCCAAACCCAGTATCTGTGGCCTAAAAACTAATTCTGGACAACCCTACCATAGGACAAGTGAAGAGACTTCATTTCTAACCTTCTGTTTGTGGGCACTGGTGGTGAGTGGAGTGGTGTCAGCACCTGAGATTCTGCATCTCTAGGGAGGGTACTAGGTAGCCCCCTTGCCCAGCATTACACAAATTTCAGTGGCATTGCTTCTGGAAGGTCTAGCAGGCTTGGAAATCAAGTTCTGGCTGGTATTTAAATCCACAGCCCAGCAGTGCCCACTGCATCAGAAGGGCCAGGGAGACAATGCACTGCATTACCAGAGACAAAAGACTGAAAAAGGAGAGAAAAGGAGGGAACTAAAAAAAAAAAAAATGGGGATACAGTCTTCTAACAGACATGAAGAAGGAGCAAGAAGAATTTCAGATTAAAAAAAAAAACCCAGAGAATAGGCATCAAATTCCAAATGAACAGGGATAAGAAATGAGACAAAAATTAGTCAATGAGATTGTTGCATTATTAAAAACCCAAGAGCTCAAGAAGGTCAGAATTTAAGCTTTAAGATTTTTCTTTTTCACTGGCCTCATCCTTTGGCCACCTAGTATAAAGACATAAAATTCAGGATTTTCAGATTATTTCTACCCCAAATACCTAAAGACTCATTCTGGGTCTGTCGGTAAGTTGCAAATTCATAGTACTTTGGCTAAACTGGGCTTGGTTTTTCTCATCTCACTGATTAAGTACTGGAAGGTGTTTCATTTTATTTTTACAGTGCTGGGGATTGAATCCAGGGCCTTGTACACGCTACCCAAGTGCTCTACCTCTGAGCTACATTTCTAGCTCCTGGAAGATACTTGATAGCAGCTCACATGGAGATTTCTAGAGAGCACCAGTCACCACTTAGCATTGTTTCTTATTTATTATTCCTTGGCTTTGGAGAAAGCAACAGACTATTTACACTGTAATGTTGGGCTCTGTCAGTACCTGTTACTCACTTTTCTCATGCTGAGTATCAGCACTACAGGGGGCTGAACTGAGAGAAAAGCAAAGCTCTAAATGTTGGTTCTTGGATTTTAACCTTGATCCAAGAGCCTCAAAGCCTCTCGGTTCAGGACCACCAAAGTACATATTACTTGTTTTCCAGTATTGAATTGGCACCTACAGAGGAAGTACAAACTTCAAACCCACAACACAGGCCAACAGGATAGCTGTCTTGTCTTCTCTGCCCAGAGGCACAATTGGATCTAGCACCAAGAAGGGCAGGATTAACAGACTGGAAGAATCACTTTAAAGAGGTAGTTTGGGGAATAAGACTGCAGTATAGACTAAAGACTGAACAGAATAAAAATCCAATGTGATTCTTCATTGAGCAAAGAGGTTTTGGCCACTCGTAATCTGATTAAGTCCCCAAGAGTAATGAAGGTGGACAAGGTTCTACCTAGGGTATGAGGCATGGGATTTGAGGGCTGAGGAAAATCTGCCCATCAGCAAACCACACTCTTAAGTCTCTCCAAGACAATGCCTGGCTTTTGCCTTTGTTCCTTGCAGCCTACAAATCACTTCCAAGAAACCATTTTTAAAAACCAGTGGCTTCATATATGCTACTATAGCTGTCACTTGTGTATTTGTGTGTGGGGGCGTGTGTGTATGCAGCTGAAGCTGAATAAATGTTTATGGAATGATAAAGTATTGATGAGCAGCATTACAGGAAATACATCTGCCCAGACACACAACCTACAATGAACATTCTAATTTTTTTTTTTTTTGGCCAGTTATGGGGCCTGGGCACTGTCCCTGAGCTTCTTTGCTCAAGGCTAGCACTCTACCACTTGAGCCACAGTGCCACTTCCAGCCTTTTCTGTTTATGTGGTACTGAGGAAGCGAACCCAGGACTTCATGCATGCTAGGCAAGCACTCTACCACTAAGCCACATTCCCATCCTGAACTTTGTAATTTTTGTGTGTGTGTGTGTGTTGGTTGTGGGGCTTGAACTCTGGGCCTGGGCGCTGTCCCTCAGCTCTTCAGCTCAAGGCTAGTGCTCCACCACTTTGAGCCACAGCGCCACTTCTGGTTTTCTGGTGGCAATTGGAGATAAGAGTCTCATGGATTTTCATGCCTGGGCTGGCTCTGAACCGTGATTCTTGGATCTCAGCCTCCTGAATTGCTAGGATTACAGGAATGAGCCACCAGTGCCCAGCTTGAACATTCTAATTCTTATGCCCAATACTAAGTACCTCCCTCCTCAGATGTCAATTTTGGGGTGCTGGGTTTGAGGCCTAGAAACGTGTTTTAACAAGCCTTCCAGATGATTTTGACACAACTAAAGTCTGAAAAACCACTGGTGGTTTCCAGGCAGATATAAAATAATAATAGGAAAAAGATAATTCAAACTCTTCTGCTTCATTCAGCAGGGTCAAATCAAGGTAAAATGGCATCAAAGTAAAATGACAATAGTTTTATTTTTAAAAACATTTCTATTTTCTCAAATGGACTGTCTTTTCCTTTCTGATTGGAAAGCTTATCCTAATCAAAATGTCAAAATATCAGGTGGGAAAACAAGTTGATGAGCAATCCAAAAATACAGAACCCAACAAGCTCTAGGCCTACATTTAGTCTCCAATCACCCCTCCACACACTGCAAAGGTTCTGGTGTAACACATCACGCCTAGTGAAAGGCACAATGTATTTTTCACTCACTGAGTACAATGACTGGACCTTCCTTTCTTCCTTGGCAGTACTAGGGCTTGAATGCAGGGCCTTGGGCTTGCTAGACAGACACTTTACCACTTGGAACTTGTGTTCTAATGTGACATTTGAGTCCTGGGTTGAGTTGGGCAAGAATGTCCCTCACTATCATCAATCCTGGTTGAAGTTAATCCCTTTTCATTACTGACCCAGGAAACAAAAAACAAAACAACCCCCATCAAATTCACATATTGTGTTAAAGAAAACCCAGAAGATTAAAAAGCAGCAGATAATCAAGTCACTGACTAGAAAGCTACTTGGATTAGCCAACAATCTAAGATGATGAGGGAGGAGATGACATCTCATGGGTGGCTTCACTATGAGAGAAATGGGAATCTCAGCTTACTGAAAAACATCACTTTACCTTGGAGACTGTAAACTAAACCTCTACTCAGCAGGTGTGTGTGTAAAGAGAGAGGAGTGAGAAGGGATGATTGGAGCAGGAATCCTGTCTTCCCAACTCAAGCTGCTTCCCACTGCAATTGGTAAGGCCACACCATGGAGTCTGGCATTAATGGCAATGCTCTGTGATGTCCACTACCACTGCTTTCTTCCAGCTGAAGAGAAAGTATCCTGTTCCAGCCCCTGCTGCCACTGCGATGCAGAGGTAGCCATTGTAGGTCATGAAGATGAGCATGAGGAAGTAGCTGATGACCACCTGGATGATATGCAGCACAGTTTGCAGGAGGTGAGGGAAGCTCAGCATCTGTTGCCTGGGGAGTAAACAGGGTTCTGAGCATGTGCAGATCAGGAGAAGTGGTGAGCAGCTGCAGCCATAAGCACAGCCTCAACTGTACTTCCTCACAGCTACCCTGCAACTCACTGTATTTGTATGCATGATTAGCAGCTCCTGAAATGGGGCTGTGAGGTTTATAAGCATTGGCCATATTTGGTCCTATATCAGGTAGAGGTAGGTGCCCTTCTGGGGAGAAGAGAAAACTGTGAAGTAAACTTGACTTAGCTCTACTTTGGCTGTGAAAGGGAAACCCTAAATCTTCCCACACTGATTTGCCTGAACACTTTCAAAGCTCACATTCTATAGAATGGAATTCAGTCTGAGAGTTGGGTGCTGTAGAAGAAATGACTTAACTAGTGATCAGGAGACCCAACTACTCATCGCTTGTGTCACTCTTGAGAAACTCAACAAGTATTTTGGCCTCACTAAGAATAAGTAATATTGTTTGCCTGAAAGCAGGATGTTGGTCTATATCATTTCTTAAGGTTCAAGACCTACACTTCTATTAAAGATTTACTTTTTTATTTTTATTCTTTAACAGTCCTGGGGCTTGAACTCAGGGCTTGGGCACTGTCCTTCAGCAGTGCTCAAGGCAGTGCTCTACCACTTGAGCCACAGCATCACTTCCAGCTTTTCTATGTATGTGGTATTGAGGAATTGAACCCAGGGCTTCATGCATGCTAGGTAAGCACCCTACCATAGAGCCATAGTCCCAGCCTTAAAGACTTACATTTCTATAAATCCCAAATTTCAAAAAAAATTGTTGATGTGTAGGCAAAGTAATAATCATTCAAATATTTTCTTAGAACACTGACACTAGCATAGTTGCAAACTATAAAATGAGGTTAGATTTAGCTGGATCAAACTTTTTACAGAAAGGACCAATTGTATTATACCATTCTTTTATACCTTGATCTGAAAATTCTTAACTTTACATATAGGCAAATGTTTTAAAATATGGACTCCTTATCTTCTTTCCAAGTGACAAATACACCCAGAATAAATATAACCCACAGTCAGGTGGTAGTGGCTCAGGACTGTAATCCTATATATTCAGGAGGTTGAGATCTGAGGATCATGGTTCAAAGCCTGGGCAGGAAAGTCCGTGAGACTCTTATCCCCAATAAATGGCTCAGAAAACTGGAAGTGGCACTGTGAGTCAAGTGGTAGAGTGCTAACCTTCAGCTGAAGAGCTGAGGGACAGTGCCCAGGCCCAGAGTTCAAGTCCCGTGACTGACAAACAAATAAACCCACAAAAAAAAAACTACACACACACAAAAATAACCCACAATCCCAAATCTCCAGACAGTTTTGCTGGAGGCTGCATAGAATTCAGGAAGAGACCTACTAATAAAACAGCTCTTTCCTGAATAACAAAGCCAAGGCTCTAGAAATTTTCTCTGGATCTGTTCAAGCTTCTTACCCAACAGTTTTGTGCGTCTCCATAAGGATGGTTCCATTTGGTCCAGGGACAGGCATAGAATTGTAGCGAATGCTGACTTGTGACTTTCGCAGTAGACTCTCTCGGGCTATCTTGAGTCCTTCATAGAACATTGCTAGTAAAAACACAGCCACAAAAGCTCCAGCCATTTCTAAGGAGGGAAGGAAAAGATAGTAGCACTGTCAAGATCATTAGTCAGTACATAATTCAGAAAGAAAGACGATACAGATAAAGTTCTGCTTTCAGGTGTGTTTTGTTTTGTTTTTGGTGGTACTAGGGTTTTTGTTAAGGCAAGTGGTTTGCCACTTCAGTCACACCTCCAGCCATTAGTTTTTTTTTTTTTTTTAAATACTTTTGTATTGCTACCTCTTTACCTGCCTGGTTAGAACAAGTGAGATGTTTTTAGTTACCATAGCCTCTATTGAAGAATCCATTTACTTTCTGATTAAGATATAAAACTTATCTCAAATAACCTTTTCATCTTGTTGCCTAATTTCATTAAATTAGCTCTGCTCCATTCAAATACACAATGTAGAACATGGAAAAGAAGAGTAATTACTTTTTTTTTTGGTCCAGTCGTGGGGCCTGAACTCTGGGCCTGGGCGCTGTCCCTCAGCTCTTCAGCTCAAGGCTAGCACTCTACCACTTGAGCCACAGCGCCACTTCCGGGTTTTTTCTTTTTGCTTATGTGGTGCTGAGGAATCAAACCCAGGGCCTCAGGCATGCAAGGCAAGCGCTCTATCACTGAGCCACCTTCCCAGCCCCGAGTAACTACTTTTAAGTTCAATACTAGGGACTGAACTCAGGGCCTGTGCATAGAAGGAAGGAGCTCTCCATCTTGAGCCATGTCTCCAGTCCCTTTTTAGCCTTGGTCATTTTTGAGGTCAGGTTTCACTTCATGCCTAGACTGTACTCTTTGTTCTTCCCCAGGTTGCTGGTGACAACATGGCAGGCATGCGCCACTGAACCCATACATTGGCTGAGATAAAATCTTGTAAATTTCTCTTTGTCTGGGCTGGCCTCGAAGTATAATCCCCTAGTCTCTGCCTCCAAAGTAGGAACAAGCTTGAGACATCTTTGCCTGGCTCAGGCTACATATCATGACCAGGCATTTCCATGCTAAGTCTTTCACAATGTGAAGTGTTGATAATAAGAACATATTCATGGTGCTAATTTAACAAACTAATGAGCTAAATGCTCCCCCTTTCTCAAAACAAAATAAGATATGTCTGGTTCCAAAGGTGGCGCACTTGACTACTGAGCCTGGCAATTTGAATTTAAAGAATTCAATGCCAAGAACCAAGAACTTTGTGTATCATAATTTACATACACAAATAGCAATGGTCTAGATAAGGTCATAAGATGCAGACCATTGTCCTAGCTCTGTGTAATTCAGGACAAGTCATTTCAACACTTGAAACTTAATTTATTTATACAATAGGATTATATTAGAATCAGTGCTTTTTTTATGCTGGGCACTAGTTGGATTATATCTTTTTAAAAATTGTTTATTGTTATTATAATAGTTATAGGTCAGGTAAAGAGTACATTTCTTTTTGGACAATGTCACCCCTCACCTTGCTTAGATCAGTGCTTTCTAACCTGTAGTTACTTTGTAGTATATGAATGTGACTGTAGTATTAGGTCCAGGACCAATACCTTATGTTCTGAACAAGGAAACACTCTAGAAAAGAATGAAAGAAAAGGGATTGCAAAAGATTTCTATCTGGTATTTAAATGGCTTTTCAGAGCTCTAGAACATATACATACTAATTAAGGGAGATTTAGCAGAGGACCAAAGTAAATACTAGATATCCTGCCTTCCATTTAAGGAATAGAACCCATGATGGTGATATATCAAGACCATAATGATTCAATAATTATGACAGGAAGAGATAGAGGTGGCTTGCTAAATTTTTTGTCACCATTTATGGATTACTCACCTCCAGGTGTATTGATCACCAAACCAGAAAACAATAGTTCCACATTCTTTAAGTCAAAGTTGAAGGTCATACGCTGCCAGAACACCAAAGTAAGTCAGTTAGAGATGGCTGCATATTCTAAATGAGAATTTCAAACAAAAAGCCTTGGCACATTTAAAGGCAAAATAGGTTTATATAAGATGTTAAGGGGAGACTTTCTTCTTCATATCAGCATTTCTACCATGGGCACTGAGTAAGAATACTACTCTCTTGGCCCCTAAGAGCACCTTATGTCTTTTTTCTCTTCCCAAATGAAGTATAAAGACCTGAACACTTCATTCAGGAAAGGGCAAACTCCAAAGAAGCAAACTAGAGAACAAAGAACCCTAGAAACCATGGTTCTGGTATGACTCTACAGCAGACTCACCATATGAATATAGGTAAATTGCTTGACTTGTCTAGAGGTACACTACCTATATATTGATTGATTGATCTGTCTGTCTAGCTGTCTATCCTTAATATACTTTGGTTTTTTACTTCATTGGAAAGCTGACCTTTAAAGACAATAACATTTTAGTGCTACAATTCCATTACTTCTATTGTCTATGTGAACGGGAAAGGGCCTTTGCTTACCCTCCCCCAACACTCACCATCATGTTGTGCTCTCCTCCACCATGAGAGTGTGAGGCTGAAGTGGTCGGGTGATGGTGAGATGGGGGCATGGTACTATTGTGGTCCATACTGTTCATCCCCATATGGTGGGAATGATCCATTTTGCCAGGAAAAGATGAGAATAAGCTGGAGAGTCTCTGAAGAAAAGGAATGATATAAATAAGTATGTAGAAATAGTAAAAACAGTTACTTTTTCAATACAGAATTTTACCCAACAAATGAATGATCTGCTAGAATCTTTACTTAGATTTATTTTGTTTGTTTGTGATCTACAGATGAAGTAATGTGGGCCAATAGGGATCACGTTGGGAAATGAGGACAGAGGATTTATAGCAGGACTTCAGATAACCAACCCACACTCATTCTGCCAAACTGCTCCTGTAAGATACATAAATGAGTTCAAATTTGAATATGAGATAAGGAGAATGGGGTGTAGGAAAAAGATCATTTGTAATAATGTACCAATGGATACCATTAAGGAAATCTAATTTCTCTAAGGCTTTCTAATCATAAATGTCAGTAGATAAAAAGCCAGTACTTCAGATAATTCACCTAATTGGGATGGCCTGTATTTAATCAGGATTTTCAGATTACATTGTAACTTATAGGACAACTAGCGTCAGCTAATTGAAATTTGAAAAAAGGTCTATTGTTGCCCTGGGCAAGTAATGTGCTCAGACTTTAGGTATAATTTCAATCCTACCAGGACATTTGAGTCAAGAACGTGAAAAGCAACATATAAATTAGATATTCTATATTAAATTAAGTCTAGACAGTGCGTATTCTGCCTTGTGTCTTTACTAGCACATCAGTATTTTATTACAGAAGTCAGCCTGGGACATAAACTAAGGAGCAATAACTCCTACAGCTGAAGTTGGGAGCAGGAGAGTGGGAAGTTGAGGTGTGGATAGAGAGGGAGGTATTCACAGAATCTGCTTATACATTTCTCAACTCAATTTGTGGAAGAAAGAGTAGCTGTGAATGTTAACTAGGATCTGGGTGTAGTGGTGCATACTGGTAATCCCATTCATTTGGAAGGCTCAGGCAGAAGGATGAAGAGTTAAGAGGCCATCTTAGGTTACACAGTGAGTTCAAGGTCAGTTTGGGCTATATAACAAGACCCTGTTTCAAAAGAAAGAACAAAAAATAGGTATTCCTGTTCATGAGTCTAAGTATATTTCTCATCATTTATTCAATGAAGAATTTTTTATTCAATGCAGTTATTATTATGAGTCAAACATTGATCTAAAAACCAGTAATTTAACAGTGAAGACAAAGTGCCTGATAAGAGAAACTATGAAGTAAACAGAACAACTTCATAATGTGATTAGTGCTATGAAGTGAAATAAACAGGGTAATGTGGAAGTATTACTATGAGGTAGGAAAACATTTATTTATTTATTTGGAACAGAGATTTGAACTCAGGGCCTCATATTTGCTAGGCAGGCACTATACTGCTTAGCTATGCTACTAGCACTTTTTCACAATGTTTACTTTTTGAGACAGGGTTCTGTTTCTATCCAGGCCCTTGCCTACACCATAATCCTATTTCATGCATCCCACCATAGCTGGATTGAGGTGAACACCACCACACCCAGCTTCTTCTAGTATAGGAAATCTCTCAAACACTTTTGCCCAGGCTAATATGGAACTACAAGCCACTTGACCTGAGGCTCCAATGTAGCTGGGATGACAGCAATGCACCACCATAGTCAGCTATTGGTTGAGAAGGAAGTCTTGTGAACTTTTTGCCCAGCTGCCTCAAGATGCAATCCTCCTGATCTCTAGCAGCTAGAATTATAGGCCTGAGCCACTGCTTTTGGCTAAAGTCACGTTAGACAACTTCCAGGGTGAGGGAGCCATGAGTCTAACTCAAGAATACAAATATTCAGCAATCTATTTTTCCTTCTTAAACTACTCCAGATGCTATGGTTTATTAAAGATGATTATTTCCAGCAAAACATCAGTTAGACATAATCAAAGTTCCTCTTTGAATTTCAAATAACTTTTGTGCCAGATACTATACTATTTGAAAATTATACAACTAGCCAATCTGGTACTATAATATTTTTGTCCACAAAAGGTTTTATTGTAAACATTAAATAACAGGATAAATAAAATTAGAGAGCTTGCAAATTAGAGTTTGAGAGGAGGGCAGAAGTTAAAAGACCAGCTTAAGCTACACAGTGACAAATGGGTAAATGGGGAGCAGTTTTCAAAGAGGAAATTAGTGGTGTGGAGAGGTTATTGATATCTTAGCAATCACAAACTATGTTTTTAAGGCAAGCAAGCAAAGTGAAATCAGAACAACTAACACATCTGCATAAAGAGACTGAAATACAAGTTACAGATTATTGTTCTCTTCCAATGCAAGGTTGGATGATAATAATAACATTAGAAAACAATAAAGGATAATCTCATTCCATAGAGGCAGTGAATATTTACTAAGTGCCTTCTTTTGTAAGAGACTAAGAAAGACACAGAAATGGCCAGACATTATCTTTGAAGAGCTTCAAGGCTAAAAGCTAGGAGAAATGCAACAGTCATAATTTTCATTCTGAGGTATGAGTACTGTTTCGAAAGCAAAAACACAGCACCACAAATTATTTGAGTTGTGTCCTTGATTTCTGTTAACTTCAACATTCTTCCTATTCACAATTTTCAAAGACTTAGAGGTTTCTATTTGTTCAATCTTTGTACTACTAATTAGAGGAAGCTGTTCAATGACAATACATTATAAAAGCTCTTCAGACATATCAATAACTCAAGAATTCATATATTCAAACTTGAAAACTTTCAAACTATGCACCTGTTCTGAAGTGTCACCTGTGCAGGATACATTTCACATCCAAACATCCTAGGAAATAGATCAGGAAGAGAATCTATTTGCTTTCCTTGTCAACAGACAATGGACTTCAGTAATAGAATCTTATGGAAGGCTTACAATGGTATCTGAATAGGAAGGAATAAATCTGGTGGAAATTAACATACACACGTACACTGTAGCTTAAACTTAAATCAATCCTAATAAATCCTTATGTTTACTCAAAGCCTCATCTGGACTGGGATTGTAATTCAGCAATAGAGCATTTGCTTAGCTATGTAAGGCTCTGGATTTCATCCTAAGTACTGGAGGGGAAGGTGAGGAAAGCCCTTCTTTTAAGAAAAATTCCACAGACTATGTTAAACCTAAGTGATATTTACAATGGAGAAAAATTTTAAGTATTGTAAGAGGTGGTAATGTACCTCAGTGTAATAAGGTAGAATGCTTGCATGGTTTACATAAAACCCTGGGTTTGAGCCCAAGTAAAACACACACACACACACACACACACACACACACACACACACACACACACACACACACACACACACACACACACACACACACACACACACACACACACACACACACACACACACACACACACACACACACGAACATGAACACATAATGACTATATTTTTTTCTCTGATTACCTGGATGTTCAGAGACATGTATTTGAATAACTTAACTTCTTTATTTTCTCCTTTTTAAAACTTTATTATAAAGGTGACATAGTAGTTATAGTTACATAATTCAGGTAATGAGTACATTTCTTTTTGGACAGTGCCACCTCTTCCTTGTTTTCTCCCAGTTTTCCTGTGTTCCCCCTTAGTCTCCCCAAAGCAGATTAACTTACCAGACAAAAGGTACAAAAAGGGGCTGGAAAGGTGGCTCAGTGGTAGAGGCTTGACTTGCATGCCTGAGGCCCTGGGTTCAATTCCTCAGCACCACATAAGCAAAAAGAAAAAAGCCAGAAGTGGCGCTGTGGCTCAAGTGGTAGAGCGCTAGCCTTGAGCTGAAGAGCTGAGGGACAGTGCCCAGGCCCGGAGTTCAGGCCCCACGACCGGACCCCCCCCCAAAAAAAAGGTACAAAAAAATTAAAAAACAGCAACAAAGAAGAAAAAAAGAAAGCAAAGTAACAACAAACCTCATTTCCATTTCTTGGAGTTCATTTAAAAAACCATCATTTTATATGATCATATGCACATAGTTATTGAGCCTTTGTGATCCTCTCCTAAGAATATTCTCCTTTGTCTCATTGTATGGATGTGAATAAGCCAACTTCTAAAACAAGCAAAAATACCTACCATTCCCTGTAGAATAGAAATTCTATCTACAGGATGTAAACTAGCATTGTTGTTTTTCACATTTACTTCAATGGCTCTAATCTACAAATAAATACTGATATAAATAAGTCAAAGGCCAGGATCATAGCAATACTGTAATCTGAAAAGGTTTGACTTCAGAGAAATTATGGGCTCTATCTTTGGCTTATTCAACTTTCTCTGAACTTAAGAGTCAATCTGACTTGCTCTCTAAGAACTGTTTTCTCTGATTTAAGCTCCACCCTCACCTCTTTCTGAGAACTGGGCTCAAGGTCCACAAACTGGCTTTATGAAACCAAGTAAAGCACTGATCATTAAAGGAACTTGAAAAGTAATGACAAGTGATAGAAGGAACTTTAATTCACTGGGTTTCCTCCTTAAGTACAATCTTTAGACATATGCTAATACCAGGCTAACCCTCCACTATTCTATCCCTTCATAAAGTTTACAAGACCATTTGTAAAGAAGACATTTAAAAACAACACCAAAAAAACTTGAATAAATAACTCATGGATTGAATTGAAAAACAAAAGAAAAATTCTTAGTATTCGTGACTTTCTGATAAAGTTTACCTATACTATTGTATTACTAGATTGAGTTCATAACTAGGTAAGATTAGAAGTACTGTATTTTCATTTACATCTTTGCCAAGTAAAGTAAGCTAGTTTGAATAGAATCCAAGAGGGATCCAGTCACCGTTACATTAGATAATGGAGTAATGAAGAACTAATTTAACAGGAAAGCATCCATCAAAGAATTTGGAAGATGCTATGATTGACCCAGGAAAAGTTACTGAGCTTTTCTAGAACTGACTTCCAGTCTTTTTTTTTTTTTTTTTTTTTCTTTTTGGTCGGTCATGGGGCTTGAACTCTGGGCCTGGGCGCTGTCTCTCAGCTCTTCAGCTCAAGGCGAGTGCTCTACCACTTGAGCTACAGCGCCACTTCTGGTTTTCTAGTGGTTTATTGGAGATAGGAGTCTCACAGTCTTTCCTGCCCGGGCTGGCTTTGAACCGTGATTCTCAGATCTCAGCCTCCTGAGTAGCTAGGATTACAGGCGTGAGCCACAGGTACCCGGCTTGACTTCCAGTCTTTTGAACATAGAGAAAGGCTGCTGGGAGCATTAGATGTGGTAATATACATACAGCATATAGTGAAGTATGTAACAAAATGGAAGCTATTATTATTTTGTGGATTATTACAGTAAAAATATCTTTTTTTTTCTTTTGGTCGGTCGTAGGGCTTGAACTCAGGGCCTGGGCGCTGTCCCTCAGCTCTTCAGCTCAAGGCTAGCACTCTACCACCTGAGCCACAGCGCCTCATGCATGCAAGGCAAACACTCTACCACTGAGCCACCTTCCCAGCCCAGTAAAAAAGATCTTGAATAGGGCAAGTCCAGTGAGTGAACTTTGTAGGAGATGGCATTAATCAACATATTAGCTTTTTGTCTCCTAACCAAGGCCACTTTCAAGTTCTTCTTTTGCCTGTCCTGATTTGTCTCATACCAGAATGTAATAATTCCTTCTGCTAGCACAGAAAACTTCCTATATCTTTAGCATAATAAGAAATAGCCTACAAATTTTCCTTTCAAAGAAAACCAAGCACAAATTTGGCATAAGTGGCTCATGCTTGTAACCCTAGCTACTTAGGAGGCTGAGATCTGAGCGATTCTTATCTCCAGTCAACCAGAAAAAAGGCACAAGTGGAGCTGTGGCTCAAGTAGTAGAGCATTAGCCTCTAGCAGTTTAGTGCCTAGGCTTTGAGTTCAAGCCCCAGAACTGGCACAAAAAGAAAAAAAAAAAAGATCAAGCACAGATTTATATGGAACTGAGTTCATAGCAAATAGTCAATAAGTTCTCTCTAGTGAGGGTGGGCATGGGTCCTGAGAGGCGCACCACTGAGCACTGGATAAAAAGTGATTTGGGGCGCTTTAGCTGAAAGGAACAATTGTTGTTTTATATGTGCATGGTCTCAAGCAGCTGCTCAAGGAAGCGAGATGTCGAGGCTGCTTCCCAAACGAGTCAAACAAAGACAAGTTAAAGTCTTCAGGGCTCTATATACTTTTGAACCCAGAACTCCAGATGAACTGTACTTTGAAGAAGGTGATATTATCTATATGACTGACATGAGTGATACCAATTGATGGAAAAGGACCTGCAAATGCAAGACGGGGCTCATTCCGAGCAATTACATGGCTGAGCGGGCAGAATCCATTGACAATCCATTGCCTGAAACTGCAGAAAGAGGCAACCTGAGCTGGCTGAGAGAGTGCTTGGACAACTGAGTGGGCGTGAACGGCTTAGACAAAGCTGGAAGCACAGTCTTGTACTGCCACAGGGGTCACGAAGACGTGCTGGAAGCTCTATTTATTCAGCCCCATTTGAACTGAACCAGAGAACAAGTTGGGGGACACAACTTTGCATACTGCTGCCTGGAAGGGCTATGCTGACATTGTCCAGTTACTTCTGGCAAAAGGTGCAAGAACAGACTTAAGAAACAATGAGAAGAAGCTGGCTTTGGACATGGCCATGAATGCTGACTGTGCGTCTTTCCTGAAAAAGAGTCAGGGAACAGATAAAGTTCGAACATTAAGCAATAGAGAGGACTATCTTGATGATGAAGGGTCAGATTAATTCCATTCTGGAGCTTTGATATCTAGAACTTCTTTTGCTTTTGCCATTCCTAAACTTTGTTTTTGCCAGAAGAGTATATATAAATATAAAAAAAGTCTAAATGAAAATGGCAGTGTTGCACTGTGAGTAAGATGTATAAACAAATGGATGTATAAACAAATGTCTTACCTTTGTTCTGTCAATAAGTGATGGGCAGATGAATGGATCAAAAAATTGTGGTATCTATACACAATGGAATATTAAGCAGCCATTAGAAATGACAAAATAATGACATTTGCAGGGAAATGGATGGAGCTAGAAGAAATCATGTTGAGCAAGGTAAGCCAAGAGCAAAGAGACAAACAGTATATGGTCTCCCTGATAAGTGGATGCTAAATCCAAAATGTTAGGTGATACGACAAAATTAACAGGACTTAAGAAACAAAGAACTTCCACTCATCTGGTCAAACCACTACTAAATAACCCCATGCTGCTGATCACATGTATGGTGTATATGTGTACACCATTGTATGTTATAGACCATGATAGACAATTTGATCTAGGAAAGTTAGAATGTGTTTGTGACTTTAACTGAGCATCACTATCCCACAATACTGTGAAATTTAGGAAATTATATAATCACTTAATCACAATAAAAAAATAAGTGATGGGATATGTTGCTGTGTAAAATATATCTATATTCACCAGAGTAGAACAAGAAGAGATTATTTCTATTTGTCAAGTGAAAGGAACTTTAAGAATATTTTGCTTTAAAAAATCAGGATCTTGGGGCTGGGAAGGTGGCTCAGTGGTAGAGTGCTTGCCTTGCATGCCTGAGGCCCTGGGTTTGATTCCTCAGCACCACATAAGCAAAAAGAAAAAAGCCAGAAGTGGAGCTGTGGCTCAAGTGGTAGAGCACTAGCCTTGAGCTGAAGAGCTGAGGGACAGTACCCAAGCCCAGAGTTCAGGCCCCATGACCGGACCCCCAAAAAAATAAAAAATAAAAAATAAAAAAAATAAAAAAATCAGGATCTCTGGGCTGGGAAGGTAGCTCAGTGGTAGAGTGCTTGCCTTGCATGCATGAGGCCCTGGGTTCGATACCTCAGCACAACATAAGCAGAAAAAGCCAGAAGTGGTGCTGTGGCTCGCTAGCCTTGAGCTGAATTGCTAAGGGGCAGTGCCCAGGCCCAGAGTTCAGGCCCCACAACCGGCAAAAAATAAAATAAAATAAAATAAAAATCAGGATCTCTCTGTCTCTCTCTCGCTGGTTAAGAATATCTTGAAAGGATTTTTTAAAGGGGGAATGCATAGTATAGTAACATTCCAAAATACTTAACAGAAAATTGTTCTGTTCTCACAGAAATAAACATTTTAAGAAACTTAAAAAATACTAAGTCTTTGTCCTAGGAAGGCTTTAAACTATTTACTTTCTAAAGCATATTTATCTTATCTTTAGTTGGAGCCTTGAAGTTGGCCATATGCCAATTTGTTTCTGTTATCCTGGGTACTGTTAGATATGGGAAATGGCACAGTGTACACTGAGTGTAAGACAGTTTTATATTTCTTCATGTTTCTCCCTTTCCGTTATTTTTCAAGTATGGTGCAGTATTACCCAAATAGCTTTCAAAATGTCCTTGTAGCTACGTACTGGTGGCTCATGCTTGTAAACCTAGTTATTCAGGAGGCTGACATCTGAGTATCCATGCTCATAGCCAGCCTGGGCAGAAATATCCAAGCAAGAGCATAAGACTTTGAGTTCAAGCCCTAATACTCACACATACACAACACACAACACATAACACAATACAACACATACACAAACACACACACACACAAAGTCCATGTATTCAGTGAAATAATTCTTTCCAAATCTAACTCTGAACACTATAAAAAAGTTTCCCCTATTCCTTCCCTATCTCCCCTCCTAAAAACTCATCAAAAAAATTAATTTGTCGGCCAGACGCAAAATCTAGCCTCTTTAGAAAAATAAACATGAATGCGGGCAAAAGTTAGAAAATTAGCAAGATGGCTAAAATCTGACGCTCACTCTTGGTTTTAGCACTGACATTTATTTATAATAGGTTTAGTCTAAAATTCAAATTCTCTTTTCTTTTCCTGGTTTTGCACAATGGTGGATGAGAAACAAAGCAGAGGGACCGTACAGATTAGACTCCCACATCTGCCACGTGGCCTCTTCCCTGGCTCAGAGAGATGTAATCTGGAATTTCAGACAATTCTAGAGACAGCCTTCCCTGACTTCTGTAAGGGAAGGTTTTTATTCTTAAAACAATTAGGTTCATGTTCCTTTTTATATTTGTAAAAATATAAAAAGAGAAACCTATCTAGCTGATTGCCTGATTTTTCTAATGATTACTTATGAGTGGTGGCTTATAAGCTTTTGGCAAGCATGGATAAGGGAAATTCAAAGTAAAAGACAATACACCACCATAAATAAGGATTCATGCTATGGACTATATCCTCATCAACAGGTAACCAGTTTAACAGAGTTAACCCTGCCTTTTATGACCTGTATGGGAGTCAGTAGACAGTCTGAGAAATAGCCTGGTTTGGCTTCATATAGTGTTCAAATTTCCTTGTATCAAAGGTCTAATTCTTTCACAGTCTCTTCTGAGAGTAGACTATAGACTACTGGTGAACTTTAACATTCTCTTGATGGCATTATGAATTCCACATCTAAGTTGTTCTTTGGTGGAGAGCAGTGAAAGAGATATAGAAATCAGGACGGGGCTTTGATTTAATGAAGTAATAAATAGGGCATAGAAATCTGTCTTATGAGCTGGGCACTAGTGGTTCATGCCTGTAATCCTAGCTATTCAGAAGGCTGAGATCTGAGGATCATGATTCAAAGCCAGCTTGAGAAGAGAAGGCCCTGTGATACTCTTACGTCCAATTAACTACTCAAAAAATGGAAGCAGCACTGTAGCTCAAATGGTATAGTGCTAGTCTTGAGCACAGAGGCTCAGGGACAGCACACAGGCCCTGAGTTCAAGCCACAAATGACAAAAAAGAAAGAAAGAAAGAAAGAAAGAAAGAAAGAAAGAAAGAAAGAAAGAAAGAAAGAAAGAAAGAAAGAAAGAAAGAAAGAAAGAAGGAAAGAAGGAAGGAAGGAAGGAAGGAAGGAAGGAAGGAAGGAAGGAAGGAAGGAAGAAGGAAAGGAAGAAGGAAAGGAAGAAAGGAAGGAAGAAGGAAAGGAAGAAAGGAAGAAAGGAAGAAAAAGAAAGAAAGAAAGAAAGAAAGAAAGAAAGAAAGAAAGAAAGAAAGAAAGAAAGAAAGAAAGAAAGAAAGAAATCTGTCTATGTCTGGTATTCCAGGTCAGTGTGCTGTAACTGTTTGGGGAAAAACGTAAAAATTCCCAGTAAGTGGGAGAGAGAAATACAACACAATGTATGTATAGGGAGAAAACCCTCCTCTTTGAAGGCTACAATAGTCTATCTATTCCCTAGGTCTTGGCCTCACACTTCTAAATGGACTTCCAGAAATAGTAACATAATTGTAGGACCACAACTGCATAACCTCCCTTTGGATATTTTAGCTGCTTTCCCTTCATCTGTGCCTTTCTTGGGGTACAGAAGTCCTAAATAGACAATTTTATTGATTCATTTTATAAAAGGAATTGGGATTGAGTAAATCACAGATCTCAGCTAGAAATGGCAGAAATGTATTACTCTAGAATTTCTGCCTCACAAATATATTAAAAATAGTGCTCAATGCTGGTGGCTTATGCCTACAATTCTAATTATTCAAGAGGCTGAGACCTGAGGATTGTGATTTGAAGCTAGCCCGGGCAGGAAAGTCCATGAGACTTTTTATCTCCAATTAAGCACCAAAAAAAAGCCGCAAGTGAACCTGAAACTCAGGGGCAGCACCCAGGCTCTGAGTTCAAGCTCTAGGACTGGCAAAAAGAAAGAAAAAGAAGTAAAATGATTAGTGAAGGTGAGAAAATAGGTCAGGTCAACAATAAAAAAAAAAGATAGACATGCTAACATATATATATCTCTCAGAGTAAATTTGGCAAGTGATAGAAATGGATATAGTAGGCAGTCATAACTCCTCAGTCATAACTGAGAATAATTTCCTAAAACTAGAGCCAGGCATGGTAGACTCTCCTGTAATCCTAGCTCTTCAAGGAGGCTAAGGCAGGAGAAGCATGAGTTCCAGGCCAGCTTGGGCTACATAGGGAGATGCTGTTTCAAAAACCATTTTTTTTTCTCCAGAAACTCTTTATCACCACATTATCTCTACCACACAGAAACACATGATACTTACAAAAAAATTATAAAATTCCCCAATAAAACAATGACCACCATTTAACTTCTGGCTTTTTGCTTCTGTTGATAATAGTACAAAAATTTTTTTGCTTCTGTTGATAATACTACAAATTTTCACTTTTCTTCATAGCACTAATTGGACTAAGATGTTGATAGAACTGGCTAAGAATGTAGTGATTTACAGAGTTTTAATAATTATGAGGTTATTTTCTCTTTCTTCAACATCTACCAAAGTGAGCATTACTTCAAATAATTTGTATAGAGATGCAGATTGGTGCTTTTCACACAGAATTTATGTGACTGAATTACTCATAATGTGTCTCAGACTCCTGGGCTGCATCAAAGGTAACTCACCGGCCAGACACATAAAGGGCAAAACTACATCAAACAATCACTTAAAACTTCAAGGACCTTCATTTATGATTCGCCAATGATCTAGGCAAACAAGAAATGCTGCATAGATTGACAAGTTTTTAAAAGAATGAAAGAGCAGCTATAAATTAGTGGGAGTAGCTCTTTTACTTGGAAGCTCTTGATTAAGCAAGAAGGACAGGAACTCAGGAGCTGCTCTAAAAATGGTTCTCTGCGTCTATGAAAAGAGAAAGCAATCCTGGGATTTGATTCTGAATGACAACTCCTTTGTACAACTACTTAAAAGATAATAACAGTATTTTTTAAAAAGATGACCCAAAAAACCCTCAACCATTCCATTTCTAGATATTGGTTTGAAGTCACTCTCTTTCTATCTTAAATGTCATCTGTCCACATTATTGCACCTTATTAAGCCACTAAGACTGAGCCAAAGAGGTGAGAAACCTGTTGGGGCAAGACAGATCCTAGAGTTGCTGAGTACACGATGAATTCCATAGCCATCAAGGGCTGTCGTTTTCAATGCCAATGTCAAGTTTCATTTGTAAAATGCCCATTGTCCAACCCCTAGGTCACTTAAGTCTACTGGACAAACATGAATGAATTACACTACTACCAAGTAATCGACAAAATAAAGGAAACAAATGAGTTTAAACATAAAAGAGACATGGATGGCAAACATTTAATTGGGCTTCATTTTCCTTAGCTGTAAAAACAACAGAGATTATGTGATTAATTGAGTTCTACCCAGAGCTGAAACTTAATCCTACATTTTCCAGTTCAGTTTTCAGAACAGAATGCTTCTTTCTCCCTGTCCTTCCTATTAGCTTAGATGGTAAGCTCCAAGCAGAACCTGTCTAATTTATTTCTAGATCTTCCACACTTCCTCATACTCTACAAACAGTAGGTAGATTACAGTGTTTTCAGAAATGAATTTTTTTCTGCATGTTTCCCTTGAAAACTTAGGTATAAGACAGACAAATTCTTTAATGTTTTAATGACATACCAGGCAAACCTCAATTTCCTCTACCACCTTAATGTGTTTGCAGTGTTACCTAATTATATATGATGGGCTTGAAACTATTCAATAGTTTCAAGAGTAGCAAAATGTAAGTTAGTAGCCTGTACCAGTGTTCACGCTTGTTAATTTTAGCTACTCATGAGGCAAAGTGTAAGATAAAATGAAGTTAAAAAATAGTTTACTCTGTACATTTACTAAATTGCACAGAACCTGAACAAATAAAACATAAAAAGAAACAATGCTATATCCTTCCTATAAATCCAACTCTATTACATTATTATTATTTTTTTTTTGGGTCCGGTCGTGGGGCCTGAACTCTGGGCCTGGGCGCTGTCCCTCAGCTCTTCAGCTCAAGGCTAGCGCTCTACCACTTGAGCCACAGCGCCACTTCTGTCTTTTTTCTTTTTGCTTATGTGATGCTGAGGAATCGAACTCAGGGCCTCAGGCATGCAAGGCAAGCGCTCTACCACTGAGCCACCTTCCCAGCCCCTCATTATTTTATTTTTATCTTCACAACATATTTTCCTTCTAAGATGGAAGAAACATACCACAGAGAGCTCAAACAACCTGTTCAATCCTGAATTTGGAGAGCCATGGAGAAAACTCAGCCAGAACCTGGGATTCCTCACTTCTTTTTTTTTTTTTTTTTTTTTGGGTCCGGTCGTAGGGCCTGAACTCTGGGCCTGGGTGCTGTCCCTCAGATCTTCAGCTCAAGGCTAGCGCTCTACCACTTGAGCCACAGCACCACTTCCAACTTTTTCTTTTTGCTTATGTGGTGCTGAGGAATCGAACCCAGGGCCTCAGGTATGCAAGGCAAGTGCTCTACCACTGAGCCACCTTCCCAGCCCCGATTCCTTACTTCTTGTCTAGACTTTATTCTCCATTAAACTTGTCTTCCTTTCTACTCAATATCATAAATGTCACAACTTTGCCACTTTTTCAAATCCCCAGTAACAGGAGATTTATTCAGCTGACCTTTGCTTTTCACCATCAGCAACTCTGTTACTATAATATGATTTTTCCTGATGGACCCTGTTTTCCTGATGGGCCCAGCATGAAATGACAAATCTTTAAAGCAAAGAACCCAATCCACCTTTCTGCCTGCATGAACATTGTCTTCCAGCCACACCAGCCTGACAAGGAAGGTTTCTAGACTCCTCAGACATATCCCACGCTTGTTTCTTCTCCTTACACTGTTTCTTCAGCCTAGAATGTCCATCTTTCCAACCTCTGATGCAACAAGTCCTCCACATCATCCAAGGCCAGTTCTAAGATCTCTAAATATCTATAACATGTTATGCCTTTTCTAATTATTCTAACTGGGGACCAGATCTTATCAACTGTCCTAAAATGATTTTAGGACTAAAAATAAATCTATACCTGTTTCTGTCATCATGCTGATAGAATGGTACAGAGACAAGAAAGGTAAAAGAAACTGCTGAATGAAGGCATTTCTCCTCATCAACTACAGACATTTCCTGAACACTCTTGGATGCTTTTTGACCAAGCTAAGAAGTAAAGTTTATTCAAGTAGACCTGGAAAGAGATGGGTAAGTCATTTCTTCAGAATCTATACGTCGATTGCTTGAAAAAACCAGAGTGCCTGTCTCTTAGTTTGTGGTCACAGAATCTCACTAAGAATTGGAAAGACCTGAGAGACTTGAAGACAGACAAGAAGAATATCAATTAAGAAGACCTTGTAGGACATTGTAATGGGTCTAAATTTTATTTCAAGGGCAATAGCAGAGAGTTTTACAATATGCCTTGAGCTTTTTATTTTTTTTGGCAGTATTAAGGTTTCAACTCACAGCACTGTACTTGCTGGGCAGGCTCTGTACTACAGAGTCACACCTGCAGCCCTTTTTATATTGGTTGTTTTTGAGATAAGATCTCACTTCCTGCCCAGATGTGCACCTGGATTGTGATCTGCCTATTTTAGGCATCCTGTCCTAACTGGAGTGACAGGCATATGTCACCATGCCCAGTTTCTTCCAATGAGTTGGAGTTTCAAGGGCTTTTCTTTCCTGGAACTGCAATTATTCCAGCCTGCCATTAACCTTCCATGTAGCTAGGGGGTGTGTGTGTGTGTGTGTGTGTGTGTGTGTGTGTGTGTGTGTGTGTGTGTGTGTGTGTGTGTGTGTGTGTGTGTGTGTGTGTGTGTGTGTGTGTGTGTGTGTGTGTGTGTGTGTGTGTGTGTGTGTGTGTGTGTGTGTGTGTGTGTGTGTGTGTGTGTGTGTGTGTGTGTGTGTGTGTGTGTCTCCAGTCAGCTATCAGTTGAGAAGTTGAGAAGAGGTAATACGAACTTTTCTCTCCATGTAGCTAGGGAGTGTGTGTGTGTGTGTGTGTGTGTGTGTGTGTGTGTGTGTGTGTGTGTGTGTGTGTGTGTGTGTGTGTGTGTGTGTGTGTGTGTGTGTGTGTGTGTGTGTGTGTGTGTGTCTGTCTGTCTGTCTCCAGTCAGCTATCAGTTGAGAAGTTGAAAAGAGGTTATACAAACTTTTCTCCCAGGTTGTCAGCCCTCCAAGGAGCTGGCATTACAGTATGAGCCACTGGCATCTAACAGCTTTGTTTTATTTATTTTATTTTTTATTTTTAGCAGCTTTGTTTTAAATGAGGTATTTAAACATTGACTCTGTCTTTAGTTGTTTTTCCTTCAGAGTATTTCCTGTATATGTTCTTCTGTGAGGCTGATATGTAGAAGGAAAAAGCAAACCCTTACACAGCCATGGGCTAATGTCATTTTTAAAAACATTAGGGGAATAAAAGCAATCTAATATCTGGGTTATAATATGGAGTCAAAGACAAAACCAAAGAATGCTATACAAGCACTAGTAAGAGGTATTCCTTGACAGTAAGGGCCACTAAAGTCATACATCACTCTTTGCAGGTGAGGTAAACTTCCAGACAACTGTTAGTTTGCAGTCGGATCGTATTCAAGTCCTGCTCTGCAGAATTCTAACTCAGTCTTCCACTGACATTTCTTGTAAATGTCCCGTGGTTCATAAGGATGGCAGTGGGAGGTTAAACTGATTTCAACAGCACTTACATAAATAACTCAAATCTGGTACTTGCTAGCTAAGTAAATAAATGAGAAGGTAGGCTGAGTATCAGGAGCATGAACAGCAGCGTATATGACACACATCAAGTGTTTAACACACTTGTACTACACACAACGTGTATCAGACCTGGACCCTTCAACAGATAAAAAATAAACCCTACTCTTACTTATCCCTCCCTTACACCATCGTGACTAGGGTAAGATTTACGTTAACTTCAGATGTGAATGCTCTGTTTCAAAGACAGGGGAAAACATACCAGGGCTGAGTCCAGTCTGGATTCTAGTGCATTTTCATCATGCAGAATTCTTTGAGTAAAACTCTTTCTCAATCTGAGCATTTTTGATGTTTTGAACTGGATAACTTTGCTGTATTGTAGTATACTTAATTCTACATAACCTCTGACCATAAAAGTGACAAAAGAGA
The DNA here is from genome assembly GCF_024711535.1 of Dipodomys merriami. Taxonomy (NCBI): domain Eukaryota; kingdom Metazoa; phylum Chordata; class Mammalia; order Rodentia; family Heteromyidae; genus Dipodomys; species Dipodomys merriami. Next base: position 58,667 of record NW_027206497.1, on the reverse strand, counting down.
GCATGGAGGCTCTCACATATATAATTCCAGGAGGCTGTTATCAGGAGGAATTAGTTTAAGGCTAGCCTGGGAAACAAAGTTGGTAAGACCCCCATCTCCACAAATATACCAGGCACGGTGGTCCATGCCTGTAATCTAAGCTGTGCAAAAGGCAATCAGAAGAGGATCATGGTCCCAGGCTGGCCCAGGTAAAATGACAAGAACCTACCTGAAAAATAACAATAGCAAAAAGGGCTCAATGGATAGAGCCTGCCTAGGAAGCCTAAAGCCCTGTGTTCAAGAGTCTCACTTACTTTCCTGCCCGGGCTGACTTTGAACCACCACTCAGCCTCCTGAGTAACTAGGATTACAGGCGTGAGCCACTGGTGCCTGGCTCTAAATGCAGTCTGAATGAGATGATATACTTTATGGCACTCTTAACATTTCATGGGACTTAAGATTTACTTACCAAACACATTTCATACAGCTAGTATTTCCGATTCATCACCTTTCAACAATCATTTCCTCTGAAAGGCACTTTGCCAAGGAGAAATAGCAAATGCCCTCCCTGTTCTGGAGTCTTTTGTAGGCCATCTTTGGAACTCAGTACAAGTTATTAAAAGTTTGTGGGAACAATATGAAGACATAAAAGTGGGATAATAAAACCTCACAATATTATAAATATGAAATGTAAATATACATATGAAAGCAACTGACATGTTAATAACTTATAGCAAAAAATAAATGTTAATTACTGCCAGGCACTGGGGGCTCACACATGCAATCCTAGCTACTCAGGAGGCTGATATTTGAGGATCATGGTTCAAAGTAAGCTCAGGCATGAAAGTCTGTGAGACTCTTATCTCCAATTAACCACCAGAAAACCGGAAGTGGTGCTGTGGCTCAAGTGGTAGAACGCTAGCCTAGCCTTGAGCTGAACAGCGCAGGGCCAGCACCCAGGCCCAGAGTTCAAGCCCCACGACTGAACCCTCCTCTCTGCCCCCCTCCAAAAAAAAAAAAGAAAGCTAATTACTCTCCTTCTAACTCAGGTGATTTTCAAAGTATAGCCCAAGAACAGCCTAGATCAGAATCATCAAGAATGTTTGACTAAAAATAACAATTATGGGGCAGGTGTGGTGGTGCATGTCGTAATTCTAGCACTAGGGATTCAAGGGTAGGAGGATCAAGAATTTGAGGCCAGTCTTGCTATATAGTAAGACCTTGTATTAAAAAGAAAGGAAGGAAGAAAGGGAAAAAAAGACAGACAGAGATAAGAAAGAAGGAAGGAAGAAGGGAGGGAGAAAAGGAAGGAAGGAAGGAAAGAAGGAAGGAAGGAAGAAAGGGGAGAGGGAAGGAGGAAGGGAGGAGAATAATGGATCCCACTCTATCATGAGTGGAACCTCAAAATTAGATACTTAGATGCTTATCAAGCAATACAAAATTTTTAAGCCATTGTTTGAGAACCATAGTTCTGAATTACACAGATGTACAATACAGACAATGCTTCTTTAGTCATAATTATACTTTCTGTGGTTTGAGGGGTGAGTACAACACACTAAAAGACATTCTTGGAGAAAAAGAGAAGTGGGAGTCAGGCTATAATCAACTAACTTTGATTTCCCATATTGTTGTAATTGTTCAGTTTTATTATTGCTGCCATTTCCCTCTTCCTGTATCTATACATTCAATGTTACCACAGGTGAGAAGGTATAAAACCATGCATAGGGCTGGTACTACTTGAGATTTCAGTTTCAGTCATCTACTGGGTAAGGGGGGAATGTTACATACAGGATCTGGGATGTGGATATTTCACAAGTGAGAGCTTAAAAGCAAAACAAACAAAAATGGGGAAAAAAAGGGAGCCAAGATTAACCAAGAACTGAAGAAAGCATGTGCTTATTTTGAGATGTCACAGGGCAAGGACACAGGGCTAAAACAATTCATACACACTACCACCTAATAACCTTCTGGGCTAGCATTGCATTTAATACTGGATAGTTTTAGGATTTCAAAGACACTTTTAAACCAATTTGAGTAAAATCTTTAAGTCCCACATGAAGGGAGAAATTAATGTTTTACTTTTCTACATTAGTTTTGAAAGTCAAGGATTGAATAGACAGAATTAAAATAATAAGTGCACTGTTTCCACTTTTTTTTGTGTGTCAGTTGGGGGACTTGAGCACTGGCCCTGAGCTTCTCTGCTCAAGGCTAGCTTTCTATCACTCTGTGCCACAGTGCCACTTCCATCTTCTGGTGGTTAATTGAAGATAATCAGAGTCTCATGGACTTTCTTGCTGGGGCTCCTTTCGAACGTGATCCTCAGATCTCAGTCTCCCGAGTAGCAAGGATTATAGTAGTAAGCCATCAGTGCCCAGCTCTCCACATTTTTATTAACATCAAATAGTTGTAATAAGGTGTCTCTCACTCCATCACTGTCCTTATTCCCCGTCCTTGCTTCACAAACCATTCTCAACAAGCCTCACTGCTCCATTTTTCACACATGTCCATAAAGTATTTTGTCCATATTTAGCCTCTCCATTCACCCTCCCACTTCTGCTAGCAGCCACACCTCAGCTAGGACCTGTTTTACATTCCTGCCATTCACTTTTTTAAAAAGTACATGTCCACTGAGAGGGTTTCACCATGGTATTACACCTAGGCATCTACAGTGCATTAACCAGACCCTCTTTCCCCATTCTTGCCACCCCCAATTATTCCACAGTTCTCAGTGAGCTTCCTTCTGCCATCTTTATTCATATATGCAATGTATTTGGTCTGGTTCACCCTCTAACCATCTCTTCTCACTTCAATGCCACTCCCCACCTCTAATCCCCTAAAACACCCTCACAATTACAAACATGCTGAGACTTTTAATTCCTTCTACATGAAGAAACTGGTATAATTCTTAACATAATTAATGAAATTAATTTGCTCCCAGCTCATCAATCTGTCCCTAACCAACAACTCCATTTTTAAGATGGATTTGGTTTGAAATCCTGAATAGCCCACCATAAACAACAACAAACAAAAAACCTGAAAACAAAACAAAACAACAACAAAAAAAATAGGAAAAGGAAGCTATGGCAGAGATGGCATTTTCCCTTTTGTTGGTTTAGCCACTCTCCAAACAGATAGGGATCCATACCCTCCCATCCCTCTAACTAGTAAAACTATACTTAAATGGTTGTGAGCCTCTGGGCAAATGACTTAATACCTCTGTGCTTCAGCTCTAAAATAAGGATAATAAAACTAACCTATCTCATAGGATTTTTTTTTAAAGTTATAATTAGGAGTTCACTGAGTTGCAGTTTCCTGGGAGGAGGGGTGCAATATCACCTACACCAGGACAAGGTTCATTTCAGCCTTCACTTAAGCCCAGCCTCTACAAACAGTAAATTCTCCCACGAAGTTCAGTGTTATTACTTCTTTTTTTTTTTCTTTTTGTCGGTCGTGGGGCTTGAACTCTGGGCTTGAGCGCTGTCCCTGCGCTCTTCAACTCAAGGCTAGTGCTCTACCACTTGAGCTACACCACCACTTCGGGTTTTCTGGTGGTTTATTGGAGATAAGAGTTTCACGGACTTTCCTGCCCGGGCTAGCTTTGAACCGTGATCCTCAGATCTCAGCTTCCTGAATAGGATTTACAGGCGTGAGCCACCGACGCCTGGCTCTGTTATTACTTCCTTTTTTT